>NW_021604786.1:4390584-4399392 GCF_004785775.1 Grammomys surdaster | reverse complement strand
ACACACAGACACACACAGACACACACACATATACATACACACATATACACATACACACACACGTACACACCCTCATACCTCCTAGAACCCAACATAGCCTCTTCACATCACTTCATACCTGGTGTGCCCCTGTGACCCAGCCTGGCCTAGCTGAGAGCACAAGCTACCAACAGGCTCTATGAAACCTCCACCCAGGGTCACCAGAGACCCCACAGGATGCTGTCAGAATTCCAAGGTTGAAGTCAGTGTCCCTGGGAAGGAATTAGAGTCAGGACCGCACTTGGGCTTCTGGCAGAGGGCACAGAGCCTGAAAGTCTGTGGCTCCATGTGGCGGGTGTTCAGGTGACCATGTATGGATTTATCCTAGTGGTTTTGCCTTTTGCCTTTTGCTTTATGTTGTTATTAGTTTTGTTTACTCTTTAGCACTGGACTCTATGAAAGTTTGGGTCAAGAACTTGACTTTGGTTCATAGGAATGTGTGCCCTGCTTTGCAGCTCTTTCTGGTGTCAAGAGAAGGGGTTGGTGTCAGGGCTCTTCAGAAGTTAGGGATATGCTGGAATTGTAGCTGGGTTGGTAGCATGCTGGCACAACACACAGAACCAATGCAAAACCAGATGTGGTGGTGCACATCTGTAATCCCTACAGCCCAAATACTAGGGATAAATACAGGAAGAACAGAAGATCAAATATATCATCAGTTATGTAATGAGATTGAAACCAGCCTGAGATACATTAGAGCCTATTTCAATACAGGAGGAGGAGGAAGAGGAGGAGGAAGAAGAGGAGGAAGAAGAGGAGGAGGAGGAGGAAAAGGAAGAAGAGGAAGAGGAGGAAAAGAAGGAGGACAAAAAGAACAAGAAGAACAGGGAGGACAAGAAGGAGAAGAAGAAGGAGGAGGAGGAGGAAGAGGAAGAGGAGGAGAAGGAGAGGTGGACATTTTTATTTCATGTGTGTATATACACAGGCTTGCTAATGTGTGTGAAAACAATCATCTCCTTCCACCTCATTGGAGAAGATGTGTAGAAATGGTTTTTTTTAGGGCTATCTTATTGGGTTTATATATCTCTACCCCCCCTTCCAACCCTTATTCCATTCTAATCTGTTCCAACTTTCCAACACTAGGTAGGAGAGAGAGGTTAGAGGGAAAGGAGGACTTAGACCTCTATAGGCTACTTCCTGCTATTTAGGGGCTGGTTGGGGCAGATCCAGTCACTATCACCAGAATATCTAGCAGTCCAGCAACCCAGCAAGCACATCAGCAGGGTGAACCAGCAGCAGCAGGGGGAGCAGCAGCCACAGCAGGCCCTCTCAGGGCTCTCTCATTTATACCCTCTCCAGAGACCCCAGAATTAAACTATCTGCAGCTGGCAAAAAAATCACGCCCCTGCTAGTGCACCAGGCAAATCACAATCACCTGCTGTGAAGCAGCCTCTTATCCCACACCTGGGATTCAAACAAAAGTATTAAATATTCACATAACATAACTGGGTTTAAAAAAAATATATTCTCACTATAACAATGTCTTTTGATCCTAATCGTAACTGCACAGACTAGTCTGTCTCCACCCCGATCTTCTTGTAGAGGGACTAGGATTCCAGATGTGTATTACAGCATCCTACTTAGTGTAGGCTCCAGGGAGTCAAACTCAGGTCCTGACATTTGTGCCGCAAGCTCTTTACCTCCTGATGAGCTATCTCTCCAGTCCTGAACATGGGAAATTTTAAACACGCACAGTATGAACTCTCCTTGTTTGAATTAGGTTTGTATTTCCATGTAAATGCATACTTACATTTGAGGAGAATTTGCAGTGAGTGGTTTCATAGAAAGATGCAGAAACTCAGTGGGTGTGACATCGTTGAAATTGGAAGAGTTGTCCTCTTGGTGAGATGCATCTTCATGAGTTGCATCATTGGAAGCTGTTGGTGCTGGGATACCTGTCAGTTATCTTCAGAGTGTTGAGATTGTCTCCATTGGTGTTGTCACCTGGCTTGGGACATACAACAGTGTATACCATTTTTATAATTATTTAGGGCATACGTGATCCCTGCCCCTTCACAGGTCCCTATTTTCATCTAACAGGTAGGCATGTTTGAGAGCGAGAAAAAATGGCAGAGCCTCCCCCATTAAAATGTTCACATCTTGGCATTTTAAAACTCAAAGCATTTTTTTTTTACCACCTGTCAGACTGGGTGAGAAGTATAGAGATTAACGAATAAAAGACTTCTAAAATGCCTCCTGAATCTAAAATTCCATAAATATGCTAAATAGTAACAATCCACCCATTGTTAAATGCTAAATAGTAACAATCTGCCCATTGTTACATTTATGTCATCTCTTCTGCTGTACACGTGAGATGATTTAGATGCAGGCTTCTTGTCAATTAAAGAATGGATTTGGAGTAAAATAATGAGCTCCATTCATATCTTCTCCCATAAGCCAGCAGGACTGGGAGCCCTGAAGTTAGCTTCCCACTGCAAAAAAAAAAAAAAAAAAGCCAGACGGAGTGCCGTTTGCCTTGTGGATGGAAGTACAAATGGAAAACTAAACTTGGGAACAGGGGAAGCTACAATGTAGTCAAGGTCTGACTCACATGTGCCTGGTGTGTGCCTAGACTTGAAATATTCCACCCGAATCAGGGATAAGCAAGCAGGGAAGCCATGCAGGTTTGTGGGACCTCTCCCCCACCCCCGCCAAAAAAAAAAAAGATAGCTCTCCCGTTTAATCTGCGAAATATGCCTCTTGATACTTTAGGGCTAAAGTTCAATCTGTGGTTTTGCTTGCAGGCAAGGAAGGAAGTCTTCATAGTTACTCTGATAAATTATTCATCCTTCCAGTGGACGTGGTTTTTAAGCATCCTTAAGGCCAGCCATTATTTTAATATCCTGAAGATAATTGCCTTGTTCCCGGTGGTTTGAGCGACACACGTTAACCTACCATCTCTCTCTTAGCTTGTTTTTTAGTAATGAAGTGTGTTGCTGTTTACTGGTGTGGCAGAATGAAGCCTGTTTCTTGGGTGTTCGTTTTAGGTGTAAATATCGACGTACCTCATCCTTTCTGATTTATGAGCAACCCAGGATTCTTTGCCAGCAGCCTGGGCTATGAGTGACACTATGATATTGAGACTGTTTTCCTAGACACTGTTCTCCTTGAGTGGTTTTTGCTTTTCATTTTCTCTGCTCAGGTTCCTCAGATCAACGGCTGTTAGGAACGAGTCCAGCACCCCAGGCCTTCCTCTCTGCCATCTTTATGCTTACCTGCACCACTTAAATTATGTTATGCTTTGTCTGGGCTTTCCAGGAGCTTGGCATTAGCAAAAGCTTCGTAAGGCACTGATGTCTCCATGTTTGTTGGACAGTTGTGTAACCACGCAGCACAGAGGTGTATCACTCACTGACCTCCAACAGCCTCGTTTCTGTCTCATTGAAAGAAGACCAAGGCTCAAGGAAAACTTTAGTGCCAAGAATAGAATGGAGGCCATACAGTGATATGATTCCTTCTGCATCCAAACCTCTGAATGAAAGATCTACCATTCTGGATTAAGCTTGGTTTTTAAGTTCTCCCATTCACTAACTGGTCACTGCATTAGCCGTGAGCTTCCGAAATCCTCCATGCCTCTGGCTTCCTTCCTCTAGTTTTAGAATAAGCAATCTCTCAATGATGGAAGGGAATGTTCCAGAATGTTGGTTTCCAAACACATAGGCTTGTGCTTCATGGTGGTTTGAATGAGAATGGCTCCCATAGGCTCCAGCTGGTGAAACTCTTTGTGAAGGATTAAGAGGCATGGCCTTGTTGGAAGAGTTGTGTCACTAGGGGTGGAGTCTGATGTTTCAAAAGCTCATGCCCTGCCCCCTTCTGTCCAAGGCTTGTGAATCAAATGATGGTCGTATCTGTCTGGAACTGTGAGCCCCTGTAAATATTCTCTCTTATTAGTTTCCTTTGTCATACTGTCTCTTCACAGAGATAGAAATGTAACTAAGATGTCCTCCAAGATATCTTCTCCTTCCAGGGTATCTTTCTGCTACTTTGTAACATCCTACCACTCTGACTCCTCAACGCAAAGGCAAGTTGTTTTCTCTGTAGCTCAGTCAACATGTGGTTGTTGAAAACCCTTCTCTTGGTGACTAGTCCCATCATGACATAGGCTCCATAAATCCAGATCGCCTTTTACCTGACTGTTTTCATTATTGTATTTCCAACCACAAGACAGTGACAAATGACACACAGTTACTGACTGATGTTTGTTTGGATGAATTGTCTCTTATAAAGAACTTGCGTGAAGGGCCAATATATCATTCTTCCTTGGGATAATTCAACTGAAGCCCCATTAATCTCACACCACTGGTCAGGATGAGCTTAAATTATGAATGAAAATCCAAGAGTAGTAATGGAGAACACAGGGTTGGCCTCAGACACTCGGAATGATAATGCTTTTATCTATAAGTCGTTTCAAGGTCAGTTGATGGTATAGGCTATATTGTTATATTGATACGAAACCTAAAACTTTAAAAAATAGACTTCAGGTATCTTTGTGACTTGTCAGCTGTGACAACTCCACTTCATAGCCATGCAAGAAAACATTCCTGTTTATGGCAAAGCTGTCACCAGTTAATTGGTGCTTGGTTCTGATTCACAGAGATAACATTCTTCACCGTAAAAATTATAGGTCCTAAAAGTACAACCCAAGCCTTCTAACTTCTAGACCACTGTTCTTTCTACACATTAAGTTAAACTGCTCAGGGATAGCCGGTCACCAACAGAGCTTGCAGCCAGATGGTGCTCTCTTACAAAAATAAAAACCTTAGGTTGCCCACACAAGCCCTGGGTTGGGGCACTAGAATGTTCTGCAATTAATGTCCATTTATAAATGTATTCTGTCCTCCATAAGTCTCATGTGATAGATTGAATATGCTTGGCCCAGAGAGCGGCACCGTTAGGAGGTGTGGCCTTGTTGGAGTGGGTGTGGCCTTGTTGGAAGAAGTGGGCAATAAGACCCTTCGCCTAACTTCCTGAAAAAAAGTCTTCTCCTGGTTCCCTTTAGAGAAAGATGTAGAACTCTCAGCTCCTCCAGCTCCATGCCTGCCTGGATGCTGCCATGCTTCCTGCCTAGATGATAATGGACTGAACCTCAGAACCAGTATTCCAGCTCAAACTAAATATTGTCCTTTATAAGAGATGCTTTGGTCATGGTGTCTGTTCACAGCAATGGAAACCCCAACTAAGACACCGAAGAAAGTAATATATTTACTTTCATTTAAAAAAGAAACTGAAACAGACTGGCCTCTACTTCACTGTGCAGCTGAGGACAGCCTTGAAATTCTGATCGGTCTACTCTTCCTTCCCTCATCCTGAGTCACAGATGTAATGCCACAAAACCTAGTTTTCTGTTATATTTGGGATGGACTGGGTTTCCTTGCTGAAAAAAAAAAAAAAAGAAAAAAGAAAAAAAATGTCAACAGAGGTATACTATATAACCCCAGGCTTTCAGTTACTATTTTAATTATCAAGCAGCCTTTTAAAATATGACATAACTTCCCAATTCTTTTTTAATCAATTCAGTTGAATGTATATGTATGAATGTTTTTGTTTGCCTGTATGTATGCATACCACATACGTGCCTGGTGCTCAGAGAGTTCCTAAGATGGTGTCAGATCCTCTGGAACTGGAGTTACAAACAATTGTGGGTCATCATATGGGTATGGGGGTTGAATCCCAGTCCTCTGCAAGAGCAGCAAGTGCTTAACGCCAGTGTGCCATCTCTCCAGACCCCCACTCAACAATTCTTAAATGCCTGGGATCACTAAATAGAAAACTTTCATTGCTGAACACTTTAACGATAGTACAATGGATTTGAGATATATTTCAAAGATTGACTTATATTTTGAACTCCAAATGTTGGTAGTTCATGTTTAAGGACATACATGGCAATGTTTCCCCTCTAACTTAGAGAGCAATTCTTTCTTGACCAGGGGTTCTTAACCTTCCTGATGCTGGGACCCCTTAATACAGTTCCTCATGTTGTGCTGACCCTCAACCATAAAAATATCCCATTCTAATTCATAACTGTAATTTTGCTACTGCCATGAATTGTAAATATCTGCTATGCAGGTTATATGACTCAGAAGTTGAGAATTGCTGGTCTAGAGCCTTACCTCCATAAGCAAACAGCTCTTCAATTATACTATACTGGGGCTGGAGAGATGGCTCAGCAGTTAAGAGCACTGACTGCTCTTCCAGAGGTCCTGAGTTCAATTCCCAGCAACCACATGATGGCTCACAACCATCTGTAATGGGATCGGATGCCCTCTAATGGTGTGTCTGAAGACAGCGACAGTGTACTCACAAATATAAAAATAAATAAATCTTTTTTTAAAAATTATACTATACTACACTAACTACACGACACTATCTATACTATAGAGAACTTCACAGTCTTCTGGAAGGCTTCTGAAAATTCTAGATCGCTTAGATCCACGCAGCACTCTTTTCAATGAAAAGGTCAAGATTGCATCCAGATGACTGCCTTTTTAGCAACCACCTTTAGTGACCCCACAGTCAAAGGACTGAAGAGCTCACCCTGCAGTCCTCTGATACATTCAATATGCTTTTAATCTCTCCAGTTTCCTCCTGAGGATTATTTTATAAAGGAAAAAAAGCCATGAAAGGAAGTTCAGTGTACTTGAGACTAGCAAATAGCAGAGATGATCAAATTCTTTTTTTTAGATGTAACAAGTATGTGTCCTTATAGCGCCAGCTAACTAAGCTCTCTGTGTGTGTCTGTGTGTATGTGTATGTATGTATATATGTATGTATGTATGTGTATACATGTGTACATGTGTGTACATGTGTATTTGTGTATGTACATTGTGATGTGTGTGTGGTGTGTGTACATGTGTGTGGTGTGTGTTTGTGCATGTGTGGTATGTCTGTACATGTGTGGGGTGTGTGTACATGTGTGTATGTGTATATATGTGTGTATACATGTGTGTGGGGTATGTGTATGTATGTGTCTGTGTATATGAATACATGTGTATATATGCTTGTGATGTGTGTGGTATGTGTTATGTACGTGTGTATGTATGTATGTATGTACATGTGTGTATGTGTGTGCATGTGCATGCATGTGCATATGTGTGTATGTGTGTACGTGTGTGTGGTGTATGTACATGTGTGTATGTGTGTGTGTGTAGGCACTTCATGGCACACATACACATATACTTGTATGTTGCTTAGTTTTAGCTGTCAACATGACACAACTAGAGTCACCCAGGAAGAGTCTCCAAGAGGAACTATCTAGATCACATTGGCCTGAAGACATGTATTTGGAGGATTGTCTTAATTCTTAATTGATACTGGAAGAACCTAGCCCACTGAGGGTGCCACTATGGCCTACACTGGTCCCAGGACTGTATTAAAGTAAAAGAAAAAAATTAACAGTGCTTTAGGCAACAATGCATTCATCGCTTCTTGCTCTTGACTCTGGATGTGGCATGACAACTGCTTGAATTTCTGCCTTAACTTCCCTGAAATGGCTGACTGTAATCTGGAATCATAAGCCAAATAGACCCTTTCCTCTTCCATGTCGCTTTCTATGGAGTTATTTTCTCACAGCCACAGAAACGAAACTAGGTTGCAGTGTATGTAATCACAGCATAGCCACAGGGTTAACAGACCTAAAAGAACATTTACAATGTTTCTCTTCTACAGGAAAAAACAAACCAACCACCAAAGTCAGGAAGAGTTGAGCCTGAAGTTCATTGAGATAACAGTGAATTCCATCCACCTCCAGATGCTTCTGTTCCATATGATTGCAAAATAAAATGAACATCATCCAGGAAACACACAAGGAAGAGTCTGCAGATCCAGTAAAGGATGCCCGGTTAAAGTGAAATTACCAACGCCCAACAGTGGCACCGCAGCAGCAAATGTTCGTTTTCTGTAATGTTCTTTGCTAATTCTGGCAAGTCCAGCAGAGCAAATGTTTTCCCTGAGTGTCAGCCATAGCCAGACCCAAGGAGCACCCAGTGCTCACTTCAGAAACCGGTAAGTGCTCTTGGGACATTTCTGAAAAAAAAGTACACAGTCTGTGCTCCACTGTGGAACCCTCACTGTTAAAGCTCCTGGGGACAGGGGGCCATCTGCAGGAGTGGGCTGCTTCGTCAGATCCACGGCTTGCTCAACTTCGAATAGGTGGCCCATGGGGGGGACTTAGGAACTTGAAATGGACCTACCAGAACAGGATTGAGCTGGATCATGGATAAGGAGTAGCTGAAGTGTTGAGAGGGAACCCCAAGCCCTCAGGCCTCCAGGGTAGTATTACCTGCAGAATATGCAGAAATTATTGAGGGCAGATTTAACAAACAAACAAGGGCCAGATGGTGGATAGTGATATTTCCTTCAGAGTGTGCAAAAAAGTAGGCAGATGAAGCAAACAGAAGCCTAAAGAGTTTAGAGTACCCATGTAGGAAACAGTGTTTGCTCTTGAAAGTGTCAGTGGGGGCCGGGGAGACAAGACTGAAGGGGAAACTGTGCCCAGGGGTCCTAGCTTCAGTTACAGGATCTAGCACCAGCTCCTCTATTTATAGCCAGGGTGAACTTTGACCTGTAGACCACTGTCTCCTGTGCAGTTGACTGGGAATAATCGTAGACATGATTGAAGGGTCGTTACATATTCCTAATTAGTGACACGTTCTGTGTTCCAACAGCTTTGTAACATATTGTTCACTTGTATGTTTAGTAAACCCAGTAACTATAGCAACACTGCACACATACACACACATGCACACATACATATGCACACATACACAAACA
>NW_021604786.1:4362120-4390574 GCF_004785775.1 Grammomys surdaster | reverse complement strand
ATACATACACACACACACACACATGAACACATGCACACATACACACATAAACACATACACAAACATATACACATATATACACACACGTGCACACACACAAACACAAGCACATAGAGAGGTAAACACATATGCACACACATGCACACATGCACACGTACATCCACACACATACATGCACGCATACACACTCACAAACACACACATGCATTTATGTGAGTTACACATTTCACGACACTGCAAAAAATAATGAAATGACACACAAAGTTAGCATTGCCTCTACGATTATGAGAGGATAGGGTCTCTCCTACCTGCCTTCATGACAAACTTTCAAGAAGTTAAGAGGAAGAGAAAGCGAAAGCTGGACCTTTGGGTGCATGCCATTCATCTGAGCACTGAGTCAGAAGCTAGAAGGTGGGGAGTTCAAGACCAGCTCAGGCCGCCTGAGATTTTTCTTCAAAAAATAAAAATAAAAGACCACACACAAAATGATCATTAAAAAAAAATTAGAATGGAAACAAGTTAGCAAAATAATGTTTGTACGGGCTGGAGAGATGGCTCAGTGGTTAAGAGCACTGACTGCACTTCCAGAGGTCCTGAGTTCAAATCCCAGCAACCACATGGTGGCTCACAACCATCTGTAATGAGATCTGATGCCCTCTTCTGGTGTGTCTGAAGACAGCTACAGTGTATTCATATATAATAAATAAATAAATCTTAAAAAAAAATAATGTTTGTACATCTAACTGAGACATTTAAAGTAAGTATGTTCCAATTTTGGTCTTTCTCCTAAGAGAGAATATTACAGCCAGTCCGATGATTTACTCTCATCCAAAAGCAAATAACCTGTTTGGAAAAAACTGATATGTGTGACTTTTGATGACAGGGTGTTCCTCTACTTTGCTTTATTATCTGATATTTAATTTAACTGGCATTGCAATTATTGCTCACCAAAGCCTTTAATCATTGAGGGAAGGTTGGTTTATCAGAGAGGATTCTCAAAGCAAGCAGGCTTCTGCAAAGTGCCACTGTGTTGACAACGGTATCTTCAGGAATATTTGCTTAGATTCCAGTTCCCGGTGGCCTCCGCAAAGCCTCGTGACTCAGACCAGTTATTGTGTATGCTGGGTTGCTTTCTGCTGCTGTGATAAATGCCGTGACCAAAAGCTACGTAGAGGAGCAAAAGGTTTCTCTGGCGTACAATTCCAGCTCACAGGCCATTGTTAAATGAACATTATTTAACTCCAGCATTTCTCTGTTTAGCTTTTGTCTGGATGGCTTGCCTGTTGGTGAGAGTTGGGTGTTAAATCCTCCCACTATTACTTGTGTGAAAGTGAATATATAATTTTTAGCTGTAGCAGTGTTTCTTTTATTAATTTGGGCGTTCTTGTGTTTGGTGCATACCTGTCTTTAATTGCAATATCCTCCTGGTGGATGTTTTTCTTAATGAGTATGTGGTGTCCTTTTCTATCTCATGGAATTAGTTTGATTTCAATGTCTATTTTGCGAGATATTAAAGTGGCTAGATCTGCTTCTTTCTTGGGCTGATTTGCTTAGAATATCGTCTTCCGTCCTTTTACCTTGATGGTGGTATCTGTTCTTGATGATAAGCTGTGTTTCTTAGATGCAGCAGAAAGATGGCTCCTGTTTTGTTAATCCAATCTGTCTATGTCTTTTTATTGGAAAGCCCACTGAGAGTACTTGTTGATTCCTGTTATTTTTGTTGTGCCGAGATGGATTTTTTTCCCCCTCTCTTTTGAGTTGCTAGTCTGAGGTTAGTTATTCCTTATGTTTTCTTGGGTGTGGTTAACCTCCTCAGGTTGAAGTTTTCCTTCTGTCATTTTCTGTAGAGCTAGATGTATAGATAGACACTGATGAAATTTGTTTCTATCATGGAATGCTTTTCCTCCTCTGTCTAGTGTGAATGATAGTTTTACAGGGTGTTGAAGTAGAAATTTCTGGCTGTGCCATGTGATGCGGACTCACTGCGTGTTTTGCTGAAACAAGATCCATGAGAAAACACGTAACATTTGAGAGTGTTTGAATAACACCCACCAGACACTGATGGAACACTTGCATAGCTAGCTTCTCAACACTTTGGTGGTCTCTTGAGTCTTCAGTTTGTTGAGAGAGGCACGGTAAAGAAGTTCTCCTGGCATCCCATCTGGTTCTGGTCACTCATGCTGACTCGTGTCAATTCTGAGGAGGCCTGGCTGTGTCTGCTGGATTGCGCCACCAATGCTGATTCGTGTTTGGTATCCTGACACTACTGAACTGGACTGCCGGTATTCTAACAACAGAGATTAGACTCCCCCCCCCACCCCACCAAAGAACTACTTCTAAACAGATCCACACCCCCTTGTCCTATTTACCATCTTTTCTCCCCTACCTTTGGACAGGGGACTAGAAGGTGGGGTCAAAGTGTTTTAAAATGCTTATTAAAGTAGGTTTTTTTTTAAAATCTAAGCCTAGAGGGTAGTCTGTGCTGGCATCCATGGTCTCTTAGAGATTGAGAAGCTTTGTGTTATAGCAGGCCTGGTCTTCCTCAAGGTCTTTGGATTATCTTCTTCATCTCATGGAATATTTTTCCCTAGGTCGTAAATAAACTTATTCAAACCCCACCTCCTCAGAGAACTCTTTACTGACTAGCAGATTGCACTTATTTGCTTTTCTGTGTTTGTTTGTTGTTGTTACTGTTGTTAGCCTACAAAGGCACAAGTCTCTAGACACTTGAGCACATATTTGTCATCTCTAGCCTGACACTCTGTTCTATTATGCTAAGTTGACAATTGATTAATGTCTACCTTCTTTCCTACTAGACCGGAAGTTCCCTGAAGCCAGAGGTCACACTGGTCATGTCCTTTGAATCTCCCCAGCATCTCTTACAGTATCAGGCACCTAACCCCTACTCAACAAACATAGTGTCAGTTAATGGAATGCGGAAAGCCAAGATCAGGAGGTTTTATGGGGCGAATGTACTGCAAAGCGATTTTAATATTTGGGGGGTCAGATTTGCCCTTCAGAATTGTATTAAAATTTTGAAAGGTTTTCTTATTGAAAGTGAAAGGACCCAATTCTTATCATAAAATCTTAAAGGATTCCATGGAGCTTAGGTTAACAATTAAATATTAAGATCATCTCATTGTACCTACGAATGAAATATCACAAAAATTAATTATCATTAAGTACCAGTATTTTAATGTTTATGTGCTGATAGTAACCAATTACATGTTGCCTTTGGAAAATTTTGCAACTATCCATAGGAGGGAAAGGAACTATCTGTAAATGTTATATATTTTATTTATATTCAGAAAAGGATTTAAGGCTTACAGAGAAAGAGTAATAAAACCACATACTGCAGTGTAATATAAAATATATTCCAAATAGGTAGAAAAAAATGAGTCTAAGGAAAAAAAATAACAAGGCTAAGAACACAAGGTGGGGCCAGGGGAGAGATTCATATTCAAAATTTATGACAAGAAATTCAACACCCTCGCTGGAAGACAGCAACAAATTTTCTTCTCGGGTTTTCAGCCGCCAACGTGGAGGAGGAAAAAGAAGTCAGCTATGCCTTACAGAGGGTCATATTTTATATATGCGTCTGCATGAATACATGTATGTGTAGTTTAATAGAAAATACTTAAAGAAGGAGGCTTGCTTGCCAGGCTAAAAAAGCAGGCTAAAAGATATTTCCAACTTATCTGGATATAGATTCTGTTCCTGGGCCTAAAACTAGACGTAAATATGCCGCGAATGACCAAGATTTGGGCTGATTATGATCAACAGTTCCTGACTTACTGTAATTTTATCAACAGTAGATATTTGGAAAGAGTCTTTATTACACTAGAGGAGTCAGATACCAGGGTGTACCCAAACAGTCGTGTCTGTACGTGTGTGTGTGTGTACAAGAGAGGGCACACATAAGTTGTAACACACGTGTTTCTGAGGTCTCACTGGTTGTCTCTCTCACCACCTTGTGGGGCTGGGGGATCAAACTCAGGCTGCCCGGTCTCCTTGCAAGCACTTCCATACACAAAGCCACGGCTCCACATTGTCTTGTATGCAGGCACACTCTATTAACGAAAGGCTTGGAGTGATTTTGCTGCTAGGAAGCTGATTCTCATGAGATATTCAAGACCTCATCAGAGCCTCCTCAAGCCTATCTCCTTAAGGTGCAAATATAGTCACTACCTTCCCCTGATGGGAGATGCGTTGGCGGCATTAAGGGTGGCACGCTGAATGGCTCACAGGGACAGGTTTACTTCTTTCTTGAGTGAAATGTGTTTCTCTCTGGCTCCTTTGTCCTAAATCCAGATGCCTGAGCTAGGGGTTCCATTGCTGTGAAGAGGCACCATGACCAAGGCAACTCTTATGCAGGAAAACATTTCATTGGGGCTGGTTTACAGGTTCAGAGATTCAGTCCATTATCATCAAGGCTGGAAGCAGGGCAGTATCCAGGCAGGCAAGGAGCTGGAGAAGAAGCCAAGAATCTTGATCAGAAGGCAACCAGGAGAGTGTGTCTCTTCTGCACTGGGCCTAGCTTGAGCACTAGGAGCCCTCAAATCTGACCTACACAGTGACACAGTTCCTCTAACAAGGCCACGCCTATCCCAACAAAACCACACTTCCTAATAGTGCCACTTGCCATGGGCCGAGCGTAGTCAAACCACTGCACCAGATCAGACTGTATTTCTTGTTTCGGTGTGGTTTTAGCGCCCCCCGAGCTGCCCCGACACTCTCTGTAACCCTAAAAGTGCATCATGACTCGAATTTCATCTCCTCTGCAAAACGCGTGTTTTCTTAACTGGGGACTCAGAAGGTCTGCATTCTGGCTGTAACTAAGCAAAAGTAACTCACGCAAACATTACAGTTTGCGTCTTTTTTGAAATCTCTCCCTTCCTCCTCTCCCCAGCACCTCTGGAATCTGAGTCTTCTCTTTTCACCCTGCGGTGTCTCTAGCTCCACGCTAAGCAAAGACAAAGATTGTCCAGGGCTGGAGAGCACGATGCACTGAATTAGCACTTCTTACGTAACATGATCCTGCAGAAGAGAAAAGTCTGTTTTTAAAAATTCCCCTCTACTGCTCTCATCCTATTACTGAGCCTGGGTGACAAAAAAAAAAAAAATAGCCACCCACCCACCCACCCCCCCGCCTTAATTCCTTAGATCCACCCAAAGCTCTTAGTGGCCTTACATGGTCTCAGTGTCCCGCCATCTTTGCTTGAGACTACGCTACGCAAGCATCTTTCTCACCGAACCTACATACCTGCGTTTAGTTTGCCTAAAACATCTTTGTTGGCGACCTACTTGCCAGCCAGACGCTATTGGGAGGCAATGAGTCACTTCTAAGGGTCCCTGCCTTCACTTAGCCTGCAGACCAGTGAGGGTGAAAAATAAAAGAATGACCCAAGTTAACATGAAACTGAAATTTCAAGTGTTTTGGGGGCGGGGGGAGGGGGCAGTGACAGAGACGCAGCACAGAGGATAGAGTGCTTGACTAGCGTGCAGGAAGCACCAGTTTGGTTCCTAGCACCGCATAAACTAGACGCCGCAGTGCACACCTGCAATCCCCGCACTGTGGAGTTGGAAATACGGGTCTCAGAAGTTCAAGGCTATCCTCCCCAATACAGTATGAGTTCAAGGCCAGCCTGGGATATTTAACATGTTATCATGATTAAAGAGACAGGAAACAAAAACAAATGCTGCAGAAGGGATAGGAGGTCCCAGAACGCGAGATATAAATGGCAAACAAGGTAGAACGACGGCCTGACATGGAGGCTTGTAAGAAAAGCCTCCAGCAGGAGAGAGCATGCGCAACATAGGAAACAAGAGGGCGGGCCAACCTGCCTGATTCCGGATGTACTCCAGGGTCATTGAGGTGGATACCTCCCCAGCCATATGCAGTAATGTGCAACGATGCCAGGACTAGCGAGCAGGTTGGGGCTTTGTGGTCTTGCTGGTGGAAGAATTGTACTCAGTTACTTACCTTATTTCTGGCTACAGTCTGAAGGATGAGTTAACAACGGGTAAAAGTTATATGATGCAGTTGAACTTTTCCAGTAGAGAGATAATGATAACTGTGCTGGGGGAAGAGGAGCGAGAGGGGGTGATTTGGGTGAGTTACTAAGTATATAGAGTCAAGGGAGCTGGGAAGGTGGTACGTGGGCCATGTACCACGCAGCAGTTACGTTATGTGGAGACAAGTAGGAACTGTCAGAAAGCGGAGATTGGTTCTGAGTTCAAGGCTTGATGACATCAGAGGTCACCAGGAGCAGACACGGGATTGTATTATGGGTGTGGAGTTTGTTTAAGATGACAGAATCTGGGGACATGATGATATCACAAACCATCACACTAAGTCACTGATTGTATTATAGTCATGTTATGGGTGTGGAGTTTGCAAAAGAGGATGAGGGGTGAGATATAAACTTATGAGTCAGCTTCCCAACTCCAGAGTTAGATCGATCGGGATGGATACGGTTAGAGAGACAGACTGTAAAATGAGTCAACAAGAACACTGGGACAAAAGTCTTCAGGAAGTCAGACCCATGACAGCCCTGCACTGGAGGGAGACCCGACAGAGGAGGAAAGAAAGAACAGCAAAAGAAACAGGAGATCCCGGAAACGACCTGGTCAAATGGACTGGGAGAAAGAGTTTCTGAGAAGCGGAAGTAGTCAACTTCTTCAAAGACAGAGGATGGGTACACTGGGTTTTGTTGGGTATGGTGACCCACACCCAGTACTTGCGAGACGGATCCAGAAGGATTACAAATTCTGGGATAGATCCAGTCTTTAAGGAAAAAAAAGTGAAAAGAACACTTTGTACATGCTAAGACACTTTGGGGTTATTATTTATTTACTTATTTACTTATCTTTTCCCTTGAGCAAAAGTGGAAAGCACTGATCAGTAGAAAATCATTTTTGAAATACCAATAAGTAATTGTAAAGTAATACATATCGAAAACTATAGCTGTAATTCATTCTGCCTGGCGTTCTTTTTTGATTCATGTTCTTACCTGGTCGATTTTACATGTGTCTTTAAACTGTACCCAGGAAGAAAGCACAATATGAGCATGTGACATATTGGTGACCACGAGGAGAGGAGGGAAAATGGGTATCGAGTGAGCTTGGGACAGTACCACGGTGCGTGGTCTGAACTGGAAAGCAAATGTGAGCCTGGAGTCTGGGCACCTCTGCCCAGCCCCATGACTTCTGCTATCAGTGACCTATTTGTGCCCAGTGTAAATAAGCCGAGAACTGTCCACAAAGCACTGCTGGCACCTCCCCTGCTGGTTGGCATCGCTGTGTGTGGGCAGGAACTCACAGGTTGGAGAGTGGAAGCTCTCGTGCCCGGAGACCTCTGTGGAGCAAGACGCCCGCAGCCTGTTTCCCTTCCTGCCCCTGATGCAACTTGGACATTTGATCCCTCCCAGAGAGAATCCGCAGTGGAGGTCACTGTCTCAGCACCGTGACCGGGTGGTAACTCAGATGTTAAACTGAAGCAAACCGAGGAGGCGATGGGAGGTGAGAAAATGGAGGTGAGCCCTGGTGATTACCTCTGTTTGGGATGAGAAGGAAAAAATGGGGGTTGGGGTGAGGAAGCTGGAAGATACATGGATAGGTCTGCCTTTGCTCAGTCAACGAACAAGCGGTGTGCTGTCTTATGCTTGCTAGCCCTTAGGGCCAAGAACTAGGAAGAGATCTTTCAGTTCCTTGTGGGATTTCTATCGTAAGCATCTTGGTCCATACGATATATTTATAAGATAATCTCAAATGCATTTTGTGATCTGATTTTACAAGTTCAGTACTTTCCTCATATGTGCGCTTTTAACTTGACTTCTATGTAAGAGTCAAACCAATTCGTATTTATAACAAAGAGAAAGAAGATAACATGGCTCCCCCCAAAGTATTTATTTTGTTTGGTTGTTTTTTTTTTCTTAAATCCTCTCTCCTTTTATTCTTTTTGTCTAACAAACTTGGACAGTCAGACTGTTACCACTTACAAATAAGAACATATTTTCGAAAGTAACCTGACCCATATCTTCAGAGTCCTCTGTGGCACTTTTGAAAATCATGGGATTAATATATAGTGCCCACCATGCTTAAGTAGACTGTGACCCCCATGAAGGTTAGATATGTGAATCCGTAGGGTGTCCCCAGGTGGCTTAAAAACTTCCCAAGAGCAAAGACTTTGCTGGGTTAGAACCACCCCAAACAAAACCAGGGACCATGAATATTATTCTCATAGTAAAATGGTTAGGATGCCTTTGGTTTGCAGAGAACTTACCCAAGGATTTAAGAAGATTCCAGAAGAAAAGGATAACGAACCTGGGTAGGAGGTAAAATATGAGCTTTTCTGATGGAAGAACATGATAACATAGGTCTGTAAGTCAGGAACCAACCTTTCCAGGGGGTGGTGGCAATGTGGGGAGATAGATTAGTGTCACCACAGAGGTCCTGGGTAAAGTGGTCCATGTCAATCTCAGCTCTTAGGAAGTGCTATTGGATGAGTGCTTTGGACTTAGTTCTGTGGAATTATATTGTGGGTTGGGAGGGCTGTTAGAATTTACAAGGAGAATTTTCAAGCTTAGGAAGAACATCCAGATCACATAGAAAACAGAAATAGTGGAGACTGAGAAGTAGAAGAGGGGGTGGTAGAGGGCAGATGAGCTCCAGAAATACCCTTGAATGTTAAATAGGGAACCAAACCTTTATAGGCAGAGCAGCCATGTTCAGTTTGATTCATGGGAAGTGAGGAGGTAGCATCTTGGAATGGAGAAGAAAAGTAACACAGCCTTTGATCCAGGGAGAGTGACAATTCCACTGATTTTAGATACGGAGTCCAGGAGAGGATGAAGATGAGGATCTAGCCTCAGTAAAGATATCAGTGATTCTTGATTTGAATAAAATGGCTGCCAGGCAGAGAGCCTGTCTACAGCCCCTGCCCCTGTAGGGAAGGGAAATGGAAAGAAACCAGATGATGACAGTTAAGTGAGGTTTCTGATAGACAAGACGTGAGGTTCTGTGGAAGTCAAGAGAAACATGTGGGGTTGGGGAAGAGGTCTTCCCTGGGATTATTTTTCTTGGGTTGATCATCCTGTGAGATTGTTTCCCTTGTTCTTCCTACCCCTTTGGAACAGCCCCATGAAGTGGGAACTATCTCAGATCTGGATCCCAGTTCATCTTTCCAGTTCAATGCCCTGTTTATTAATGAGCACTGACTGACCTAGAGTCCCCAGCAGACTCTCCTCAGTGCTGAGAAAGGGATTTCATAAAGGGAGTAATCTTCATGGAGCTGAGGACAGAGTTCATTTGGTAAGCATTTGGGCAAGCATGAATACTCATAAAAAGCTAGCTGTGTTGCACATGCTTGTAGCCCAGCATTGAGGATGTAGAGACAAGAAATCCCTAGGCTCACCATTTGACCAGCCAGCCAAGCCTGCTTGGTGAGCCTCAGGCCAGCGAGAGACTGTGTCTCAAAAAAACAAGATGAATGATGTCTGAGAAACCACAGCCAAAGTCATCTTTTAGTTTCCATCCCTCTCTCTCTCTCTCTCTCTCTCTCTCTCTCTCTCTCTCTCTCTCACATACACACACACACACACACAAACACACACACACACACACAGAGAGAGAGAGAGAGAGAGAGAGAGAGAGAGAGAGAGAGAGGGAGAGACCCCACTTCCTGACTGTTAGGAAGCCCAGAAAGAAGAAAGACAGGAATGATTTGCTAATTGAATATTTCTAGTATATTTGTGATGCTCCCGAGAGCCAAGCTTCAAGTTCATCTCTAGGAATAACACCATTTTCATAGAAATAATCACTGGCTCCATGGAAAAGTGCTATTTTGTGTTTTGATTTTCATACAGCCTATTTATACAGACTATTTATAAATAATCCATTTTATCTCAACATTTCTGCGCCATTGCACATGAAAAAGTCTCTAGGAATGGATTTCATGCCAGATGGATGAAATACTTGCTTTTTCTAGAGAGAGTGATAAAGTGACATTATTTCTTCTGGGGGATATTAAAACTTTATGCCTTCTTTTCCCCCAAAGTACCAAGAAATTCAAATACAAATTCTACTACTTTTAGCTACTTTGACTGTGTTGACCAGTGTGTGTGTGTGTATGTGTGTGTGTGTGTGTGTGTGTGTGTGTGTGTGTGTTGTGGGGGGAGCTGTATATGTGTGGTGTACATGTATGTGTGCATATGTGTGTATATGTGCATGTATGTGTGTATGTACTTGAGTTTGTACATGTGTGTGTATGCATTCTTGTTTATTCTCAATGTTGTTTTCTGATATTAACTCATATCTTATTAATTTGATTTTGAAAACCGCATCAAATCCTTAAGGTAAAATGTATTAGGGTACAAATATACTAAATACCTCATTGAAAAAAATGCTGAGATCAGTTGAGTCTAACAGTTTAACTTATTCTTGTTTATTCCCAGCACTACACACACACACACACACACACAGAGAGAGGGAGGGGGGGCGGGAGAGGGAGAGGGAGAGGGAGAGGGAGAAAAGAAATGAAAAAAGGACCTATCACACTGAGACAAGTATGTCCAGAGGATTCCATCCGTCCAAATAGATAAGTTATAACCAGAGAAAAGACAGTGACAACCCAAAGCCACCTGATTGGCTGCAGCTGGCCCTTGCCTTACATGATCATATTTTGCCAGCACTCAGTGTCTGCTTAGCTGGAGGGCCAGTGGCTGTAACTGGATAGACCTGAAAAAGACGCTCTTAGGTACGTGTGAAGTCTGTTTGTGCATCAGATTATTGTACAGATCACTGTAACAGGGCCTGCTTCAAGCCATCCATGAAAATTTGGAGACTTGTTTAGTTCAGTCTTAGCTCAGTGCAACAGCCCTTGTTTTAACTGGATTCTCTCTCCACTCCTCACCTCACTGGATCATCAGAACATTACTATCAAGTAGCTGAGGGCATGGGAGCAGGGATTAAACTCAGTTAGCACAGACTGGCCCAGCGTGCACAAAGCCCAGAACTGTATAAAACCAGACATGTTGCTGATGCTTGCCTATAGTCATAGCACTGGGGATATAGATGCATGGGAGCTGATATTCAAGGTCATCTTCAGCAATATAACAAGTGTTGAGTCCAGCCCAGGCTACATGATTAAAATATAATAACAAAAACCTCTCGAGGAGGGTTCACTCTGGCATCCTGTTTCCAAGAGTAGTCCCTTTCCCCTTGCTCCAGCTTTCAGTCCCTCTTGTACTAATTCTTTTGGGTATTTCCAAATGGCATGTCCTGGCTGAGCAGTTCTTGTCCTGATGAAGAATAATCACTGGTGTATGGAACTAATACTGTTTCAGCTGTTTCTCTTCTTCACTGCTTCTATGTCCTCCCTAGGTTTTACAACAAAGAGGCATCTAGAACTGCACCCTTCACCAGGCTGTCTTCAGTAATGGAAATGGAACTGAAGCTTATTTTTCCCTTTTGCATGGTAAGTACTAATTTGTGTGACTAAATTAGCATTGCACTCTACAGTATATATTTTGAAAAAATGTAGAACCGTTGCTTTGCGTAAAGATGGCACACCATATGAATAACAACCAGACTAGTCTTAAGGGTGTTTGCGTTTTCACAAAAAAAAAAAAAAAAAAGAAAGAAAAGAAGAACACTCCATTTTTAAACATTACATCATGGGTTTTATAAATCGTAGTTGAACATGTTTCCTCTGATCTAGAATTTGAGTCATCTTGACCTACATAGGAGTTGGGATCATGAAAATAACATGAGTCTTCCCTGCATATTTTATACACAAGTAGAGTTTTGTTCACAAAACTGACATGTGGTCCCTGAAACATCGTGGCCACGTACAAGGAAGATTTAGAAATGGACAGATTGCTGTTCAGTAGTGCTCATGTTCTTCCCAGATGCCCTGCTTAGAGTATCTACCCTTCTTGGCCCCAGTACCAGCTGTCATCAACTCAAAAATGCATGATCATTCTGCAGGTAGCTAGGCCAAAGGTCAGTGTGAATAGGAGAAAAGGGCCAATGTTGGTGGATTTTTTTTTTCTTCTCCCAAGACTGACTGTGCCTTGCCTACCCACAAACTCCTGTGTTAATTTCAGTCCACAATGTGTTTTATTTTTATTTCTATATTTAATGTTCTGATGCATATTTTACAGAAATGCCTTCTGTGTGTAGCTATGAATAATGTAAGCATTTCATTTATTCTGGGCTTGGGAAGTACACATACCTGAATGTATGTGAGGTCTGAATTACAGATAACTCTTAGACAAATGTGGCTTTTATTACCTCTAACTACACAAGAGTAACTTCAACAAAACATTACAAAGTAGAAGTCCTTAAGGGAACCCTTAATAATAAACCATGCATATTTTGGTATTAGCATATAGATTGGATGTATGGAAGAGCCTGGAAAGGACCAAGGTTCCTTGAAAAAAAAATGGTTTATTCTGTGTCTAAAAATTGTACATAAGGCTGAAATGACATGTTTAAAGCACCATATCTTATCTGCCCATAAATACAGCATTTGCAAAGCAAAAGTAAACATAAGCCCAGCCTGTGGACAAATTATTGAAAGGTTTTAAATGTGCCGGGCCATAGTCACTATATGTCACCATGTGTTCATACATAACATAAAGTGTAGGTAGGTGAGTGTGTGCCCCTACATCTCTGACTGGGGGGAGGGAGCACTTGGGCTAATGAATCAGGATCCTATTTACACCATTAATCCCCTAAGCAGTTGCTTATTTAAAGAAGTTCTTTGGGGTTTCCATTAATTAAATCCATTTGCAGTGTATGCGGGCATTTGAACTTTTCCAGTCCTGGTTTTCATAAGCCAAATTCAAATAGGTTCGTGTCATAATGCCTCTCATTAAGGCATTGGCCTTTGCTTTTTAAAGGAGTTTCAGCACAGCTATGTACATAAAAACAGCTAGGCCAAACGTCCCTATTTAGAAAAGTCAACCTGTTAAACGTTACCGTGTGAAATGTTCTCTTCATGACGGTAAGTATACTTATGCTGAACACGTGTCTTATTTCTAATGTTTCAGTAAGTTCCTTTTATTCTGGGTTTTTTTTTCCCCCTGCTTTGACTTTGCAAGCCTATTTTTAACTGTCACTGTCCCTTTAGGATTTATAGGCAAGCTTTTCAGGGTACATGTATTCGAAATAGAGTTTGATGAATTCTTTGTGAATTTCACACATGCTTAAAATGTATTTCAATCATATTCAACCTCCCCTTCCCATAACAACCCTCCACCCCCATTTCCCAACTTCATGCACTTTTTTTTCTTTTATAGATTAAGAGGTAGAGGAAAGAGACCAGGAGAGGAAGAGAGGGAGAGAGGGAGAGACACAGAGGCATAGCAAATGGGGACTTCAGATTAAAAAAAAAAGTACAAGAATGGGTATATTTAGACCCTAATCTCAACTTCAACCTTCTTTTAAAACAAACAAAAGATAACCCACTGACTAACTTGTACTGTCCATATATTCCTGGGCATGGAGCCATCCACTGGAGTGTGGTTGGCCTACTCGGGGCCACACCCTTAAAGAAAACTGACTCTCCCTCCCCCCAGAAGCCATCAACTCTCTCCATCAGGGATGGGCCCTCGTGAGGTCTTCTCAGCCCCTTGCAGACTGGCTTGATGATGTCCAAGTAGCCACAGCTGCTGTGAGCTCACGGATTGTAGCTTTCCTGTGGTAATGAGACCTGTGGTAATGAGGCCATAGCACAACTGACTCCATGAAAGAAGTACAATTCAGGCCATAAAACTCAGCAAGTAGATGGCACCACCTGCCAAAATGAAAACAAAGACCTAATCCATCAAAGTCCATAATTCTGAAAAAGTCTCTAAATGTACTAACTTTGTTTTTGTGGCTTCTGTAGTTCTGCTTCTTGTTAACTGAACTATGTCAACCCAGAACATGGTTTTGTGCTTAAAAGCTCACCCTGAGAAAGCCCCAGTACCACATTGGGAACCTGAACCCCCAGGGTGGTCTCCCGGCTCATAAAGACTTTCTATTGGCTTAAACTCATGTCTTAGCAGTCTCCTCTGGGGACCACAGTACTAGCGTGTCCAGAAGACCTGTCTATTCTCTGTTCCTCCCTGCCCTTTGACTCTTACAACCTTTCCACCCGATCTCCCTTCACAATTCATAAAAAGGTGCGTTTAGAAGATTGATCTTGTCTACCCAATTGGGAGATCACAAAAAAAAAAAAAATATGGAGCCAAATTCGAACGTTTAAAACGTGCGCAATCCACAAAGTCAGGGGTGTTTTAAAAGGTAGAGTTTCAAGAGAGTGTTCGAATACTCAACTGAGAAGTTGAGAAATAAGTTCCACAATCAGTTGACTGCAGAAATGGTTCCGTCCACCCTTACGCCGAAGCTTGAAAAATACATTAAAGAGACAAGGTCTTTTTAACCTTGAGGTAGAGACGGCAAGTTGCTCAGGGGAGTATGAGAGGCTAGAAATGAGCACTAATAGGAAAACAGCTTTGAATCCCACGGGAAACCATGCCTAATAAAGCTATCTCTAAGCAGTTATTGGGTGCTTGTCTAGTTCAGTGTGTTCCTAGGCTTACTACAAGATACCTAGATGTATTCCTCTTTGCGAGGAAGATATATGAAACAGAATGTGGACATATTTGGGTTCAAATTCCAACCCAGGAGTCTATACAAATCAAAAGGGATGTATAAGCAATACTTATCTTTTTTTCCTGTTGCTATAAAACAATATCCTGAGAAAAACGGGTTAAGAAAGGAAGGCTTTATTTTGGCTGATAGTCCAAGTTACAGCCCATTGTGGTGGGCTACTCAAGAGAGTGCAGCTGGCCACATGGCATCCAGAAGCAGGAAGCAGAGCAGGAAAGATGTGAGCTAGTCCTCAGCACGCTGTCTCTGCACTCCGTAGATCAAGGTTTCTGCCCAGGGAATGGTTCTGTTCACAGTAACGATAGGTTTTTCCCACATAAATTAATGTAATCAAGGTAACCTCCCACAGGCATGCCTACAGGCCTTTCCCCAACTCATTTTAGGTCCTGTCGAGTTGACAGTTAACACTAGCCATCACACAAGCTAAATGGAAAAATAAAGAAGAAAACAAAAGAAGGTAGAAAGAAACGGTACCCTAAAATGAAGACAAGTGTTACAGTAACTTTGCTCTGGTTGGTCCTAAAGGACAGGCATCGACTGTTAGCATCTTAACACAGGATTATACTGAAAGTCTGAAAAGGAAAGAAAATTTGATATCCTGAAAAACTCACGTTATTGTGAAAGAAAATCAGTTTTATTCAATTTACTTTCCTTTGTTTAAGCAATAACCTATGTAAAACTTAATAGCAATGGTTTCCTAGAAAGATACACAAGTCTCTCTCTTGCTGAAATCACCCTAAGGAAGCATTTTCTCTCACTCAGAGAAAGCACTTGTGCTACCATTTGTATAAATTTTTAATACTGAATAAAATATTAGTGTTTAGCTTAATATTGATTCTAAGCGTAATATCCCTGTATAATGGCACACTAATTGGTTAGAATTAAATCAGACAGATTCAAGAACCCTGAGACTATACCAAGTAACACTTGTAATTTTTTTTCATTAGTTTCCAGAATTCCAATTAAAATGGAATTAATCTGTTGAATAAAAGATCATGGGGACAGTACACGCTCTGTGTGGTGTGTCATGTAAGGCCACTTCTTGGCACTCCTCCATCTTCGCTGTGGAAAACAGGAGGGGACTAAGGGAGGGAGAGGGAAAAGGAGCAATGAAATTAATATGTGAATTTCATGCACAGAGTAAGATACCCTTAAATGGAGGAAGTCCAAATACATTGAGCAATCCATACACATCGAGGTCGTATACCCACAGGGAGACAGTATACAGGCATGGAAGCAGCCTACTGAATTAAGGTGGCCTACTGCATTGGGGTTGTCTACATGCATTGAGGCAGTGTGCATGCACTGAGGTGGTCTGCTGCATTGAGGTTGTCTGTATGCATTGAGGCAAGATACGTACTTTGAGGTAGTCTACATTCATTGAGGCAGTCTCCATATGCACAAATGCAATATGCCTGCATTAAGGTGATCTACTATATTGAAGCAATCCTAGTGCACTGCAGTAGTCTTCTGCATTGAAATCATCTGCATGGCTTTAAGTTGGTCTACAGCCATTGAGCTCATTGGCTTACCATAATGGTATCTTAGACATCTTCCTTAGACTTCTGAGAGCCAGTATTCCCTTCAGTAATGTTAGGCCAATAGCAGCACCTCCTAAAGACCCTGAGGAAGCAAAACAGTTCTCATTGAGTGGGTGTCTATGGACCCCAGCAATACTTCATAAGGATTGAAATCTTGGCTGTGACCATTAGAGAGTACACAGCTGGTAGCTAGTGAGTACAAGCCTCAGGTGCTGCTGAATATCCTTAGACACTGTCTTAACTAGGGTTTACCCCTGTGAACAGACACCATGACCAAAGCAACTCTTATAAGGACAACATTTAATTGGGGCTGGCTTACAGGTTCAGAGGTTCAATCCATTATCATCAAGGTGGGAACATGGCAGCATCCAGGCAGGCATTGTGCAAGAGGAACTGAGAGCTCTACATCTTCATCTGAAGACCTCTAGAAGAGTGGCTTCCAGGCAGTTCGGACAAGGGTCTTAAAGCCCACGCCCACAGTGACACACCTATGTCAACAAGGCCATACCTTGTAATAGTGTCACTCCCTGGCCCAAGTATGGTGATG
Source organism: Grammomys surdaster (assembly GCF_004785775.1). Classification (NCBI taxonomy): domain Eukaryota; kingdom Metazoa; phylum Chordata; class Mammalia; order Rodentia; family Muridae; genus Grammomys; species Grammomys surdaster. The sequence goes on along the minus strand of NW_021604786.1, from coordinate 4,373,825 downwards.
GCACAAACCATCACAGACACTCAAGACTGGTCCCCACAACAAACCCTCCTCAGTACAAGAGGTCAAGGTAACAAGGCTGAGAAAGGCTTAATGAAAGACATGCATGGAATAAGCATGGTGCCGGACATGATTATTCATCATAAAAATACCGGGACAGGCTGATGCACTTGTTATATGACGAAGCTGAGAAGGAAGAGACTCATATATGTGACATTAGCCCTGAACGCTACAAACAAGGTAGCCAGCCCTCTCAGGGACATCATGCTGACCAGTCAAGCACCTGCTTGGGGTGACCTGGTTTTAGGTGCTGACCTACTTAATGCTTAACCATTCTAGAAGGTCTAAGATAGATGGTATCAAAGTTCACCATCTGTCAGATGATGTCTGTGTTCTCAGAAGCCAGGAAGAAATAGGAAAAGACAGAGCAATCCTTCGTGGTACATTTTAACTGCTGCTACTAATGGGAGCCTTCTAGTGGTCTTGCCTTTGTTTTAGGAGACAGACTTGGGTCTGGACAAATAAAGCTCAGTAGTGTTAGTTACCTTCTGCCCAGTGCAAGATCTCATTAACTAGTTGCATGAGACATGACTGTGACAATCTCAAAACAAGTTGAATAAAACCACACACACACACACACATGCACATACACACATTTGACTTAATATTAAGCTGTTTTAAGTAGAGAAGATTCTTTCTTAACACAAGAATTCAGGGTCAAAAAACCTGAGCTTTTCAAGATTGGAACCATCAAGCTCTGGTGCCCCATCCAGCAGGGCACAGTGAGCAGGGTCCTGGGGGGATCACCTGGAAGAGAGAATGGAGAAACAGGAGAACGCAAAGAAAGACAGCTTGTCTATAGGCTGATCAAATCGCCATTTTTATTTTTTCACACAGGGTTTATATACACAAAAAGGCAGGATGTGGGGAAGGGAATGACACAGGAGCATAGGTGTTCAGGGGGAGTACAGACATCTTCCAGAACAGGGCATCGGCTGGGTGAAGGTTCAGGGAACAGGTCATTATGACTCTATCTATGATTCACTTGTCTTTATCTAAGTTGGTACTATCCACGAAGGCTACCTATCCACAAGGTCTATGACTATTAGTTCTTATTCAGGCTGGTAAATTTCCATCAAAGCTGCCTGTTTACAATATCTTTTAACTATCTGTTTCAGTGTTTTTCCACAGAGACCGAGACATTGTGTTAGCAGGCTGACTTAGGCCTATGCTGATTTCAGGCCTTCAGTGTATAAGCAAGGCTGTCCCTGACACTCTAGGACTTTGAATAATTTACTTTTCTGAGCTGTTTTCTTGCCCATTTAACGAGTATATCATTACCTCACAGGAGTGTTGGAAGAATTAAATGAGACATAAAGCATTTGGCAGATGTTAAGCAATTAATAAAAGATAATGGTCTTTGGTTCCATTTTTTTTTCTTTGACTCAAAAGCAATTCTGGGTGTCTTGCATTGGTATGGTGGCTATGATGACCTTCAGTTGTCATTGTAAAGCACTTCTGTGATGCTTAGAGACACATCTTATGGAAATAAGATCAAACAACATCCTTTCACTCAGTGTTCAGTCCCAGCACTTGGAAGACAGGCGGGCTGATCTCTGTGAGTTCAAGACCAGCAGGGTCTACATAGTGAGTTCCAGGACAGCCAAAGCTACATAGTGAGACCCTGTCTTGAAAACAAACCAAAACCCTTGACTCATTTCACTTAAGTTGACTTTAAAAGGAAAAGCCAGTCATACCAGCACACACCCAAATGTCACTACTCAAGAGGCTGAGGAAGGAGAAGTTTGAAACCAGTCTGGAAATTTAGGGAGACATTGCCTGTCTCTAATTTTTTTTTAAGGGAGGTGGTAAGAGAAGAAGAGGAGGAAGGAAACAGATATTAAACATCTAATTTCCCAGTGAGAATTTTTCTAAGAAAAAAAAAAAGGTGAATTTCCAAAATTAAAGAAAAATGATGTGCCTCTCTTTATGGCATATCTAATATAGCTAATAATCCCTTTCGTAATTAGCCATGTAATTATAACTCAACAGAAAATTTCCCTGATGAACATAGTAACCTACTTTGGAGAGGGTAGCGGCACCCAGTAGCCACTCATACTTACAACGCTGACATTTTCTCAGCCCTGATTTATTCTTAACCTGAAAATCCTCAGGAGAGAGAAGATGCAAGCTCTACATAATCTAATCGTTCCAAGGACTGGGTATGGGCTAAATTCACCTGTCCGATTTCCTTTATTCCTTGGAGAATATTCACTCCTTTCACATTCCTGCCACAAATGTGTTTTAAGTTTGAGAATGAAGACAAGTATAAGCCAAACTCCATCTCTCTTGGCCCAAGAGCAAGGATCCTTCATATGTCCCTCATTTCTAGCTCCCCCCACAAAAAAAAAAACAAAGACACTTATTACCACCACATACTACACAAGATTGTAGAAAGGATAGATAGATAGATAGATAGATAGATAGATAGATAGATAGATAGATAGATGGGTGGGTGGACTGGTAGGTAGGTAGGTAGGTAGGTAGGTAGGTAGGTAGGTAGGTAGGTTAGTAGGCAGATAGATAGATAGATAGATAGATAGATAGATAGATAGATAGATAGATAGATAGATAGGCAGGCAGGCAACAATAGGTATTTGAAATGAATGGTGCTTTGTTTTTATTTCTTTGGTTAGTTATTGTTTGGTATTTTGTTTGTTGTTCTTTTGAGGCAGTCTCCTGCAGCCTAGGCTGACCTCAAACTCATTCTGTAGTTGGAATTACCTTGAACTTGTCATTTTCTTGCCTCCATGTCCCCGATGTGTCACCACACCCAGTTTTATGTGGTACTGATGACTGAACCCAAGGCTTCTAGAATACTACACAAGCATTCTCCCAACAGAGGCCGCCTCTCCAGCCCAAGAGCATTTTTATGTTGTTGGTTGGTTGATTTGGCTTGTTTTTGTTCTGTTTTACTTCTGCTTTAAGAGCACAAGTTTTATCCTTACTTAAAAATGCATTCAAACTTAATAGTTGGCACTATGGCAAAGCGTTGATACTTTACTGAATTCTCACGGCGGTGTGGCCAGTTCTGCACACTCTCATATCATTGTGATATTTGGATGCATTTGTACTTCACTGGAAACTCTTATCTGCCATCTACTTCTGGGTCAGATCCATCCAAATGTGGGCAGACATAATATGCATGTTGATTCATTTAACTGGATGTGTTTGTCCCCCATCTTTCTCACAGCAATAATGGATGCTCAGTATCTTGCTCTTTTCTCCAGATCTTCCAACAGTTCTTTGCATCACACACAGTCAAGGGTTCTGGCCTACTAGACCTCATTTTCTTTTGTCTCTCTCCTCCCCGACTCTAGTCCATTCCAGATACTCTGGATCTTTTGAGTTCTGCCTGCCTCAGGACCTTTGCACATTCATTTACTGTTCTCCAGTATGACTTCATCTCACAGCCTTGGTGCTAGCTGTTCTCAGCTTCTCGTCTCTGTTTAAATGTTGTCTTCCCAATAAGACCTTTGTTGTCTGCTGCCTTTACACCCACTCACTCTCCCTGTGCTTTTTCCCATCTGTTTTACTCCTTTCCATGGTATATGTCTCCCTGTGGTAAATTTTCATATTTAATTCCACTTTCCTTTTTAGCACATGAACTATAGGAAAATAGAGATTGCTATTGGTGTTACCTGCTGGTATCCCAAGCCCTGCACTCATGGACAGATATCGGTTATATTGGCTTATACCTTTATTAATCCCTTTTCTCTACCCTCAAAGCTTTATTTTGCCTTCTATCCGTTGTTTGGTTCTGGTATTCTACCTTTATCAGAGTTCCATTATGCTAAGACCAAAGTTGCCTAAGTAACGCTAAGGAGAAAGAGTACTTTGAGAAAGACTTGATCTCAAATTGTACTACAGAACCATAGTGACAGAGGCAGCATAACCCTGGTATGAAAACGGACACTTTATCAGTTCCACCAGGAAATTTTTGCTCCCTGGTAGATTTAGCAAATAGATGACATTTCATTTTGCTTGCTTTGGCCCCTACTGAGTTTAATAGGAAAAGTCTATATTTCAGTCTTTCCCCTCTCCTTGGTATTTTTGCTATTAGACAAGAACACGGTTAGCACCTAAATGGTACAAACTAGATTCCCGATGAGCATACTCTTGGGCGAATCATGATAGGGAAGGAGGATTGGAAACACCAAGCCTACTGAAATTTCCCTTGAAGCTCAGAACCTTTTCCTCCACACATAAAACAAATATTGGTCACTTAATCCTGATCCAAGAGAAAAAAAAATAAAAAAAAAAATCTACCTTCCCACAACTGGAAATAACCAAGGGTTACTCACTGTTTATTCTTAATGATAACACGGGATACTCTGGGAAGATTAGCAGTGTCTGAGACATCTCTGACCAGCCGTTTCTCATGTCTCAGTAGAAGAGGAAGAATCTCTGTATCTATGCCCTCCATTAAAGGACAGGAGTAGAGAAACATTCCATGCTTTATCATTTCGCAAAGGGACCTTGAAAATGTTAAAGTTGTGCTGGGCAGATTCCAGGTTTGCTAAAGTCAGTCTTCTAAATAATAAACCTCCCTTTGGAAGCGAAGGATTCCGGTCTGTGCTGCTTAGTTCTCTCGTGTGCCCCCCGAGTGGCTGGCGTTTCCAGGCATAAGAAAAAAAGTGCGGATTTTATCAGGAAAACCCAAAACACTGTGAGCAGCTCCAGAGCTATGGGACCTGGATTTGTCTCCCTGCTGCTGACCCTGCCTCTTGGGTTTGCACTTCGGGTCTGTTTAATGTAAATATGCAGAAACCATCACCTTCAATTTTTATATTACCTACATCTTCAATGTACAATAAAGCAAAACCCAGAGCGTGATAATACATCTTCTACCTAATTAAAGGAAACCTCGACCCCCTATCCCTTTGCAATAGTGTGCCCCCATTAATGAGAGATCTTATACCCTTTGCAAAAAGGCCTCTTGGAAATGTCCCTAGGGATATGAACAGCTAAGAACTTTGTCTCAAAAATGGAGGAGCGAGCCAGGAAAATGTTTTAACCTAGCCAATAGCTCCCGTGAAGCTCTGAAGGTTTCTGAAGACACCATTAAAAATTAAATAAAAAGCCTCGGCTTGGATTTGTGCATGCTTCAATAGGCAAAAAAGTTATATTTAATGCAGAGGATGTTGAATCTGAATTAGTACAAATATTATTAATTTAATGTTCATACTGCATTTTATGGTTTATAAACTGGTTTGCCATAATTTTATACATTTTCCTCACAGTGGCACTGTAAAATATATCAGCGTTTTATTTTTTCCGCTTGATGGATGAGGCGAGCCTTAATAAGTGATTAATTTCTTTCCTGTGCATATTGGTTAACTGGTAAATGATTAATTTATGTCTACATGAACTTCATCACTCAGAGTATTTATTTAAGTGTGAGTTGGTATTTATTTTGCCTGCAAAGCATTACAGTATCCAATTATATATGCATGTTTTAAAGGCAGTAAAGCAGCCACCAAAGGCTAATGCAACATTAAGTCAGATTTTAAATCCATAGTAAATTCCAAGTTAAGGTATTTAAATCAGCTGCCCCTTTTTCCTTCCCACTCATGCGGGTGAGAAATGGCCCCTCTGTAAAATGGCAATGGGGCACCCGGGCAGTCACCAAGGAAAGACGTATTGAGATTTTTTCAGAGTTCAGAATATTAAGACCCAAAACACTGGCCCATCGCTTTCAATGAGGACAGAAAAATAATCAAGTTAGTTCTCGTATATCTGCCCTCTGAACTGTTTCGTGACCGACTATGGAGCTCTTGATTTGTCTCTCTTCCTTCTTCCTTTAGTGGTCTTTGTCAACTTTGCACCCATAAAGTAACTGTTTCTGCGGTCATTGTTTCTTTTCCTATTGTTGTGCTGAAATCCTCTGGACAAAAGCATCTTGAGGAAGGGCTTATTTTGGTTCACAGTATAAAAATCCCACCACCGCTGGGGAGTCAAGTCTGCCTGCTGCGTGAAGCAGCTGGTCACATTTCATCCACTATCGGGAAGGAAAGTGGGGTGATGAATGCGTGTTTCTGCCTTCTCAGTTCACGCTCTCTAACAGTCCTGGATGCTAGGCAAGAAATGGTGCCATCATAGACGGGTCTTCCCATAACAACACAACCATCACCCACAGGCATCCCAGAGTCCTGCCTCCCAGTGGATTCTAGATTCTGTCGAGTTGACGATTAATGACGTCACAGCCTGCTTGTGTAGAGAAGAAGCCCGGGTAAAACCGCAAGCAAGGATGTGCGGAGATCCGCTTTAAAAGATCTGCAAGTTCTTTTGCTTCCTCCTCAGCATCATCCAGGGCTGTGAGTTAAAATCTTTCCCAGTGTGGAAGGTGCCTAGACTCTAAGATTTCCAAAATGCTTCCTCGCTCAGCTCTGATTCAGCTGTGGTCCCGCATCACGCTGTTTCTGAACCCCCTCTCCTGACACTTTCACCATGAAGCTCCTCTCACTATACCCTCCTTATCATGATGCCCCAGAAATGATGTCACTACCATGATGGCCCTTACCACATTGCCGCTACCTGGATACCTCTGTCATAACTCTCCCATCCTGCTGAAAATTCAGTCCAACAATTTAGAATGGAGAAACAGCAGAAAATTAATTTTATTGAGATTTTTTATTAATTTATTTATCTTCATGTAATAATGTGCTACATGTAATTCTCCTTTATCTATAGACCTCAGGACTCTTTGAACCAATCAAACTAAGATTTAAAAAAAAAAAATTCATTGCAAAGACTCCCTGTCCTGATGTCACCTGCAAAAAAACAAAAAAAAATCTGAAAAGTCTAAATATTGACAGGCAGTGAGTTGTCAAAGGCATCTGATGGAAACACACTGTGTGGGCAGAATACTTCAGCTCTTCCAAGACACAGGAATTCTCTTTCAAGTTTAAAATATACTTTTGGAATCATTAAGTACTTCAAATCCAGGAAGTGTTCTGAGGCAATTTTAATGAAAATAGTTTCCTTTTTAAAAATGTTTCTGTACATATGGAAATGTGAACTCCATCGCCTTGGGTGCGCCAATGTGATGGCCTCCTACCACGTGTTTAAGTTTATGTGCTTTGCTATGGAGCCTTTCAATCATAGTATAGACAAAAATTTTAACGACTCTGTAAACAAGAGACATTAATAGAAAGAAATGTCACTGAAATCGTCTCTATAGGCTTTTGCTCAAGGATTAAATATAGCACCAACAAAAGAGGTCCAGAGCACAGCTTCCTAACTCAGAATTAACCGACCCGGTTTCCTGGCTTATTTTTATATAATAATGACTACACACATACAGATATATATGTATGGAAAGAGAATATAGATACTCCAGCCATCTTACTCGCTGTCGGTAAAACAGAAAAAAAAAATGTGCGTGCAATAAAAATAAATGTTCCAAATATAAAAAGGATAGAAATCCCATCTTTTTTAAACCCCTTTCATCTGGTTTAGATGGCTGATGAGACACTGTCCCGGCTCTCCAGATTGCCCAGATACCCAAAGATCTCCCAGCATTCCTTGTGACCCACAAGCCAAGAATTATTGACAGTTCTTGCTATCCTCCTGTACATTTATTTGACATGTATTACAGCTTCCAAATTGGACATGTCATTTTCCCCTTGGGAAGCCCATGTCCTTATCTAGTTTTACAAGAGAAATGTGAGTTAATACCACTTTCTAGTACACAGTGAGCTGAGTGTGTAGAGAACCAGATGAGAGTTCTTCCATGTTTTTCTTTTCCATCGTCTTGTCTCATAACATGAGACACAAGTAGGCATGGACCCGCTTTCTCAGGGAGTGTGCCTGGGCCACAGATTCTCAATCTTGTAGTACAAGAACCCATCCTTATGGCCTTTTCCAGTTCAGTGCCGTCTCTGGATATAATTTAGTTAGCTTTTGCCAAAAGGAACTATTTTAAAGACTTTCTTCTAATTTATCTATTTTTAAGTTTCCATAAAAGTATGTGCTATATTTGGGTCATGTTAGCACTCCTTTTTCCTTATCTTCTCGGCCCTCTTTGTTTCTGAGCTGTGTTTGTCTGTAGATCATGTCAAATACATACATGTGATTTTAGGTGTCTATGTAAATTCTGAGAACCGCCAATGAGAGAATACCGTGACTCGCATCTTTCTAAAACAGACTTAGTTCGCCTAATATTCTTATGCGGAAATGTTGAAAACTCACGACAATCACAAATGAAAACCCCGTACTCTTCTTTGAGGGTGAGCTAAGATCCAATCAGATTACCTTGCTTTATGGGAACAGTACCTGGAAAATGTACCAACTCTCGTATGGCGGCCAGGTATCAAGTGGAACGTTCACACAACCATTACCTGGAGTTTCCCTTTCAAGTTAACATGTCAGGGTTTCATCAACGTGCAGCTTAAAAATTCTAGTGACTGAACATTTCTACGCATCAGAAGTTGGTTTATTCCTTAGTGGAGGGTGGAGATTCAAAACGGTAGGGTAAGGATAGCATCTTAATGTAGAGAGAAGACCAAGAAAGGGCAATGTCGGGTGATGAGGAAGGATGGAAAACAGGCAAAAAGACAGGGGTGAAAGAGGGAAAGAGTCCAGGCTAGGGAGGGCTGCTAGGGGGAGGGGGAGGGGCGGGGGCAATCAGGAGTAGCCGAGCTTCAGAGATGAAGAAGCACAGAATGCAATTGGTTCAAGCATGTTGTAATTATACCTAATATGTTCTATGCTGATTTAAAAAAAATAAGAACATTTTAGAAAATCTACTGTATCTTCACGGCAGTTGAAAGAGCAAAATCCCAACCTAATACAAGAATCCTTCCCTGTGGGGAAGGGCAGGGAGGGAAAGAGGGAAGGAGGGAGGGGAGGGAGGGAGAAAGAGAACTGCATTAACCTCTCGAACCTCTCGTGACTCTAAAACACTGGCTGTCTCTGATAGGTTATTTCTCTATCGGCAAAATGAGCCAATTCAAAACAGATTAGATTATATCAAAGGCAGGTTTATTGGGAAACTGCTTTCTGGGGTGTTCACTGGCCCCAGGAGAACTGAATTGAGAAGGAATCCTTTGCCTAATAGACAGTAAATATCCTAGGGACTGTTTCTTTAAAAAAAAAATTAAATCTCATGCCCAGAAGAATGAATATATATATATATATAAATAACATTACTATTGTATAATATATAATATATTAATATTATATTATTAATAATATTACTATATAATATATTAATAATATAGAAAATATATTAATATATAATAAATGTTTGCTTATATATTATCAAGACATGGTTCAGATAGTTGAATATTTGCATACCATGCGTGAAGACTTGAGTTTGATTGCCAATACCATATAAACGGGATGTTTTTGGCTCTTACCTTTAATCCTAACACTTGGGAGGTAGAAATAGGAGGACCAGACATTCAAGGTCCCAGCCTGGCCTACATGAGACCCTATAAAATAAATAGATAGATAGATAGATAGATAGATAGATAGATAGATAGATAACCATATAAACCACTGATATTCCTTATTTTGGAAAAAAAATAGAAGAAACATGGTTATTTTATCAGTTTGCCATTAACTTCCATATCTACTCTCAGCTCCTTACGTGGCAAGGGTATATAATTAATTATGAGCCCAAGTCCAGTTGTTACCCTTTGTCAGTTGAATGTTAGTTCTACTAGTTCCCAGGTTTATGTGCATTGCCTGTAGCTAATTTAGTAGAAGTCTTAGACCTGCCTAACAGTAACTGGTGGCGGGTAACTGAGGGTACCCGGATGAGAGGTACACGGAGGTACCAGGAGCTCCTCCGTGAAGCATTGTGGGTTCTGATAGTGCGTCGGGACGCTGGGAATGTTGTATTTCACGTCATGAGTAAAAAAGCGTTCTGGAGATTACATCTCTATTTCGAGAACAAGCATTAAATGCACTGCGTTTGGCCACATTTGTTTGGTTCAATAGGCTCATCCTTGATCCTTCTAGTAAATTGTTTTGCCTAGACTGGTCCAAAAGTTTAAGAAAATATCCCAGAGGTAGAAGCTTTACCCAGATACATCGTCACCGCTGGCACCTGCCTCACTTTGAAGACACGCTTACTGGCTTACAGCTCACCGTTCCCATATGTCCCGTGGCTTCTCCTGTGGAAGTCACACAACACTAACTTAACCTGTTTCTCATCTTTATTGTGCGTGGCTTAAAGCCTGAGCTTGTCGGGTCCTCCTGGGCTTCCAGTTTCTTAGCATGCAGTGTCTCTGTAGCATCTGGGTCTCTGGCACCAGATTTTTGAGTCTCCTTCACTTGACCATAAAGCCCAAGATGGTGAGGCATAGGGTTCCAGCTCAGCAGCAGACTGCCTTCTTCAGATACAAAAGGCCCTGGGATTGGGCCCTGATGGGGCCTGATTAATAATTTAAGCTCCAAACAACATTCCTAATATCCCTGCAGGTATAAAGTATTCATTCAAAACAAAAGCAAAGGGCTGCTTTGGAGAAGCCGCCATACAGAAGTGAAGGGGAGAGATGTTTTTTTTTCTCTCTTGGGTGTTATTCTGGAAAGAGACAGGAAGATGAGCTAAGGGACCTCGCAATGACCTGGAAGCTGTGATTTTGTAGCTCTCAGCTCCTAGTAGCTCATTCTCATGAAATTCTAACGCCTAATCTGCTCTAAGCAATTAAAGAAAGCCACTATAGCATCCATGGGAAACCATTGGAAAAAAATTACCAGTCCTACTGTATAACGGTCCTCAATCTATCTTCGAATCTTGCCTTCATCGATAGTTTGGAAATATTTACTCCTGTAGGCATGGTTAAAGGATTCATGAGCTATGTCAAAAAAAAAAAAAAAAAACACCAACAACCCAACAACAACGACCATACAAGGACGCTTGCTTTCTACACTCCAATGGTTTCTATTTCAACACGATCTCTGCTAACATCAGTGTCTCTCCAACTTCCAAATGAGGCTACCTTCTGAGCAGGTTGTAACAGAGCAGGAATACATACACACACTCACACACATGCACACACACTCGCGCACACTCACACGCATACACACACTGGTGCGCACACACTTGTGCACATACTCACATGCACACACACAATATACACATATACACACATTCGTACACACACATGCACACAGATTCACTCAAACACACATACACAAACTCACTCAAACACACACACACAGACTCACACACACACACACATGCACACACACACATGCACACACATACATACACACTTGTACATGCTCACACACATGTACACACTCACACACAGTTGCACACACACACATACACAAACACTCACACAGACTCACTCAAACACACACACACACACACACAACTTACCCTGACCATTACATGTGTTATGTTTACTGAATCATCATAACAATGCTTTGAAGGGTTACCAAAATAAAATTAATGGATTAGACATACATTCCGGGACCTTTGTTTTCTGACGACGACTTTGACTATTCACCAGCATTTTACAAGCATTGTTGAATATTCAGTTTGTTATTTTCTGTTGTCTGGCCCAACTGTAGTTTGGATGCTAGGGAAGGAACACAGTAAGCCACGGCATTAACCTCGAGTTGTAAAAGCCCCATTTGTATCGTGAGACACATACAAATATAAAGCAAGCAGAAAAAAAAAAAAAAAA
>NW_021604786.1:4343965-4361720 GCF_004785775.1 Grammomys surdaster | reverse complement strand
CCTCTCTCCTCTCTCCTCTCTCTCTCTCTCTCTCTCTCTCTCTCTCTCTCTCTCTCTCTCTCTCTCTCTCTAAGTTCATACCTGAAGAAGGTAGGATCTGTTTGTTCTGAATATGAATGGCTACCCACCTAAACACTCCCATCACCTAAACCTTTTGTGTTCAGAACTAGGAGTGGAGGGTGGAGAGAGGGTTCAGTCATTAAGAGCACACACTGCTCTTCCAGAAGACTCTAGTTCAGTTCCCAGCATCCATATTGGGTGTCACAACCTCCTGTAACTTAAAATTCCAGAGGATCTGAAACCTCTGGTCTCCACAGGCACCTACACGCCTGTGCATATGTATACACACACACACACACACACACACACGCGACACAATGTAAAAATGATTTAAATCTAAAAGGAAATGAGAAGCCATTTCCAATGCAGCGACCACACAGCTCTCACCGCCGATTCTGGGCACGGGCATGTACACAAAGCCCTCGAATCAATATTAACTAATGTAGGGTTGTAGACCAGCTCCGCTCCACCACAGGGCGTGGCCTGGGGCAGGTGCCTGGCTGTAGGGAAGCGCCGAGGCATAGCTCAGGGGGTGGGAAAACACAGTCTGAGGCATGGGAAAGTCAGAGCTGGTTGGGGCCGGGGGTGGTCCCTGGTCCTGCGACGAGGCTGGGGCCATGGGGTTCTCAGACTCTTGGACATCTGGTGCCAAGTCTCCAGGAGAAGGCAGGGGTGGGGGAGGGGCGTGATAGTATTAGCATTTTCCAGTTGGTCTTGTGTTCGTCAATCAGGCAGTGACCCAGTTCATGTTTTTCTCCTTGCTGACATCAAAACTGAGATGGCTTGCTCAGCCCAGCACAGGGGTCCGTGCCTGTGATCACAGCACACGAGAAGCAGAGTAAACTTAATAGAAAGTTGGGGTCAGCCAGGAAGACTTGTCAAAGGAAAACTGGGAAGTGGGTTGACCAGCTGGAAGCCCTGCCGTCCCCTCCAGCTGTCACCTCGAGGTCAGGGGAGATAGTCTAAGATCTTTATTGTTCTCCCTGCTCCCCCGCCAGTTCCCAAAAGCACAGCCTAAAAGTCACCCTCAAACTAATCAGACATAAAAGGTTGGTGAGCAATTCTCAAAGGGATGATTCCGGGTTAGAAGAAACCCCAGAGGCCATGAATGTCCTGCGTACTCTCCTGACATCTGTCATGAGATAAAATCTTAGGAACAGGAGGAGTCCAGAGAGTTTAGGCTATCCTGGTGAATGGAACATCCAGCATTTCTGACATGGTGTGCATCTCTGTAAATGCCCCTTAGGGGTCAAATTTAAGTTGAGGCACTTGTGAACTGCTGAATTCGTCCATCAAGAAGGTGAACAGAGGAGAAGCCGCCATGGGTTAGTTGAATTCAAGAGCCCTGAGGGCTGGCCAGTTGGAGTGAAGAGCAGCCCAGATGGAACACAGGAAGTGATAACCTGCGGTTATTGGTAGGCAAGTAGATTCTAATATCATAGAAGGTAGCTCTAGTGCTGACTAAGGCTTATTGTAAATATAAAGATTGTGTGTACCTTTTACCCAGGAACTGGATAATCATAGGCAGGGTAGGAACTCTGGATTGAGATTAAAACTTTCTGCAACAAGTGTCTTTTTTTTTGTTGTTTTTTCGAGACAGGGTTTCTCTGTGTAGACCCTGGCTGTCCTGAAACTCACTCTGTAGACCAGGCTGGCCTTGAACTCTCGAACTCAGAAATCCACCTGCCTCTGCCTCCCAAGTGCTGGGATTAAAGGCATGCGCCACCACCCCCCGGCTCAACAAGTGTCTTAATTGCTGTCCTTGGACTATACTCTGAATTGTATTGTCTGACAAGCACTCTGGTAAAACGCCATTAGCAATTGCTTCATTTTAGCTCAGTCTACCCCTGAAGTTACATCCATGGCTGCTCGCTCCATCAGGCCAGATCTCCCTCAACATATCTAGCATAAAGTCACACATGTCCCATCCAGTGGCTGCAGGGCTAAGTTTTGTCTCTGTTGGAGATTCAAATTTGTTTCTGTGAATGTTAGCTCACTAAATCTCACTAAAATGAATAGATTTTTAAGACACTTCTCCCTTCCTGCTTTTGAAAACTCAAGACCCCAGCCTCTGTACCTTATTCCTCCTCTCTCACTCTTTCTCAAAGACGGAGGACAATGGGCAGTTTTCACTCAGTGGAAACTTTAGTTCATTTATTGTCCTGACTGCCACTTTTTTTTTTTTTAACAAAAGCCATATCCTACTTTTAGAATCAAAACACTCAAAACTTGGTAATTTGGGTATGTTCTCATAAGTTATCTCTATCTGGAGACAAAAATTCCTATTATACACCAACCACTACCAGGCCACATGTCACGTGTGGTACCCATCCCGCCACTGCCAGCAGCAGCTTCCTGTGGCCATAGCTGGCATCCTCTGTGTTCCTAGAACCATCCTTTGAATCTGTCTGGGGAAAGGCTGAGTCCACTTTCCTATGTTCAACAGATGAGTTATATTTGAAATGATTGTGAGCAAGAAAGGAGAACTAATTCTGGGTATTTAATAAAAATAAGAAGAAAACTAAGTAAGGATTTGAAGAAATGGAGTGAGAGAGAAGATTTACCTCCGGCCCTTGAGGTCCCACACCTCTGCATTCCAAAGACTAGAATTCCTCTGCGGGAGGGTCAGATTCTCTTAGGTCCTGACCTCTTTTCCGTGAGCCCAGCATGACCTGTGCCTCTCCTTTCGGGAGTCTTCTTTGGAAACTGAAGGCAGGGAACAGGAGAGCTTCACTGGGGTTACTTCTGAATACCCAGAGAAGGTTCTGACAGACACACCTCACATTCAATAAAAGCCTGATCATCTACAGAGAGTCTTCAAAATAACTGCTCGTTCCAGGGTTAAAATCATTTCTAAAGAATGGACGCTGTATATCTAAAGAGACTACGGTCCTACCAGCCAGATCAAGATGGCTCAGGGCACAGGAACTGTCCTCAAGTCCCACAAACTGGACAGTGAGGGCACGGAGCACGGGAGCTATCTCCTAACACCCACTACCCAGACCACAAGGGCACAGAGCAAGGGAGCCACCCCTACTCCCACACATTCTCCTCATTCTTCTTACTCTTCCCTCTCATTCTCTTTGACACAAGCACAGAAACCTGACACCCTCTGGTCCTATGTTCTTTCTTGTTAATGCATCACTGCCACTGTGGTGTGAGTAACTCTCATTTAGACAAAATGATGTTCTTTGGCTTTAAGCAGCAAGAATGAAAACAAACACCATATATATATATATATATATATATATATATATATATGTGTGTGTGTGTGTGTGTGTGTGTGTATATGTATATGTATATGTATATATATAATGTATGCATACATATATACATATATATGCATACATATACTACATATACACATACATATATACATATAGACAGAGAGACAGAAAAATTTTTTAAATAATTATTTCTAATTGGCCTCCAATCATGCAGGAATTTTCATTTTATACACAGTCATGGACAAAGACATAGATATCATATACATATATACATATGTACGTATATACATATATATATACACATACATACATATAGACACAGATTTTTTTAATTATTATTGCTAATTGACCTCCAATCATGGGGGATTTTCATTTTAATTCCTGCCTAACCTGGACCATCACGCTTCTGAATTTTCACAAGACTCATTCACACCATGGCACCCTCTAGGTAAGACTCCGACATCCTCCCGGGGGCTCAGCTGATCACCAGGTCTGAAGCAGCCTCGCCGATTCACTTCTTTGCCCGGGACCCTACTTAACTTGTTTCTAGAAAGCATTCTTACCCACTCCGCTTACTGAATACATTTCTGCCCATTGCAGCATAACTTAAACAAAGCCAGGGCTTTGTTCGTATTTGTGCCTAGAAGATGTTCGCACCCAGAAGTGTCTCAATAAGCAGATGTTCCATTCATTACGTCACAAGAGAACTGCTCAGGACCACGGAAGGCAATCCCAAAGCTCCGGCCACTGAGAATGATCGATCCCAAAGCCCCACAGAAGATGATCCAGAAGCCCCGACAAGGGCAGCTGCATCTCTCCGTGATCCAGTGCTCTTTCACTGGAGATTCCCAAACAAAGTCATCATAGAACTTGGTCGAAGGTCCGCTTTGTCGGGCTGTTTACGTTATAATCAGAATTATGCTGATCTTCTGAAAAAAATAAAAATCATCTGATAGGACTGGCATTCAGAAGGCTCAGCCGGTGAAGGCTCTTGTTGCCAAACCTGAAGATTTGAGTTTGATCCCCACCTACAGAAGGAGAGAACCAACTTCCTCAAGTTATCTACTGACACCGGGCGGCACCGGGCGGTGGTGGCGCACGCCTTAAATCCCAGCACTTGGGAGGCAGAGGCAGGCGGATTTCTGAGTTCGAGGCCAGCCTGGTCTACAGAGTGAGTTCCAGGACAGCCAGGACTACACAGAGAAACCCTGTCTCGAAAAACCAAAAAAAAAAAAAAAAAAAAAATTATCTACTGACCTACATGACCTACATGTGTGCATAGTAGCAAGAATATGCCCCTCCCCACACACAATCAATCATCAGTCAATCAATCAATCAAGATTTTAAATCACTTGACTCAAAACTTAAAAACCTAGAAGGTTTAAACAAAATTACTCATAATGTTAACACCAGAAAAAGCTAGTACTGAAGGGGTTGGTGGATTTCTTTTTTAAGGGTATTTAGAATTTTTGCCAGCTTCTCTATCTTTTCCAGGCATTTTCTCTTTTACATCCTGCACCATCGAATCCTCTAGTCTGTTCTCTGAACTTTTAAAAATCTGTTCTCATAAATTTGCCATATTTGCCTGTTTTTTTTTTTCCAGATGTATTCCATCACTGTCGCAAAAAAAAAAAAAAAAATGTTCAGTGTTCTTTAAATTTTCTGTTTCTTCTGTGTGGCCCAACTATTTCTTCCTCGAGGAGTAAGAATTTGATTTTCTTTTTAAAATATCAGTTTCTCTTTTTATTTTCTCAAATTTTTGGAAGGAAGAAACCGCCAATGTCAAGTCTGACGGGTCCTCAGAAACTCTGAGTTCAAGTGAAAATCAGTCCCAGAATCAATGGTGAGAATCTTTCTCATCAAAAATATTTGTCCTGTGACTTCATCCCAACAGCATAATATACAGGGAGAAGTGGGTCGCTGGGGGCGGGGCCCACTGACAGAGGACGCTCCGTGCATGCTGCCCTCAGTCCAATCCCCAACATCTTATTAGAAAAATCAACTTTGTGGAAGCTGAAAGGAGTTGAGCAGCTACAAGCATTTGCTGTTCTCCCAGAGATCTTGGGTTTAATTCCCAGCACCGGTGCCAGGTGGCTCACGACTACCTGTGACTCTGACTCTAGGGGGAGTGTAGCACCCTCTGCTGTCTTCCTCTGGATCCTGCATACATATGATGCACATAGACTCACACAGAGTCAGACACCTACTCTTTATTTATTTTATTTTAATCTGAAAGAGAAAAGAAAACCTATTGTCTTAGTTACGGTCTTACTGCTGTGAACAGACACCATGACCAAGGCAACTCTTATAAAGGACAACATTTCATTGGGGCTGGCTTACGGGTGCAGAGGTTCAGTCCGTTATCATCATAGTGGAATCATGACAGGCACCAAGTAGGCATGGTGCAGAAGGAGCTGAGAGTTCGACACCTTCATCTGAAGGCTGCTAAGAGAAGATTGGCTAGCACATGGTTAGGATGAGGGTCTTAAAACCCATCCCCTCCCACAGTGACACATTGCCTCCAACAAAGCCACACCTCCTAATAGTGCCACTCCCTGGAACAAGAATATTCAAACCATCACAACAGTTTTGTACCAAACACTCTCTAAAGCAATTGAAGTACTAACATGAAAGCAAAGAGTATTCCACCCAAGAGGAGTTAATAATTTTACATGTATTTGTTGTCCACCTAATATGTGCCAGGGATTATGCCAGATTCATACACTGGGATGAATATGATTACAATGATATAAATACTCTTGGTTTCCAGTCTGCCACACTCTGGCTTATAGAATGCATGGTGAATCATCAAGGGCTGAAGCAATAAAGGCTCCGGATACCTTAACAATTAATAATGGTTAAGAGCACTCGGTGCTCTTCCAGAGGGCCCAGGTTTAGTTCCCAGCACCAACATGGCGGCTCACAACCATCTGGAACTCAAGTTTCACAGGATCAGATGCCCTCTCTGGCTTCTCTCATCACTAGACAAGCATGTGACCCATAGAAATATGTACAGGCAAATACTAATGTACTTACAAAATAAATAAAAGACGAAAAGCCACTGCTGGGTCATTGTCCTGACTGGTTTTATGTCAACCTTGACACAAACTAGAATCATCAGAGAGGAGGGAAAGTCAACTGAGAAAATGTTTCTATAAGATGGGGCTACAGGCAAGCCTGTAAGGCATTTTCTTAATTAGTGATTGATGGGCAAGGGTCCAGGTCTTTGAGATTGTTGCCACCCTACCTAGGCTGGTGATCCTGGGACATATAAAAAAGCCAGCTGAGCAAGTCACGAGGAGCAAGCCAGTAAGCATCACTCCTCCATGACCTCTGAATCAGCTCTTCCCTCCATGATCCTGCCCTGTTTAAATTCCTGCCCTGGCTTTCCTCAACGATCCATGTGTAAGTAAAAGCTCACTAAACCCTCTCCACCCTGAGTTTCCTTGGTGCTTTATCACAGCAATAGTAACCATAACTAAGACAAGTTGGTACCAGGATAGTAGGGTATTGCTGTGACAGACCTGAACAGGTTGCTTTGGGGAGGCTTTGGAACTTTGGGCTAGACAGGCCTCTGAGTGTTGAGAGCTCAAGTGAGATGTTCTGACGGAGCTTACAAGATAAGAGTGTTGAAATCCCTGGCTTTGTGCTGTTTCAGAGAAAAGCGAAGACTCTACTGGACCTTTTGTGTATAGAGTCCATAGTTCTGGTTAGCTGGGAGTTGAAGAATCAGCTGTGATTAACAAGATACCAGAATCACTAAAGTAAACCTTTCTTTTGCTGAAACAATGGATACTACTCAGCTGGGGCTGAAGAATCCGTTATGATGAAGAAGAACCAGTATCATTGAGTTGAAATCTTCTGAGAAATGTTTCCTTTCAGTTAGCACACAGAAGCTGTATTCCAGAGGCAGCCAAGGTTGTAAATCCAAACTGGGTAGTGTAACAGTCACCCAGGTGGTACTAGTTTTGAAGGTATGAAGGGCTTATGGAGAGTGGCGGAGGCTTGACACTGTGAGAGGCCAGGAGAGGCCAGGAAGACCGTTGGTGAGGGCACAGCCTCAGTGGCAGTTGATGGCCTAGGATTAAAGGAGCCATGCAGAGAATTTGAGGCTTGGCACCATGAAGAGAGCCTAAGAGAGGCTATTAGTGAAAGTGTAGCCCAGTTGCAGTAGAGATGTACCCCAGTATCTTAGAGATGCCAGGACCATGGGATGACCACCAAGAACAGCAACTGTAGTAGAGTCAGCTGAAGCCTAGAAGACAAGTCATGTGTGTGTCCCAGAGCATGGAGCTGGAGAAGTGTCCCAAGCCCCTTGGAGAAGCCCAGAAGATCATGAGTGAATTCCAGACATTGGGTGTTGAGTTATTTTTAGAGTTTTGTTTTGCTTTGCTCAGATTACTGTACCCTCACCCTTCCCTCTTGAAGTGGGAAGGTATCTGGGGTGATTATTCATGGTTGTCAATGCGAAGACATCTGAAATGAACTACAATCCATAAATGGAGGGCCTATCTGTGACCCAGATCTTGAGGCTGGAAGACACAGGCTCCTGACCCAGATCTTGACGTAGGATGTCACACACTTTTGATCCAGATCTTGAGGCATAGTGGCCATGAAAAGCTTAGGCCCAAGTGTATGCCTTTAATCCCAGGAGCCTGAGGCAGGCAGATCACTGAGTTCAAGGCCAGTCTGGGACAGAGCAAGTTCCAAACCCAGACCTGGTGGTACACACCTTTAATCTGAGCCACCTCAGATTAACCTTCTCCTGGAAGCCTATATAAGGACATTGGAAGAGGAAAGATTCATTCTTCTTCGCCTGCTTGTACTTACTTGCCAGCACCTCTGTTGGAACCTACTTCTTCAGGATTCCATCCTATACAGAAGACCAGCTGAAACACCCAGCCTCGTGGATTGGGCAGTTACTAAATTCTTAGACTTCCCATTCACAGCTGCCCATTGTTGGGTTAACTGGACTGCAGACTGTGAGTAATTCCAATAAATTCTCTTAATATATAGAGACAATCCATAAGTTCTGTGACTCTAAAGACCCTTGACTAATACAGTATTTAATTTTGATGTTTACAGGAGCCCACAGCTGAAATTTTATAAGAAATGTTGAATTTTTAGAGAGATTGGATATTTTAAAGAGACTGAAGTCTTAATATGTTTGAATTTGTAAAGTCTGTGGGAATTTTAAAGTTATTTATGTGTGATGTTTGAAAGTTATCGATGTGATGTCAACATTACCGTACCATCTTGGGGATAAACGAGAAAGGAAAGGTTCTAATTGTAAGGCGTGTGTCAAATTGACAAGGGGGCCAGTTGTATTGGCTAGTTTTATTTCAACTTGACACAAACTAGACTCATCAAAGAGGAGACAGCCTCAGTTGCAAAAATGCCTCCCTCCATAGATTGGGTGGTAGGCAGGCCTGTAAGGCATTTTCTTGATTAGCAATAGATGAGCGAAGGCCCAGCCCATTGTGGGTGGTGCCATCTCTGGGGTGCTGGTCCTGTATTCTATAAGAAAGCAGGCTGAGCAAGCCATGAGGAGCAAGCCAGTAAGCAGCATCCTTCCATGGCCTCTGCATCAGCTCCTGCCTCCAGGTTCCTGTCTGAGTTCCTTACCTGACTACCTATGACAATGAATTGTGATATGGAAGCCAAACAAATCATTTCCTCCCTGTGTGGTTTATCACAGCAGTAATAAGCCTCACTAAGACAGTCATGCTGTTTATCTATAAACCTGGGACACTAATACCCACCTAAAGGACTATTAATAGATAGTAAAATAGATATTAATAGATAGTAAAGAGTTCTTGGTCCTTAAAGTACAAAAAGAAGCCATTGTATTTCTTATTCTTAGAATTCTTGAAGCCTAGTAAATTATAGACGTAAAACAAACTGTTTCAACAACACTTACTGGATCCCATTAAATGTTGTACAGGAGTAAAATGTGATCCCTTGGCTTAAGTTGAAAATACCATAGGTCAAAACACATTTAAGGCTAGGGAAATGGCTCAGCAAAGTGTTTGTTGAGCTCAATTCCCAACACCTATGTAAAATCCAGTTGGACTACAGTGCCTGTTATCCCAGAGCTGAAGAAATGGGGACAGGTAGAACCCTAGGGCTTCATGGCCAGACAGCCTAGCCTAGAGCAGCAAACTCCAAGTTCAGTGAGAAACCCTGTCTCAAAAAAAAAAAAAAAACCAAGGTGGAGAGCCGTGGTGGAAGACACCCCATAATGATCCCTGGCATCCTCCACCAGCACACACACATGTGAACACACGTGAATCTCACGGCTTCCCAACAGTCTTAGTTTGGGTTTTATTGCCATGAAGAGACACCGTGATCAAGGCAACTCGTACAAAGGCTTTAATTGGGGCTGGCTTACAGGTTCAGAGGTTCAGTTCATTATCATCATGGTGGAAACATGGCAGCATCCAGGCAGACATGGTTTTGTGGTAGCCAAGAGTTCTACATCTCTATCTGATCTGAAGGCAGCCCTGGCTTCTTTCCTAGGCAGCCAGGAGGAGGGTCTCTTCTGCACTGGGTGGAGCTTAAGCGCTAGGAGACCTCAAAGCCCACCTACACAGTGACGCACTTCCTCCACACTTTCTAATAGTGCCACTTCCCAGGGGCCAAGCACATTCAAACTACCACACCCACTCAGTACTGCACCGCACGGTGCTTGACCGCCATTATCCACCACTGATTGGCCTCCTCACTGCCGATACCTGCCATTATAAAATAGCATCATGCTGAGTGTTGCTAGCCCAGAAAAACACAAAGGTTTAAAAACGTGTGGTTTCTGTTGAATCTGTTTATCAGTTTCAAGTCAACTTATAGGCCAAAGATCCAGACTTCCTAAATGGTACCTTCTTTCTCCTGTATGCTCAGATTTTCCTACATACCCGGCATCCTTAACATAGTGTCTGCGGGGTAACAAGAAGCTCAGCAAATGCTCAATGGATGGGCAGTTGTTATTTTCCTGAAGTCGTGAAATTATCCCCCAGACAGGGAAGTTTGCGTTCTGTGAGTCATTTAAACTCTCCGCTAGGACTTGTGGGGGGAAGGGCTGGAGAGGCAGCTTAGCCATGGAGAGCACCTGTTAATCCCTCTGTTTCTAGCACCCACTTGGTGGGTCACAAGCGTCTGTGACTCCAGTTCCAGGGGATCCAATGCCCTTTGCTGTCCTCTGGGGTACCAGGCTGTGCAGACATATATATAGACAAAACACTTATACACATAAACATTTAAAAATATTATTATAAAAATGATTTGGGAGGGAGGGAGCAGATAGTATTCCTAGTTTTCCAAGTGTTTTACCAAGAAAAAAAAAAAGATTTAAATTGCATACACTGTATAAAAAAAAAATCATGAGTTAATGTTTTCCCTATGCGTGAAATTAGTGAAGCTCCTTGCCCAGAAATAAGTATCAATTTGGCAACTGGTGAAATGTTTGCATATTTTTCCTCTGAACGAACTGACTTCAGAAAGAGGGAAGGAGCCGGAGTTTCTGGTTTCTGGGGCCCTGGAAGCTAAGAGCTGAAAGTATAAACAGTGACTAACACATTAGTCATAGTCCGCAGCTGCTGCCTAGCAGGACAAGAAATAACAGGCTCGAAATGCCGGGTGTGTTTGGGGAGGGGGGTGGAGGGGAAGAGTCTCAGTCAGATGGCCCTGGGAAAGCACGCGGCCCGAGGGATTGTTCTCTGTGTCATTTCGACATAATCCACGAACCTGTTTTGATGAGTTTTCAGTTGTCTTCCTTCATAAAAGCTGACCGGATAAAATGATTTTCCAGTCTTGATTTTTCTAGAAACTTGACTCATTTCTCACATGTCCCCTAGAGGGCAGCAGTGGCCCAAAACACAAGCCAGGACCTAACTCTTCCGCGTCAATCTGTTACTTAATTCCCACATCTGCTTTCTTCAAGTTGTCAGTGGTGTGTTTGTTACCCGTAGTGTCTATCTAGAAAACCCAGTAAATACGAGAAAACAAAATTAGAGTTCATTCTGCAGTGTCTGGAATGGGATTATATGAGGCTTACATTTTTTTTATTTCTATATATGACCTGCACACACAAAGCCTAGGCCCGTGCTTCTCAACCTGTAGGTCTCGACCCTCTCACAGGAGTGGCCTAGGACCATCAGAAACCCCAGATACTTATAGTACAATCCACAGCAGTAGCAGAAGTACAGTTGTGAAGTAGCAATGAAAATAATTTCCTGGCTGGGGGTCACTACATCGTGAGGCACTGGATTAAAAGGTCACACCATTCAAAGGTTGAGAGTCACTGGTCTAGGTGACCCTGGGGTTTCATACACGTAGAGGGCGTAGATGGTAGAAAGCAAGAAGTCAAAGCTTCTGCCCTCTATGGAGAAATCAAACCAATCCCAGGTATTGCCAAGTCTCTATTCATGCTTGCTCTCACTCTGGGGTTACTACGTGTGGAAGAATTGGTCAAATGGTGGATTTGGTAAAGAATATGACAAAGAAATAAGGGTAGGTGACTTACAGGCTACAGAGGGGGGGCAGACTGGTTTGATGTACAGAGGCTGGCTATTAGATTTGGAGATTGTAAGCAGCAATGTTCATTTTCAAATGTTCCTTTTATATAAAGCTTAGAAGTCTTCTAGGGAAACACAGCTCTGAACAGCGTCCTATTCCGGTAGGGCACAGGGTTTCATGTTGACCTTGTGGTGGCAAACCAGCACTGGGTACATCCCAGAGAGGCAAAGCAAGAACATGAGTGTGTGCTTCTCAGATGCTAGGTCTTTCTTAATGCTGCTCATTAAATATTTCATTTCTGCTCAGAGACTTTATGCAAAGAATGCAACTTTTTAAAAGATGGCGCTTATTTTTTTTTTTAACAAGGGTACCTCAAGAACTCCCTGTGATCCCTGTCAATTTGTCTTCCAGGATTTCTCTGGCTGTGTTTAGGTTGTTTGCTGAGTGGACTTGATTCTTTCTCCTGCTGTGAAATTAAGGGCAAACTGAAAACCACACATAAGCTCCAAAGGGATGCGTGGCGTCAGAACCGAACTGTGTCGACAGATGTGGGCTGAGCCGGGTGGGTTTCTATACAGAATGCAGGGCAGTGGAAGCCATCTCTCCACACAGCCCTGAGTGAATTTAAGGATGTTCCTGCCATAGCTTTTCCTCAAATCCAGTGCTGTGTCCTGTCCCCATAAGCTGAAGATTACATGTGTGATAATTTACCTGGGAGCATTTAGCCACTACATGCCTAGCTGCCATCCATGTTACAGTCAGAATTTTATGTATGTGCTAGGAATTGTTCGCAGCTGTAACAGCCTTCCTGGTAAGCCTTTATGGTGGCCTAGTGCTGAGTTGGGAATGACACCTCCCAGCCCTCTTGGAATGAATGGCTCTTTTAATGGCTCTAATTCTGAGGAATCAAAGAAACAGAATCCCAATGTGGACAGACAGTATGATATTTATGGGGAGGGGATAAACTGTAACAAGTGGACCTGTGGCTTATCGGCCTGGAAATCCCTACGGAGCCCAGCCTGGACTTGAGCCCGGGCAGTCCTCCTTACCACAGACACCCATAAGCAGGAGTCATAGGTATGAATCATCACTCCCAGTAACCATAGCATGTAAAGAAAGAAATCATACTTGCCCAAGTTGGCCAGACAAGACGCCTTTTTTAAAATACTTCTAGGATGAAAACTTCTTTAAATAAAAATAGAAAATTATAACAGAAAAAGGCTCAGATCTGTTAAGATCCATTTTACAATTTGTGTGCATGTGCACATGTGCGTGCGTGTCCTCAGAGGCCAGAAGAGGGACTCGAACCCGTGAGGTTGGAGTTAAAGATGATTAAGAGCTGGCTGATGTGGGCACTAAGAACTGAGCTTGGCTCCCCTGCAAGAGCAGCCAGTGCTCTTAATGGCAGAGCCATCTCTCTAGCTCGCCATCACATTTATTTTTTTATGGGGGAAGAAATACTACTGTACAGCTTGATTCTTCCTGAAGTGTAGGTATTGCATCTGAAATATGACGCAAAGTGCTTTGTATAAAAACTATGCTAAAGCAGCTCACGTCCAGCTCCAGGGAGTCCAAGGCCCTCCTCCACACGCATGCGTGCACATATACACCACTTCCGGGATGGGAAACAGGGGATGGTAGTCCGTCTAGTTGCTTTATACAAGCTGACGAGGATTTTAGTCAGTAATTTGACTGCGTTTTATACTTGTGACTCCAAGTGGCTGCCATGAAACCATCGCTTCTCTATCCTCAGGCACAATATCACCACCGTCCATATTCCAGTGCATTATCTGTGACTTAAGACTGTGACTCTTTTTCAGTTTTGAAGGGTCAGATTGGATATCACCAGATAAGCAGGTTCCTTTAAGTTTGGTCCCTTCAATGAACTCCAGGTCACTTGGCCTCATAGTAGCCGGGTCATCTGCAGTTTTTTTCTTGTTTATGGATCAATTAATCATTTATAACAGTCCAGCCAAAAAACAGGAGTGCGGGCAGTCCCTTTAAGGGCATCGTGTGTGTTCACTGCATTTAGTAACGTGACAAGAAGACAGGAATAGAAAAGTAGGCCATCTTGCTTAGAACCCACAGCGTATGAAAGTGTTCTCTCCCACAAGACAATGCGTTTGGACACTAGTAGGTGTTATGATGTCTGTCTCTCGGAATTCAAGAGCCTGGGGAAGTTTGCAAGGACCACAGAATCTGAGAGCTACCAAACTGGTTCCCAGGCAGACTTTCTCATCCTGGACCCAGGTCTAAATGAGAGTCTCCGAGACCATGATGACTACACCGTTGTATTGACTTTATTACACCAACCAGCCTGTTGTGCGGCTTACATGGTGGTGTAAAATACACCTAAGAGTGCCATTGTTCTGTGCCTGACAATGTATCTAATGCATAGTTAATAGAGGGTGTCTTCTGTACAGGAGAGCTCCTAAGGGTGACATCTCCTTCCATGTAGATGAATAGAAAGTCACAGAAACCCCTTTCACTGTTATTCTCTGGAATTTCCTCTTCTGGCTGTCTTCTTTTAAAGCCCCAATGGGCTACTGTCTTGGTATGCTATTTAGTAAAGTTTCTCCCCTGTTTCTGGTGAAGTTGAGGCCTCTCTGTTCTGAAGAGTCAAATTTGCATACACTCCACATCACAATTCTACTGAGCCAACTACGGTCATCCCAGAATCACCAGGCCCCGGAGAAGAGCAACAGACTCATACCTATTTTCTTTAGTGGGTTGAAGATTGGAAGACAAATGGAAGTTGGGTAAAATACAGTTGCTTCTGGAGACTAGACAGTTGGGAGTGGTGACCCTACCCCCCTCCCAAGCCCAGATCATACAATTAAGGAAGCAATATATACAGGAGGAGTTTGCCAATGACCACCACCCTTCCTGGCCAGAATGATGATGGAGAGTCTTTCTGGTGGAACAACGGCTATTAGAGGTAGAAACCAATGGAACGGCAGCTAAGGCACAATCCCTGCTGGCATCAAAGCAGGTGACAGGCAAAAAGTGCACTACAGAATATATCAGTCAACTGTAACCCAAATTGTGTCTTGAACTGTAGTTTCTTAGAAATAAAGGTTTGGGTATAATCCAAGAGGAATATAATAAAACCTTTCTCTGTTTCTTTGTTTCTTTGTTTTTCGAGACAGTTTCTCTCTGTAGCCCTGGCTGTCCTAGAACTCACTATGTAGACCAGGTTGGCCTTGAATTCATAGAGATCCATCTGCCTCTGGTTCCCAACTGCTGAGATTAAAGGTGTGTACTACTATTATGCCAAGCTTCACTGGGCATTTCTATTATCAGTGCTCATTCCAGCTGGGCAGTGGTGGTGCACGCCTTTAATCCTAGCACTTGGGAGGCAGAGGCAGGCGGATTTCTGAGTTCAAGAGTTCGAGGCCAGCCTGGTCTACAGAGTGAGTTCCAGGACAGCCAGGGCTACACAGAGAAACCTTGTCTCGAAAAAAAAAAAAAATCAATGTTCATTCCAAGTAGACAGCCTAAAATCTCTCAAGCGGAGGCTCTGAGCACAACTTTTGAGAGGAAACCCAGTCATTTAGTTTTGTCCCTGTGAGGAAGCTGATTTCCAACTGGCAAACACCACCTCTTGACTCCAGGCATCAGACTCCTGTGGTGTGTGACTCACATAAACATACCATTGGATCATATCCCCTGCACAATCAATAAGGGTTTTAAGTTGCCACATCAGCTGCACTGTACAGAGTCTACCGAAGCACCATTTCATGTGATGTCTTCCTTGGTGCCTCAGACACTAAGAAAGGCCATCATATCCTTTTACAGGTGGTATTGAAATCGTGAGTGTGTTACCAAGAGTAAACCTCCCAGGAATGCCTGCCCTTCTGATTCTCTTCCTGCTAAAATTAGCGGGCTGCTTACCATGCCACCTGTGAGGGCTCTGTGAGAGAAGAAATTTCAAAACTTTCCACACCTCGTCAGAACAAATTGGTTGTCCTAGTCTCTGTTTGACATCATGGCATTTTGGAACCTAATAGCCAATATTGTCGAGCTTTAACACATCCACCTATAATGAGTGTTCAGTATGTGCAGTGAATATGTCAAATGTTTTACGCATAGGAACTTGTTTAATCTTTGAAGTTTCTTTCCATGGCACAACTGTGCAACCTGAGACACGGCATTTTGATGGCAGAGGTTAGGACCAGGGCAGATAGGAGGATCAGAGTTCAAGGCCAACCTCAGTTACATAGAGAACTTGGGGCTGGCATAGGATACAAAGTTAAGGTAATGGGAGCTTTTTTGTTGTTGTTGTTGTTGTTGTTGTTGTTGTTGTTGTTTTTTTTGGTTTTTCGAGATAGCCCTGGCTGTCCTGGAACCCACTCTGTAGACCAGGCTGGCCTCAAACTCAGAAATCCGCCTGCCTCTGCCTCCCAAGTGCTGGGATTAAAGCATGTGTCACCACTGCCTGGCAAGTGGGAACTTTTAAAGGGGTAAAATTGTAACCATTTTATAAAAGGGATGGATGGATGGATGGATGGATGGATGGATGGATGGATGGATCAAGAGGATAATAGATGGACAATAGAAGGATGGATAGATAGATAGATAGATAGATAGATACTGGCTAATGGATGAATGGATAATGGAAGCATATATTTAAATACATAGCAATAGCTATTTTAATACATTTTATTTGGTGGATATCAAAGTAAGCCCAGACACAACTATCTTTCCCAAGTACATATGGCTGCAAAGTGGCAGGACAGGATTAGCACTTAGTTGTGGCACATCCCCCTGCTAAGTGCTGTGAGGCACACTTTAGGTCTGAGTGGTTCCTCGTATTTGTTGTGACTTTGTTCCAGGTTCTAGATCCCAGGCTGAGACACATATCAGCAATACCCCTTAGTCCAACTACCTGTAATGTGCTCCTGGGTCTCATTTTATGGACTCAGTCTCAGAGTCCTAGCATCCTGCCGTAGCTTTTGTGATGATCTAGAGCAAATGTTGCTTTCTTGGCAACCACCACCTGGCATCGTCCCTCTGGTGGCATTTAGAGTTCACGTGGATCTTTAGATCAAGTGTAATCTTGGATATGTGAGACCCTGACTCTTAAAAAACTAACCAAGTACCCATTCCGAGGGCAACAACCATGTCTGTGTTGTAGGGGGTCTTCCACTCTGAAGAACATAGGTCCGATGTGCTGTCTCCTGGCTTTCAGAGGTTATGTGGATCAAGGATAGGTGGTGAATGCCATCATCTGCTGGTGGAGATATACTGGGATGGTCACATGGTTCTCTTCTGGCAAGGCAGTGGTTTTACCTTATGAGTTTTTGAGCAGGAATCATATTACTCATGTAGCAGGAATCATATTACTCAACCGCACGTATGTTTTGCTAAAGCAAGTACCTGTATTGGGTTTTAAGCTGTATTATTACTCTTTGGGTGTGGTTGAGGGTTGTGATGTCTATGTCTGTGACACCTTCCAGCACTTGTATTCTCCTTCCACTGAGTTCCAAGAATTGCACATGTGTCATCGGGTGTTGCTGTAAATATTTAAAAAGCGGCCTCCAGTCAAGCCAACTATCTAAGCTATGACAGCTCTGCCTACCTCAGCCACCATGTTCCATGGCCAGAGGCCACGTGCAAGCAGCAGCTAAAATCAGCCAGCCAGAAACACCAGCCCTGCCACCCACGAGACATCAGTGTGGGAGATGGCTCTGCTAATCTTCCATGCTGTCTCTGCAAGGCTGGGCATTGCCCAGACCATCCCGCCATCCATGTGGACTCAGTAGAAAGATGAGACTCTAATGCTTAAAGATTAATCAAAGGCTTATATATTTGGTAATGATCAGTAACAAGATACCCATACAATCAGTAGTGCAACCCAATACCCAACCTAGATATACCAACTACCTTTGACTGCTCCATCTGTCTCCATCTCCTCTCTCTCTCTCTCTCTCTCTCTCTCTCTCTCTCTCTCTCTC
>NW_021604786.1:4329861-4343865 GCF_004785775.1 Grammomys surdaster | reverse complement strand
TCTCTCTCTCTCTCTCTCTCTCTCTCTCTTTCTCTCTCTCTCTCGCTTTCCTCTAGCTCCTCTTCCTTTTCCTCTTCCTCTCCTACTCCTCCTCTTCCTCTCCTTACTCCTCCCACCTTAGCTCCTCCTACAATCGGGTTGCACAGGCAAGCACTTTTAGCCACTGGATACACCACATTACTGGCATTTGAATGTTAACTCAGCTTTGCATTCTTGACCAACCCCCCTGCTGTGGTTATACTCCTTTATAGATTCAATGTTTAGTTTGCTAACATTGTCTTTAGGATTTGTGAGTTTGTGACAACCTGGTTATATTTTATCAAGAGTCGCTTGAGTCTTCATCTTGAATCATTGACCCCAGGTATCACATTATAAACAGTGTGTGTGTGTATATACATATATATATATATACATATATATGCATATACATATGCATGCATATGTGTATGCATGCATATGTATATATATGTATGTATGTTAGAATTCATTACATTTACGATGTATAAGTAATGCTTCTGTATTTGAGTATAACCTTCATAACAAACCTTGCAGAAACAGGCTGGGAGATGTCCCCACAGATAAATGTTCTCACCATGCAAGCACGAAGACGTGAGTTGAGGTCCTCAGCATCATGTAAAAGCTAGGCACTGAAGCAGACCAGTGCTGGGAGAGGGGGAGGAAAGGAGGACCTTTGGTGCTTGCTGCTCAGTCACTGTAACCTCGAAAGCGAGCCCCAGGCTCATTGAGACACCTGTCTGAAAAAAATAAGGTAGATCGAGCATAACTGAAGAAGAGCCTGATGTCGCCCTCAGGCCTCTGTAGACACACAGCCACATGTAGGAGTATCTGTGCTACGTAATAAGATTGGGCAATGATCTGTGATGGAGAATAACATAGGACAGCTACTCCTTGAATAAACGACACAGCGACCCATAGGTCTCCCAAAACAGGAGCCATACTTCCCGCTTGTGTCAACTGGTCCTTGCTGGGCAGTGTTTTTATGTCATTTTGCCCTGATGTTCATAGCATACTCAAGTGAACAGTAGGCATCAATGGTAGATATTTTAACCATAGAGATTCCCCCACATACACTCCGTGGAACATGTATGAGTGGTTCAACACAGACTCCTGCCCCCAGGATAAATACATGATTTGTACTTTCGTATGTAAATGCCACCCCAAGAAGTCCTGCAATGAGAAATATAAGAGGAAAAAAGAGATCAAATTAAAAAGTATTTCCTAGGCTGGCTGGGTGCTTAGTAGCTAAACGGTTACTCCCCATTTTTAGCTGTCACTCAACAGGTCCCATGAACATTGGGAACGGCTACTTGACCAAGCTATCTTACCTGCTGTTTATTGCTAAATTATTTGAATAATTCAAAAAATAAATGAATTCTATCTACTTTCCTTCCATTCAACTCTTCTTCTTTCTCTCCTCACTCTTTCCATGGGAAAATTGTCAGATTCTCAAGTAAACAGAACGATACTTACATTTGGATCTTGCATAAACAGTGACTAATTTTCACTATGCGCTGAGTACTAAACGGAATATTTTAACATAATTGAGTGTCTTCTGCTTTATTTGGAGACCCTAAACTCAAGTCAAATGAGCCGCTTAGAAGTCATGAGTATCCAGAAGACCCAGAAGACGTCATTCAGTCCCTGATGGACACTCACTTCATGTTTTCCATGATCAGAGCATGAAGTGCTTTTTGGAAAGCCCTCTTCCTTCTATCTTTCTAGAATTCTCTTAGGAGGAAAGAGGTATGCTCTGGAGTTCTTCTCAGCCATAAACCCTCTTCTGCAACATGATCGTTTTTATTGACAGCTGAGTCTATGGTGGCCTTGGCAAGAGACAGAGTGCACCCAAGACAGTTCTCCCATGGGGACACCAAACAGGCTGGCTAGGCATTATCAATCGTGCACACACCATTGTTCAGGCTCCACCATACCGTCTCTGTTCTTCATTAGATTTGATAGAACTAAAAAGCTAGCATTTCCCAAACAGCAATAAAGGGAACCAGAACAGAGCACACTGAACTGAAAGAAATATGTCTCCCTCAATGTCTTCCATCCTTCTGGCTCGTGGTCCCTCACTAATGTGGAGAATAAAAGTGTGCACACTTAAAGAGAATTCCAGGGTGTATTTCATCTGCCTGTGCCTGTCTCTTTATAAGTTCTTACTCAAGATAATGGCCACCCCAACTGTCTCCTGAGAATAGATAGCCACGTCAACAAACACAGCCCAGAAGTAATCTCATAGCACAAATGTCAGTGCTTATAAGAACAACAGTGGTGTAGGTCCCTTTTGACCAAAGCAAGTCTTTAGAGTCGTGTGTGTGTGTGTGTGTGTGTGTGTGTGTGTGTGTGTTTAATTACTTTGCCACTGCTAACAGAAGATGTTATTTGGATTCAAGAATTGAAAACTGTTCCCCAAACAAGAGACAGTTGACCACTGGCTTTGGTTTCTTGTGAGGGTCTCATTCAGTATCCACTTTATACAAATACCCTTGGCCAATCCAATGCCAAGTAACTCAGAGGGAAAAAAAATAAGACTTGATGTCTTTAGCAAGAACATTGTATTGGCCCAGAAAAAAAAGAGAGATAACTTTGAAGTCAATGGTCCACACATGTGTGTGTACCTGGCTCACCCACCAGATAGATATAGATATTTAAACATCAAGAAATATTCTTTTTTAAAAAATTATTTATTTATTTAATGTATATAAGTACACCATTACTCTCTTCAAGCACACCAGAAGAGGGTGTTGCAGATGGTTGTGAGCCACCGTGTGATTGATGGGAATTGAATGCAGGACCTCTGGAAGAGTAGTCAGTGCTCTTCACCACTGAGCCATCTCTCCAGCCCAAAAAAAATATTCTTTATTTGAATACTAAGATTAACTGACATACTCACCCATGTTGCCCATATTGATACCATAGCCACTCCATCTGCCAAAGCGGGCTGTTTCCCCCGTGTGGCTTTCGCTTTATATCAAACTGGTGTTGCTGGCCTGAGGCAAAACACCACAGCTTCCTGATCTCTCCCTAGGAAGTGGAATGATGACATGCTAGCTTCAGGAAATAGCAAGGAATGAACTCAATATAAATTACGTCCTTTGTCTCGGTGGCAGAGAAGTAATATCATTCTGGTACCTGATCAATATGTGTTGCCCATGAGGATCCTTGTACACTTACCTCATAAATGCCAGAGCCCTTCAGTTCTCTTCAGCTTCAAATGCAAACTATGATGCTCTTTGTCTTTCGGGGACCTAAGTTTCCTCATCTATAAAATAGGGATTTTAATGCTACCCTTCCATAAGATCACTATAAGAAATTCACGACTGTCAAAGTCTTGGACCCCACACCTAACACACAGTAGGTACTTAGTAAATGTTAGCTGGCATTACAGATTACAAAATCATGCCTGCTAGTGGCATGTTAATCTTTGCCAAATGTGTTTTTATATCTCAAAGTGTCTTATCAAGGATAATGTATGTTGCCAGTAATCACAGCAGGACAAGGGGACTCTTCCTTTACATCATCAGTTTTCCTGCTAAATCGATGACTAGAGAAAATTATAACTAAGTAATCCTGTTTAAAAAAAAAGAGAAGAAAAGAAAGTTTTATGTACCGTTGCTTGGGACCAGAAAACATTCAGATTTTACATTTTGTTGGCATTTGAAATATATTATTCTAACATAATGAGCTCTCTTGGACACAGAAACAAATCTACATAGGAAATGCATCTGTATTTAATATACCTTATACACATGCTGGAAGTTATTGTACATTGTCATTGATTTTGGACACAAAACGGAAGTCTCGTAATAGGAAATTTTCCACTGTGACATCATGTCAGCACTCAAAAGGAGTTGAAATTTGGAATGTTTTGTATTTTCAGAGTAGGCGTACCCCGCCTATGTTTAAAGCTATGAAGTCTTGACAGAGAGCTCAGCTGGTAAAGAGCTTGGAAGCATGAGGACCCAAGTTCGATGCCCATCACAGACTATAGTGGCCAGTGTTTGCAATCCTCGCACTGGGGAGCAGAAACAAGCAGTTCCCTAGGGCTCGCCGACCAGCCATTCTAGCCTAATTCTAGACTGGAGAGCCTGAGGTCTTACTCAGAGACTCAAGTGAGCAAAGAAGATGACTTCTGAAGAACATCCCTGAGGATGCAGGGATGCAGAGGAGCATGCATCCACAGGCACACTTGTGTATGCATGGGCACATAAGGACACAGAGACACCAAAATACAGAGAAAGAGAGAGAGAGTGAGATAGATAGATGGATAGATAGATAGATAGATAATAGAAAATCAAGAGAGAGGTAAGTAGGTAGATCATAGAAAATAGATTGACCGACAGACAGATAGATGCCATATGGTGCTGTTTGAATTACCCTAGACAGAGGTGAAATCTTAAAGGAAACTTCTCCCACGCCTCTCCTCAAATCCCTAGGCCCCTTAAGGCTGATCCTAGACAGAAGTGCCCTGGCCCCTGGCCTCCTTGGCTTATGTGTACAAGAGAAAGAAACACAAAGTTGCTCCAGACGTGCTTAACTGATTACATCATTCACAGAAATGCAGTTAACGGCTTGCCCGTGAAGGGGAATTTACCAAGTGATAAATAGCCTGTGAAATATCCAACATAAATCTCTTCAGAGCTAAGGAGAGACCCGGGTGTTGTGTGTACAAACGTGCTCTCAAATCTGAGGGAGGGAGTCAGGTGTCTGCACACGTATGTTTGAAAGGCACTACACGAACTGAAGACAAGCCTCATGGCTTAGCCTTTCCTTGGCCATGGTAAGTGTCCTGCAAAGGCCTTAGTGATTCTTGACTTTCTCCTTCTAAGGGAAATCTAGATAGAACTCAGCGTCCTGTGGATCAGAGTACTTAAGATCTGCTCGAACATGATCTAAGAGCAGGCATGGAATTTGGGGTTAGTTGGTGTGACTCCTCTCACACAGAAACAAGTCGTTCAACCTCTGGAAAACCTCACTTCTCGGTCTCTTGGGTTGAAGATAGTGTATTTCAAGGTTCTTCATTCTGAACATTAAAGGGTGTGCTCATCAAAGATGCCGAGCAAGGACGTAAGTGTGATATTAAAAATACAGGATGTGGGTGGAGCTGTTTTTCCGAAGTGAGTATGTGTGTGTGCACATGTATTGTGGTTTACTTTTTTTTTTTCTGGTTTCTGAATAGAAAAACAGTTCACTTGTATGGATGGGGACACAGGAAGAAGCCAGAACTCAGGAACAGAGCAAAACTCCTGGGGTTCCAGGCAGTTGTGAGCCAACTGATGTGTGTGCCCAGAACTGAATCGGGATTCCCTACATGCACAGTTGTCTGCTTTGAACCCCTGAACCCCATTCATGACACTTTTAAACGGCCTCATGAGCCCATGACCGCCATATTTACCGCCAGCACACAGCTTTTCTTTTACATCAGCGTTCTTTGTTTGTTTGTTTGTTTGTTTTTGGTTTTTCGACACAGGGTTTCTCTGTGTGGCCCTGGCTGTCCTGGAACTCACTCTGTAGACCAGGCTGGCCTCGAACTCAGAAATCCATCTGCCTCTGTCTCTCAAATGCTGGGATTAAAGGCGTGCGCCACCACTGCCCGACTTACATCAACATTCTTAAGTTCACAATGAACAACTGCTCCGTACAGTATTATTTCTGCCTCCCTGTGGCCTTTGGAACACTTACACACACTGGATTAAAAATCATGTGGCTATACAGTTTTATTTTCTTTCTTTTCCTCTCCTATTTCTTTTTCCCTTTAACCTTTGTTGACAGTTTTTGGTTGGTTCCGGTGGCAGTGGTGGTGGTGATAATGGGTTTGGGGTTGTTGTTTGTTTGGTGATGATAAAGAGGTATTATATAAAGCAGTCAGGCAAGATGGCTTTTAAAAACTGCATAGCACCTACATGTCACTTATTTTTAATCAGGTAAAACTGAAGAAGAGCACTAGCACATTTTGTCATATTAACAATGAATGTGCCTATTGGTTCATCCCTGAAACAAGGGTCCTTTTCAGATGCAAAGCTACAGTCAGGGTGTATTGTATAAGAGAAGAATAAATAAAAATTAATTTTATAAAAAAAAATGCTGACCATACACACACACAGAACTCTTCCGGTTTCTGCTTCCATACGGAGCAAAGGGCAGCTGGCTCCTGCCTCTTGAGCATGCTGAGCTGAGTTCGCACAGACATGTGGGCAGAGGAGGCTTTTGACCAAAAGAAGAAAGAAGAACTTCCAGGCTTGCAAAATCCCATTTTTAACAAACTCATCCAACACCAACAGAAAACCTTAGAAATGGATGCATAGAGAAAGGCCATGCTGCCCTCTCAGCACACGGCAGTATGCTGGGCAGACTCAATCCTGTCTGTCTCGTTCAGTGATACTCAGAAAGATAGAAATTGTGCTGTGAATTTTGGCTTGCAAGATAAATAAGTACAAAAATCTCTAATATATTGACCTTGAAGTGGGTGACCACCCAAATCCCATGATCA
Source organism: Grammomys surdaster (assembly GCF_004785775.1). Classification (NCBI taxonomy): domain Eukaryota; kingdom Metazoa; phylum Chordata; class Mammalia; order Rodentia; family Muridae; genus Grammomys; species Grammomys surdaster. The sequence continues at coordinate 4,337,351 of NW_021604786.1, read as the reverse complement.
GACTAGTATTCATCTGTATCTTTAATATCTTTATATATTATTCTTTAACATAGGAGTTTGTCCGCCTAACTACCTCAGGATGGGATGGAATACACGCAGCTCTCCAAGAGCTGCGGATGCCGTTCACCTGCAGCTTTTAGGAAAACAGGGTGACTCCCGGACAAGCCAGAGTCCTATGGCATCCTCCAGAGTGTGCTGCAGAAAGCAGGGAGAGATGGAGACCTCTGCGCTGCTGAGGTGACTTGAAAAACACTTGCACTAAATTAATTTTACAAGAGCCCACCCCAACACAGCTGGGTCGCTCAGAACCAAGGGCTTTTATTCTCACCCAAGCGATTGCAGCTCCATATAAAACCTCACGATGATGCTAGAGGCGGAATGGATTGTTTCATATGATGGACATAATCAACCACACAAAAGTTGAGGAAGGGACCCCAAGATGGGAAGCTGGGAAATTCTTGTCCATGCTGGTCTAGCTAGAGCAACTTGTAAAAATGTTGCTCCCGTGTTGGAGTATTGAATAAAAGGGTATCTGCAGAAACAGGGTTCCCAAGAGGTCGTTTTCTCTTTTGGTCATCAACACACGGCATTACGCGTGATTACGGCACACGGAATCACGCGTCTCTGCCCCTTGTCACTAACCAGAGGGCAGGCCTCCGAATGGAGCAGTTGAGATCAACCCTATGGCTCCTGAAAGGCTAGCATCCAGAGTGGCTTACACAAAGCTGCTGGTAAAGGCTCATAAAACCCGGTGCCCTGCCCTATTCCGGCTCTGAAGCCCGGAGCAGTTTTTTGGAGCCAGTCAGTCAGTGGAGGCAACGTCTCCACGGGCCACGGGCCACGGGCCACAACATCCTTTAGATGCCATAAAGTCCTTGGCCATGGCAACAGCCGCTATGTCACCCCAGCGGTCTCCCCCAACAGCTGCTTCTCAATAAACCTTTTGACCAAATGCAGCTGTTCTTTAAAGCAGGCCCATCCGCCAGCTCCGTTTCTCCTGTGTCTTCACTCCCTGTGTCTTAAATGGCTCCCTGGCACCTGACATTCATTATCCATCCACCAACCTAGCTTGAGATCTGGCATTCCAGACCGAGGGGTGGGGAAGTGGCAGCTGTCTCGCTACACCCCAATGGTTCAAGTCAACTGGCCCACAGCTGTTGCATCAATCACTGGGGGAGACTTTTGCGCCTGCGCAGGAGGGAGGGGCGTTGGCTCGTCGGGCTGTCGGTTACAGACCGCTCCAATGAGGACTTAACACCACATAACTGAGAAAACTCTCTCCGTGGGAACTTTATGTAAGTAACTTCCCATACCACGGATATACTGGGAAAAGCTTCAGGCAATAGAAGCACTGAGCACGTGTGATTGAGTTGATGGTAGAGTTTTCCTGGGGGTAGTGCACATTTAATTTGCAATTTGAAGATTATGACCCCAGAATTTTTTTTTAATTTAATTCAACTATAAAGGACTAGAGAGTTGGCTCAGCGGCTATAAGCCTTGCAGCTCTTGCAGAGGACCGGGAATCAGATTCCAGTACCCACACTGGCATCTCTAAACCACCTTCAAACTTCAGCTACAGGGATCTGACTCCCTCTTGTGGCTTCTGCAACCACCTGCACTTGTGTGCACATACACCTAAGCAGCCACACGTAAGCACGCGTATCGAAACATAAAAATAAATACCTAAAAAACAAAAAATTAGAATATGCAATAGCAAGACAACCCCTTTATAAACTAGCCAAAACCAAGAACATCTCTTTTAGCAATAAGAAGATAAGGGTGATCAGTTGGCCCTGGGAGAGATGTTTTGACAGGATTGGGAAATGCAAATCGAAGCCACGGTGAGTTAGTTCTCTTCACTACTGTTGAACAGTAATTTTGTAAATAACAAAAAAAAAAAAAAAGTTGGAAAAAAGTAATGACACCAAATATTATTGGTGGGAATGTGAAACATGCAGTCACTCTGAAAATAAACAGTCTGACAGCTTATTTAGCATCTGATTCGGGACTTGGCAGTCTTGAACATTCATCTCAAAGGGAAAAATATTCACACACAAAACATTTGCGTACAAATGTTTATGGAAGTGTTTTTTTCATTGTAGCAAAATATTGAAAATACTCGAATGGCATTCCATAGGTGAATGAGCACACCCTGGTGTATCCATATATATAATAGATACTTAGCAACAAAGAGAAACAAGCTGCCAATATAGGTGATACCGTGGATAGATCTCAAAGGTAGTGTGTGCAGTGAAAACTTCGATCTGAAAATTTACATGTTGATATTTCCAAAAATATTTAATTGGGTCTCATCATGACAAAAGTCTAGTGATGGGGGGGATTAATGGGTTCGGGGGAATTACAAGTGCCAAGGGCTCGGTAGTGAGTGATTTTATTGGTAACTAAACAATGCTTCTATATGTAAATTGTGGTATTTAAATTTTTAAGTTATAATTATTGTGTATGTATGTGCACATGTGCACACACGTGAGGTGGCTGGTCTGAGGTGGTTTTGGTTGTTGGTGTTGTTTTGACTTGGTGGTGGTGGAGGGAGTATATTTTATTTATTTATTTATTTATTTATTTATTTATTTATTTATTTATTTTGGGGAGGGCAATGTCATTGGTAAAATACCTACCATAACAAGTTTAACATCACCTTTGTGCAGCAAGCTTCGTGTATAGAGAAAAAAAAACATTGGCTAATTTCCAGTGAGGGAGGCCTCTAGTTCTTGTATATGTAAGGTGAATGACTCATGGATTCTGTCAGCAAACAGAAAGGCTGCATCTTTGGTGGGCTGGAGCCCAGCTGATCTCTTGCATAAAGATGCACCATCCATTCTGCTTCGCTTCCCTCTTTCCTGTTGGTAGTCACAGTGCATGCAGCATGTTCACTCCTCCACCTTTGTGAACCAGAGGTCACATGTGGAAAGATTGCGATAAACCCTCTTGACATCCCTGCCCTTGCTTGGTACAAATTTTCAATAAGTTTTCCTCTGCTATATCTGAAATCACCATTAGTAGCAATTTATTTTCCTGGAAGTTCTCCAGATCATTTCCCCCCAAGATGAGGTGTTCCATGAGGTCCAAAATGGTAGCAAAATGGCTAGTGAACGTTCCTCACCCACTCTACAAGGATGACCCTTGGGATGGGGGGGATGGGGGGGGGCTCTGGAGAGGGTCAGGCATCTCAAGAGTATGCACAGTGCTTGGTGTCTTTCTACTCTTACGACCTCCCTGATGCTTCGGAAAATCATTGTCATGTGACCTTTTTATTTTTGTCCATATGTGTAGGTGTGTACATATGCTGCCATGTGTGTACATATGTTGCCATGTGAGGAGGGGGTAAAGAGCGTTACATGCTTCTGCGCATATTTGTGGAGTTCAGAGATCAACCTTGGAGTTGTTCCATCCCCTCCCCCCTTTTTTGAGGCAAGGTCTCTCACTGGAACTATCAGCCATTGGATCAGCTAGGCTTTAGAACCAGTGAGCCCCAGGCCCCCTGCTGTCTCTCCCTCTGGCAGTGTGGAGAACCACAGGGACGAGCCTTCATGCCTGGCATTTTGGATAGGTGATAGCAGGTTCATCTTTTTATTGTGTGACTGAGGAAGTGAAAGACACCCAAAGGGGGCTGGATATTACCACAAAGGTTAGTGATAAAATAAAACCAGCACTGGATAACCCCCAGGGCATAAATGTGAGCCACTGACAATACTAAAAATGTAAATTTTCTTGGCCTCAGTTACCCCATCTGCAAAATGGTTCTGATGGCATGCTTCCTCAGTTGTGGTAGGGTCATGATTTTAAGAAAAAAGGAAAAAGAAAGGAAAGTCATTCCCCACTGTGCTTGGGGCCACAACACATATTTCCTAGTTACTAAGTTCCTATTTCTTAGTTACTGTTCTATTCCTCAATGCCCAAGGTAGCTTAAAAAGAAGTAATTTGTAGACAAGGGGCTAGCTAGCAACAATGGGGTTAATTAACTTTCCCTAATATATTCCTGAAGAGAGTGTCTATTGAGGGAGCCACAGGAATTTGACTTTCTGATTCCTTCTCTTGCTAGTATCAAAAGGTTATGGCCTTGATGACCCCATTTCCAACGACAACAGTACATTAAGGCTAGCTTAAATCACGCAGGTGGCCCGCACAACATTTTCTTATAAAACAAAAAACAAAAACAAAAAAAAAACATTTCGTTTGCTTAGCCTGTTGGTGGTACAAACCTGCAAGGCCGAGGCTTTAAGAGTTCAAGGCCAGCCTTGGCAACATAGCTGGAGATCAGCCTTGGCTACAGGAGAGCCTGGATCTAAGGGAGGGGCAGGAAATTACCAAAGGGACTGAAAACCATTCAAGGATTCTAGGGAGGAAGAGAAAGCCATCTAAGAAAACCAAATGTGGTTTCCTGAAAAGGTGGGATGGAGGCGTTACTGTAAGAGAGGGTTTTGTTTGTTATTCTTTCTTTAGGGGAAGCTTGAAGGATAACCCAAAGAAACCAAACTCACAGTAAAATATGTCTACCTTTGCCACCCTTTTGAGATCCTGGCAGGGCCGCACCTAAGAACTGATGGAGGCCAAGGATGTAGCGTGGGTATTTTTTGTGTGCTTGGTGCTCAGCCTTCAGAAGAAGGGTTTATAAACATAACACATCCCTAGCTGAAGGCATTCACACCCTAATCCGCCAGCTGTCTAGCAAGACTAGAGTGAGCCGATTACACAGCTGAGTCTTACAGGCAGTTGAGAAGGCAGACTGAAAGTTCCCTGCGGACAGGAGCCAAGTTAGTTTCGTCCCCTGTCACCTCCTTAGAGTTTCCCGTGATGTCTGACACCCCTAAGCACCTAGGCAGTTCTTATGCAGATCCGTGAAAAGTAGCCAAGACTCTGCCCCCAGAACTCACAATGGCTTGAAAGTCCACAATGTCCCCGAGAAGTACTAGCTGGTTTTCCTTTCCAAGATTTCCTACCGACCCGGGAGAGGCCAAAAAATCAGTTTCAGCTCTTCCCTCCAGCCTCTCTAAAACGGCAGATTTCGGGGTGGGAAGTGGGGGTGGGGAGGATCGGGGGCAACAGGGCGCCCCCACCCACCCCCTTACCGAGACCCCTCGAGCCCGGTACAGGGGAAGGTGACCAGGAGGGGGAGAGCCAGCCCGCACGTGCAGCGCCCAGGGGAGGAGGCTGGGCCAGCGCAGCGCTTAGTCAGCAGCTGGGCTCGGTTTTGAAACAAAAGCCAATGTCCTCCCTCGGAGTCCGCGGCCGGTCAGTTCCTAGGGGGAAGAAAGCTATGCTGCCCAGCCGGTTAGTGGCCCAACTTACTTTTCCTGAGCCCAGGACTGAGGGCCAGCGGATGTTCGGGAGTGGGTGGGATGCTTCGGGGAGGGGGCGCGGGGACAGGTCGCACACACCCTGCCCTGCTCTGGTCTCCGCTTGGCCCAAGGCCGGGTCCCAGGAGTGCGAGAGACGCACGCTGGTCCCGACCAAGCGCCCTGGAGCCCAGGCCCCTCCGGTGTGCGTGCAGCCGCGGCACCTTCGCCACCTCGCGTCCCACAGCTCAGACACACCAGGCCCTGGTTTCATGAATGAAATCCAATCGTGTGGTTATAAATAGCCGCCAAGGCTGCTCACGTCACCATAGAGAGAGGGAGCGATCGGAGGCCGCCACCGCGTTGCTTGCTCCGTGCCGGGGCGCAGGGTTCCGCCCGGTGCCCCGCCTGGCTGGGGAAGGGGGCGGGAGGAGGGCAGGGCTGGCGGCGACAGCGACCTGGGGACGAGTCCCGTGGCCTGCGCCGGGACGCGGACGCGGCCGGGCGCGGCTGGGCCATGCTGCCTTTGTGCCACGCCGGGCGGGTGGCGCGCGGTGCGCAGGGTCCCGGCGTCCCCGCGAGCGCGCGCGGCGGGGGCCGCTGCTGAGCGGCGGAGGGAGCCGGGTCTCGCTCGGCTGCAGGGTAGGTGGTTGTGTCGCGCAGAGAGCCCCAGTGAGCAGCGGAGCACCCCACCAGCTCCCGATCGCCCCGCGGGTGGCAGGTGGGGACCCCGGCCCATGTGCCACCACCCCCCAGCGACGTTTGCGGGAGTAAGCTGAAGGGATGCGGGGGACAGTCCCCTCCCAAAGGAGTAAGCCGAAGAGATGTGGAGGAGCACCCGCCCCGGCCGCACCCCTAACTTGTAGCGGCAGAGAACACGTACAACAGGCACCTTAGCAGGCCGGCTCACCAGGGCGGGTGCTGCCGCGCCCCCGGGAAAGGCGCCTTTTCCTCGAAGGACTCTGGTGGGGAACTCGGGACGTGAGAAGCGGGGTGCTCTGATCCCTTGGGTGCTTGCTCTGCCCCAAGCAGTGCCTTTGGTTGCCCGATGACGCCCCTCGCCCTCCCCTCCCCCCAGCCCTGTGTCTAGGGAGTCTGTTGTGAGTTGCTGTGCCAACAGTACACGCAGCCGGTGAGGGGCTTGCACACACCTGAACTTAAGAGTTCAGCTTCAGGCTACTAGGTTCACAGCCAGGTGGGGGCAGGGGGAGATAGGTAGAAGAGTTCCACACTCACACCCACCCACCCACCCCCCAAAAAAAGAGGAAGGAAGGCAAGACTGTGTAAAAAAGTATAAAACATTTGATCCCACTGTTGGCCGTGGGGTTTCCATCCCGTCTCAAACTACTCAACGGAGGAGTAAAGTCAATATTTAGACTTAGACAAGCCAGAAAAGTTAGGAAGGAGCGCCAAGCACGAGGGTTCTGAGTTGGCTTTGCAGGAGCTGCGTCTTTAGGGCTATCTATTCACACATGGGCTGAGGCGTTGGGGGCGGGGGCGTGCATTAAGCTTGATACTTAAGTCACAGAAAGCTGGGAAACTCTAGATATGGCAAACAAAGGAGATATCCTGACTTTGAACCTCCCTGGTCTGTGCTCTTGAATACTCAGCCTAGGGTTTCAGCCTGAGGTTCTTCTCCACCCTGTGGGCTGCGCTACCTGCCATAAGAAACATACAAGAGACTCTCAAAACCATACCAAGCTTCCAGAGGCGTTCAGCTTTGCCAAGGGCAGACAATAAGCCACCAACAGGCTCATAAGTTCACTTATAAACACTATATTGAGACTCGGTGTGTATTCCATCTTTAAGTGATCTTTGAGACTACCAAAGAGAACCAATGGTCCCCATAAGATAAACTCAAGCTTTTGGACGGTCACATCTGCGTGTTGCCCCACGGGGGAAGTGAGCAGTCAATTGTTATATTAAACAAGGTTCTCCCTGAGATTCCTGGATCATATTTGAATGTCAGTGGGGTTATGGGTTCGATCCATTCCATCCCATGGTTGGAGGCATTGGGTCATCCTTTTCAACAGTCTTCTGAGCTTGCCTACTCTTATCTTCCAAAGTTGTAAAAGTCACGGTACAGAGTTATGTGTGATCACAAAGATGCACAGAAGAAGCCTGGTTGATGTTACTGGCTTAATACAGAGAGAGAGAGAGAGAGAGAGAGAGAGAGAGAGAGAGAGAGAGAGA
>NW_021604786.1:4316363-4329851 GCF_004785775.1 Grammomys surdaster | reverse complement strand
AGAGAGAGAGAGAGAGAGAGAGAGAGAGAGAGAGAGAGAGAGAGAGAGAGAGACCAGAATTCATTGCATTGGGGTTAAGATGGTATTTTAAAATGATATTTTGAAGGGGGAAAAAAATCTTTCACTCCTTTATCTGTTTGAGAAAGCCTGTGAGTTTTCCTTGTGCCTCTCATCTATTTGTGGCTAAGTGCTTTTTCTGTATCATCCCCCAAATGCACAGAAATATACCTTTGTGAATGCTATAAAATGTTAACATAGCTATTTCAGGAGACACTTGACCCAGAGAAATACCAGTGTACACATAGCGTAAACTGGAGTCAGGCAGACTCTGAGCATCCTCCGGTGTGGAGAAAGATACAAAGTATGTTTTGTTTTGTTTAAAAAAAAAAATGAGTTCCTGTGGGCTCCTGGCAGGCAGAGGGATTTCAACTGTGTTTCTCTCTATTCTCTAGGTGAGAACTGTGCGCAGGAACTCCTGTTCTTCACTTCCAACGAGCCAGGTCAGTATCTCCGTGCATGCGCACAAGCACAGATGAGTGGTATATCCTCTGATGCTGAGATGTTCTAGAGCAGGCTTCTTAGTCGGATTGTCTCAAAAAAATTGGATGTTGCTGTTTTATATGGTTTGAATCCATTGTTTGTTGAAGTCACTCTACTTTCTCTTCAAGGAAAATGGCCCTAAAATGAACCTTGTGTGCCCCCTCTTTCCTTCCTGTAGGACATTCTAACCAGAAAATCAAAATGGTGTTAGGTGGTTAAGGATCCTGAGCATCTGGGTGTCAGGAATGGACACCCAGATTTGACTCATCTTCATCTATGCCTTTAGGGGATAAAGAACAGTTCGTAGAATAGTAGTGGACATTTGTTGAGCATGTGTCAAGATTGGGTTCTGTCCATTATGTTTTTATTCTACATTTATGTGTGTCATATAAATGGACAAATATATATACATACACACACACACACACATACACACACATGTATACACACACTGTGGTGTGCAAAACTTTTGGTTGTTTTGTTCTTACAAGATTTGTCTTAATCTAAAACATAAACTCTTATTTGAAAAATTCTTCTTCAACAGGGAGACTGAGGCCAAGAAAAGTTGAATGAGTTGTTTAACTCAGTAACTACAGATAACCCAGGAACACTCAGTGGTGCAGCAGTTCCAATAGAATCCACTCTTTAAGTAAATAGGTATTTCCCAGCATGGATTGGTTAAAGATATACATAGACAGACAGAGAGAGAGAGAGAGAGAGAGAGAGAGAGAGAGAGAGAGATCGATCTTGATTGTGGGGGTAGGATCTCTGATTCTTAAGAAGTTTCCAAGCAGATTTAAGAGGCAAGATGTTAAACATTCCAATATGTAAAAGGTGAAGAATAAATCATGATCTTTTTGTATGTCCAAAGGCTGATTTGGGGACCCTTAGAACTTTCCTAAGAAATCCAGTGGTTTCTGTTGTGTGAGATTATTTTGAATTCCATATGCCAAGTGTAAGTTTTCACCTGCATAGATGACAAAGGAGTGTTTGGAGACAATCAGGATATAGACTTTCAAACTAACTGAGTTTGTCCAGTTGCTTCCAGGCATGGTGGTCCAGAGGACCATGGAGGCAGATACCCTATTGCTTACAAGGCATCAAAGCCCAAAAGCTGTCACTGGGCAGAATATCTTTGATAAAAGGCTACAATGTGACATGGAGCCTCAAAGTACCTTCCTCCTTCAACTCCTCAGTGTGCCTGAGATTTTCTATGTACAGTGTATAAGTTTGGATACATAATAGATAAATCCCAACCAAAGTTCGAAAAGGATCAGGAGCTAAAGTTTCAGATATTTGTAGTTTGTATTTGTAGTGCACTTCAGCTGAGAGCATCTCTTGCAGCTGTATATCCTCCTTTGGTCTGTTTCTAAGGGATAATTTGTAACAATTGTCAATCCTCTGGGAATTTTAAACACAGAGTCACTAACAATAAGGTGGGGAACAAATTACAAAGGTGACCCTCTCGATAAACCCTTTGTCAAGTACTGACAGCCCCAGCTCACCGAATAGCCTTACAAAAGCACAGTTAGTTAAGGGGTATCTTTAATCAATTAAGAGGTAGTTGTATGCTATTTTATAAGAACTTGATCATCAATAAAGGATCTAGGATTTAGAATGATCTAAATTCTAGATCATTCCAAGACAGATCATATTCTATGGTTCTTATTGGGGAGATGCCATTACAAGCCAGATCTTCACCATTAACTGATATATGGCTAGCTGTGATAAATGCTATGCCATAAAAAATAATCAATATGACAATCATCAATCTATAATTTATTTAAAGTAGTCAAATTACACTCTAGATTATGTAATGTTGGAGCCCAAAAGAACCTTAGATTTCGCAAGCTGTCACTAACAGTAATTACTGTTAGCAGTCAGCCTTTCCTTTGCTTTCTTGGGTATCAGCTGGCTTTGGCTTTTCTCTTGGAAAATGGCTAGACACATTTGGAGCATTGCTAGCTTTGCTTGGTAACTTCACTTATAGAAAACAGACAAACCCAGGCCTGGGAGACGGCGCAGTCTCTAAAGTGTTTGGCGTACAGATATGAATCCCTGAATCGAATTCCCAGAACCTACCTCTAAAAAGAGCTGAGCGTGCTTGTAATTCCATCACTGGGGAGGCTGGGACAGGTAGACAGTCAGCCTGGGTCAGCAAGTCTCAGGCTACCAAGGGACGATGTTTGTAAAAAACACAAGGCAGACAGTGCCTGGGGAATGAGAGCCAGAAACTGTTCTGTGGCCTCCAGGCATACCTGCACACACACAGGCACACTCATACACACACACACACACGTATATACATGTACACACACATACATGTACATACATATACATGCACACACTCACACACACATATATACATGTATACACGTGTGCACACACAAATACACATGTATACACACGTATATACATGTATACACACACACACACGGCTGGTGGTTTGAATCTGGCCCTTTTACTCCCTTTCTCTTCTCCACCAAGGTTCTCCATCAGTCTCACTGCACTAAACCAAAAATTGGAGAAGGAATTACAAATTACAAATTGGAGTTACAAATGGCTAGGGAACAAAGGAGAAGGAGGTGGGAGGTAAGAGAAAGTATGGACTTGGTAGAAATGGGGAGAGGGGAACAAGATTTGGAGGGCAGCAGGAGGCAGTGTTGAAACCGACAGAATGGCTACAAGTTGGTTATCTAAAGATTTTATTTATTTATTTATTTATTCATTTATTTATTTATTTTTAGTTTGAGAAACACATAAAGCCAGTGACTAGCATAAAACCAGCTATCTCTCCTCCCAGCTTCTTTGTTCCCTAGGCACCTTAGGGCAGAGGTGGGAAATAGGCCAGTCAAGACATGAGAAATGAAGGCTATGAATGGCCGGGGTCTTCCCAGGTGCCTGTGGCATTGCCTGTCTTCAGATATTCCTTCTCAGGCATTTATCGGCGCGGAAGGGTGAACTGTCAGGAGGGTCCTGACAGAGCAATTATGCTTCTGTCCGCCACTCTTGAGTTTTCTTTCCTGGGTAATAGCAAGTTCCCAGTGTTTGGGGGTTTTGATCTCAGGCTCCATCTCTCTGTGAAGAAATGTCTTTTAAATTTTTAGCCAACCATAAGCCAAACCAAATGACGCCCCCCCCCAACACATACACCAGCTATATCAACAACTAGGGCTTCTTATATATATTCTTCCGAAATGCCAAGCATTTGACGGCACCGTGCCTGGTATTCATTTTCAATTCCAATTTACGGAAGCACAAAAGGAGGAAGAGAAGGTCAAGAAACTGATAGGACACAAAGCTCAGATTGGGCTCATTTTGTCTGACGGAGGAGTTGAATACATTCTAGATGAACACCAGGCTAAGGGTACTTTAAACCTTTCCATTCCAGGTTACTCTTGCAAGGGGAGAAACACAGGCGTCAAATGACACGTTTCTACACTCAGCATATCTAACAAACACATCATCTGAGCTATCTAGCCATCTTGCCTACATAAATCTGCTGACTATGGGTCATTTCCAATGTATGTTGTTGGAAGTCACAGGCATAAACACTCAAGTCAATGTGGGCTGAATCATGGAGTCAAGGAAAGTCCCTATAAGGTCACCCGTTTGAGCCTCCCTCTGGTGACAAAGCACTGGCACCACAAGGTGATGTAACTTGACCAGTCTCATAGTTAATAAGTGACTTCTCCTGAACTCAGCCCAGGTCCCTGATCCAACCCAGGCTCCATCTCCGTTACATAACACCACCTAGAAAGTGCCAAGACTTCTGAACTCTCCAACTTTGCCACAGTTCCAATGAGCGAGTCCAAAATACACACACACAACCCAAGCCATGTCCAGCAGAGAGAGATAAGAGGGTGCCAGCGGTATACAGATACGCTGGGTACTAGGAACAACCCTCCTTATCAGGAAAATGTCGACACAGAGCGTTCCTTTTTCTCCTCATCAGAACATAACTCTCAAAGCTCTCATCCTGTCCAAGCCATCTCAGCTGACCAACCCATCGGCTGCTCTGTAATTTTGTCTCTGCTCTGCCCACTTATTAGCTGGGTGCTCTGGGTGAAGTATGTTTTGGGCTTTCTCTCTCCTGGCCCATAAATGGCAGTGGCATTTACCCTTATCCCTGGGGCCATGTGGATGTCATGGGCACAGGCCACATACTAAGTGCTCACCAAGGTTAGTGGTCTTCGGGGCCTTCCCAGAATATATCGGCAGGAAGCACTGTAACATAGGTGGGTAGTCCTATCGCTTTATCTTGAAGTTTACTGGTGCCCTTGGATACTAATGCTACAAGAATAGTTACAGTAACATTTCCTGTGGTCATCTCTTGAGTAAAGATGCCGTGAGTGTTCTCATTCTCTCTCTCTCTCTCTCTCTCTCTCTCTCTCTCTCTCTCTCTCTCTCTGTTTTTTTCTCTCTCTCATGTGTGTGCATGTATGTGTGCACTCGAGTGTGCTCACATGTTTCTCCCCTTCTCCCTGCACTTCTCCCTCTCTCTTACTTCTTCTTTCTCCTTGTATCTCTTCTCTCTCTCTCTCTCTCTCTCTCTCTCTCTCTCTCTCTGTGTGTGTGTGTGTGTGCATGTATGTATGTATGTGTGCACTCATGTGCACACATGTTTCTCCTCTTCTCCCTCCCCTTCTCCCTCCCCTTCTCCCTCTCTCTTGCTCCTTTCTTTCTCCTTGTGTCTCTCCCTCTCTTTTCCTCTCTCTCCCTCCCCCTCTCCTTCTCTCCTCTTTCCTCTCTCTCTCTCTTCCCACCTCCTCTTCCCTCCCCTCCACCCCATGCCTTCTCTGTCTGCCGGTCCCAGTGGCCCATCTACAATTGCACTTCTTTCTCCTGTATCTAGAATCGCTGGAGTTTCCATGAATCCTTCCATTGTTTCAGCATCCGCCCTAACATAATACCCAGATCATCTTGGAGAGCCTGGCCTCCCCTTCCCTTCCAGACCCTGCACTGGCTGCTTCTCACAGCCCTGGCATCTCAAAGCAACTACAATGTTTCCAAGCAAGACCTCTATGCAGAGATGTCTTGCATCTGTAGGAAACTTTTGCTTTCAATGTCAAAGCACATCCGAGCTCCCTGCCTCCTTTAAAGTTAGTGGAGTGTTGAGCATTATTATGGTCTGCTGTCTTTTCTCTGTGCCATGTGCTGCTGCTGCAGGAGAGTACCTAGGAAAGCATAACGCTGCAGTTGGGGCCTTCCCCCCCTTCCCCTTTGATAACCAGCCTGGTCTAAATGACACGTCCAGGAAGCATTCCAGCACACACCTCTCCCTCTCAGCTGCCACACTGTCTATCATGTGGCTCTTGCTCTGCTCTGGACTTAGTCTTGGCAACACATCCTGACCATCTATCACACAGCAGAGGGAGCCTGCCAGGACTGTCTTTGCTTTCCCCCATGTTTTCTGTTTTCTTCCTTCTGTTTTAATAATTTAATGGCCTCGAATGGACTTCTTTCGCCTGACGGTACCGCTTGGTAGTTGGCACATGTGTGATGCAAGGTGGGCATGGCCCTTGTGTGTTTCCCCAGCGCTATGAAGCAGCTAAGTGAGGGGCCCGGAACTTTTGATCGCTAATTATTACACTGTCCCTAGCCCTGTTGCCTCACAGGGCTTGAGATTTGATTTCATTTCTTACCAAGGAGCTAGTAATGCTTAAAGCCGGGCTCCAATCGGAATGGGAGTTTCGGGGGAAGACAGTCTGATTTGGGAGCTCTAAGGTAAGACTTGGTATCAGGAGCTCCTAAGAAGCCAGTGAGATTTGCAGGTGGATACCTCAACGCATCTTCTGAGCTGGTGCTGGACAGGCTGCAGCTGGACCCTCACCTAAGTCTGTTTGCCTGAGTCTTAAACACAGGAGGAGTGGGGAGGGCAGTTTGCTGATGAGTCTTGTAGGGGAAACAATTGTATTGGCTATTGTTGGGACAAAACTCTTGACAGAAGCAGTTCAAGGGAGGATGGGTTTATTTAGGCTCGTGGTTTAAAGGCAAGGTGTTGTGAAGCAGCAGATCCCAGAGCATCCGGAAGTAGAACAGGATGGATGCTAGCGTTCATCTTGGCTTCTCCTTTTCATTGTGTCTGGAACCCCCCCACCCCAGCATGGGCTGCTGCCACCCTCATTCATGATGAGTTTTCCCTCATCAGCTAAACCTCTCTCTTAACGTTCTCCCAGACATCCCCAGATGTCTGTTCCCATGGCAATTCTAAATCCAGTCAAGTTAACAAGAAAGATGAACCACCATATAATTACCGCCTATGCGTATGTAAATATAAATGGAAGTGCTTCCGAGGATTGAAAATACAGCCTCGGGGTAGAGTGTGTGCTTAGCACACGCAAGGTTCTGTGTCTAGTTTCCAACATACACATACATACATAGCCATACAAGTGCTAATCAGGACCATAGAACAAACACTTAACAGACAATAAAAACATTCACATTACCTCTTATTGTAACTTACTGTATTTCTTACAGAATGGTTCTATCAATTACACACACACACACAAACACACACACACCAACAGCAACAACAACAACAATAACAACAACAACACACTTCTATCTACAGCCAATATATGGTTACATGATTAACCCAGCAGCAAAGTTCAGTTCCTACACAAGTGTTTTGTTATCTCTCTCAAGTGACGAGTCAGACAGAAGTGAAACCACAGGAGCACACGTCTGGACTGCATCTAACTATCCATGATGTACAGGAGTGTCCTCGTTAGGGTTATTGTTGCCACAACAAAACACCATGACCCACAAGCATATCAGGAAGGAAAGGATTTATATGGTTTATACTTCCAGATCACAGTACATCACTGGAGGGAGTCAGGACAGGAACTCAAGCAGGGCTGGAACCTGAAGGCAGGAGCTGATGAAGGCAGGAGCTGATGCAGAGGCTGTGGAGGGGTGTTGTTTACTGGCTTACTCAGTATGCTCTCTTATAGAACCCAGGACCAGCAGCTCAGGATGGCATGATAGGCTGGGCTCTCCCCTTTGATCACTGATTTAGGAAATGCCCTACAGCTGGATCTCATGGAGGAATCTCCTCAACTGAGGGTGCTTTCTCTCTGATGACTCAAGCTTATGTCAAGTTGACACACAAAACCAACCAGTTCAGGGAGTTTGTAACCAAATGGGTAGAAGTGTTTAAACTCTGCAAAGATATTTCCTCAGATGAACTATTCACAATGCAATGACAACACATGCAACACACCTTTATCTTTTAAGTTTTTATTATTTTTTAAAGAGATTTATGTATGAGTGTGCATTAGTGCTTTATTTGTATGACAGAAGAGGGAATCAGATCCCATTACAGATGGTTGTGAGCCACCATGTGGTTGCTGGGAATTGAACTCAGGACCTCTGGAAGAACAGCCAGTGCTCTTAAGCACTGCGCCATCTCTCCTGCCCTGCATGAGTTCTAGCAAAATATAAAATAATTAGGAAATGGTGGCTTTTGAGAACTTAACATGGTTTATTTCATTGTAAGTTTCTACAACTGTGTGTGTGCGTGTGCGTGTGTGTGTGCGTGTGTGTGTGTGTGTGTGTGAATTCTGGCACTATTCCAACAGGGTTGTCAAGTTTTACAGTTTGCTCTTGTGAACTAGCAGGGGCTGGCCCCAAAACATAGAGAGCTCTTTGGTTCTCAACTTTAGCCTTGCCTTGATTGGGATACCCCTAAGGGACTTCCTGCCTACAGTTTTAGTCTACCCTGGGTCTCAGGAAACTGAACTGGAAATATTTGTATTGAATTTGACCTTATATTTAAAAAAAAAAATGCATCAAACCTAGTTGTGTAATTCCAAATGTTCAGAAGCTGATCGTACACAGTGTCAGCACAGAGACATAGCCTAACCACAGTCCATCTGATCACTTCACATTTACAATGACCACGGCCTTGGCTTCTATTTTATATTAGTCGGTGCTGATTTTGCACAGAAGTGGGGTTCTTTGTGCCATTTCTTCGGCATAGATGGGGCACTTTGGGAGTAT
Source organism: Grammomys surdaster (assembly GCF_004785775.1). Classification (NCBI taxonomy): domain Eukaryota; kingdom Metazoa; phylum Chordata; class Mammalia; order Rodentia; family Muridae; genus Grammomys; species Grammomys surdaster. Next base: position 4,321,307 of record NW_021604786.1, on the reverse strand, counting down.
TTAGCCTTCCATTACATGCGTTGATGAGTTCTGTCTGCACGTTATACTTTTGACGAATGAAATCGTATCGTGTGCACATGTGCGTAGGTGTATGTTGTATGATCGTGTTTGTGTAGGTGTGCTCACAAATGCACACAGGTGTGCCTTCACATATGTGTAGTTGTGTAGGCCTGAGGTCAACGCTGGGTGTCTTCCTTGACTGCTCTCCGCCTTATATTGTAAGAGAGAGTCTCTCACTGTATTTGGAGTTCATTGATTGAGGTAAGCCAGCCAGCCAAAGAGCACAGGTTACAGATGTGTAACTGGAGACTTTTGTGGGTGCTAGGGTTCTAAACTCAGACCTTCGAGTACTGAGGCATCTTGCCTGCCCACCCTGTATGCTCTATGGCGCCTAGCTTCTTTCCCTTGATGTTGTGGATATGAGATCCATCCAGGATGAGTGTAGCAAGACCTCATCCACTTCCATTGGTGTAGAGTAGTCCATTGTATGAATGGATCTCAATTTGTCATAGATTTATTCATTCTACACCTAGTGGGATGTTTGCAGAGGTTGGTTCCTAGGAACCGAGGTGGCAAAAACATCCCGGTACGGACAGTAGTGTCACTCTTAAGCAAAACAAGTCCCCTCGGCTGGCCTTCCTCAATCAGTGAGTTCCTCTCTTCTTACAGCACACCCAAGGCCATTGGTCCATTCGTGCACATGTGATTTTACTTCCCTAAGTCCTGAGGCCACGGTTTCTGTGGATCGTAGACCGTCCTCCTGAGTCTCTCCTCCATGCAGCTGCCCCTTTTCATCAGGACATCTGCATTTATTCTAAAGGGTCATGGTATCTGGCTTCACATCAGTAAGCAGGGTGAGAGTGACAGTGGCCACGGAATCAAGGGCTAAGTCGTCTGGCAGCTGATCAGTGAGGCTCCTAGAGAGAGAGCTCCAGTTCAGGGAAATGGCTCCCTGGTGTGTATCAAACAAAAATCAACAATGAGCTCCCTTGACTGGAAGTCCACCAAGCACTCTGCCCTGACGTGACTTGGTCTGGAGAGAGCGTTGCCCATTAGTTGTTCAGCGGGTGACGCCTGCCTTTAGGGTATCTCTTGGGAAAATTTTTGGAGAGAGGAGAGGGAGAGGTAAGAAAGTAACCAGAGGGAAAGAAGACAAGATTTTTTTTTTTTCATCCGCTTGGCTCCGAGCACACCCTAACCCTAACTGGCATAGCTCTGTCTCCTTGGTGTTTATCCGTAGTCTTTCAGCTGTGCAAGTGTCTGTGCTGCAGAGACTCACCCTCTGACAGCCCCGGAGGATGTTTTCAGTGAGCCAGTTGCAAAGCACTGTCTCACACACACACATGCACACACGCACACGCACACAGAGTCGTCTTCACACCTGTGTCATCCATCGCTTCCTGTTTGAATTCTTGCTTTCTCAGGAGAGCATTAAGAACCCTGAGGTCTCTCCTTCAAGAACTAATCCACATCATCACCATCAATAACTCTTGACGAAGTTTTTCCCAGCCTGCTCTGGGCCACAGCTCAGCCACACACCATAGCTCTGTAAGGTATCTGTAAAAACAATGACCCAAAGTATGACAGATATAAAGCACCCAGGGAAAAAAAGCACAGAAGCTACAGCTAGGTAGGTCAAAGGGCCAGAACAACAACAGGCAGGTATGGATGTGGAGGCAGGAGATTCATAAGTTTAAGGTTATCCTCAGCTGCATATCGGTTACATCCTAGCCTAGGTTATATGATACCCGCACTCCAAATAAATAAATAAACAAATAAATAATAAAAAAGGAAGTCGTGGGGATCTAGGAATTTGGCTCAGTCACTGAAATACTTACCATGTAAGCATGCAGATCTGAGTTCAGATCTCCAAGAGCCACACATCAAGCTGAGTGTTGTGGTTCAATTTCCGGTGTTGGGATGAGGTGTGGTAAACAGGTAGGTTCTTGGAACTCACTGATCTAGCCAGTCTTTGAACTCCAAGTTCCATTAGAGACCCTGCCTTAAAGTACAAGATAGGAAGCGGCTCAGAAAGACACGGGCCCCTGGCCTCAGGCTTCTGCATGTACACATGCATAGACACGTACATATCCACACATGCATACTACTCACAGACAAAACCATCAATACCTGCCTGAGTCTGACATTCCACCCCACCTTATGGAAGTGATAAACCCCACACCCGAGGTGGAGGTGAGACCTTCATCCACAGACCCTGACTTGTCCCAGGATTGCCATCTCATCTGAGCTAACATATCAGATTCAGGTAGGACTCTGTCACCCATGGATCTGACCATCCAAGCAAGTCACCCCTTCCCAGTAACGACAATAGCATGGAATGAATAACACGCAGGACTGTGCATTATTAGTACCCATACGCCTGTGACTTCAGAGCCGCGGGTATGCTCACAGCACGCCACCAACTGGAGAATTCAGAGTTGTTATTCTCCTAACGAGTATCAGGCTCAGTCACACTGCTGACACCATGCTTAAAATACTATAGCTGCGATTGATTTCTGCAGAATCTGTTTGCCTTCTAATTCTCTTCAACTTGCTCATTTCTGTTAGCATAAATATTTTCTTTGGCTGCTCAAACGTTCAAAGCCAAGAAGTTTTCCTCCTCTGCTAGAAATAGAAGTGTGTGTGTGTTTGTTCTGAGTGGCCACGGCTGTCTTTCTTTTTTTTTTTTTTTTTTTAGTTCAGTTTCTGTGTCTGGTCATTTTGATTTTTGGGGTTTTTTTGTTTTGTTTTGTTTATTTGCTTGGTTTTTCCATTTGAAAGCCTGGGTCAAAGGGAAACTGACTGGCTGCAGTTTACAAACATGTGTTTTCAACGCTTAAGCGTCTTCAAAAATAATTTTTAGGGGGTCTAGAGAGATGGCCCAGAAGTTAGGAGCATTTGCCATTCATTCTCTTGAAGATGACCTGGGTTCAATTCCTAGCCCCTAAACATGGCGGCTCACTGTCTAGAACTCCGGTTCCAGGAGCTATGACAACCTTTTCTAACCTCCAAAAGTCCAGACACACAGAGGCAAGATGCTCATATAAATAACAACAACAACAATAATAATAATAACAACAATAATAATAGTGATACTAATAATTTTTAGGGTCTGGAGAAATGACTCAGTGGGAAAGAGCATTTGCTATACATGAGTATAGAACCTGACCTGAGTTCACATCCCAGAACCACCGTGGAAAGGTGAGCACGGCCCTTTGTGCCTGTGACTCTAGTGCTGTGGCTATGGAAACAGGAGGGAATCTCTGGGCTCACCAGCCACCAGCCTGTCCCCAGTTTCAGTGAGACCCTGTCTAAAGGAAAGAAAGGAGAGAATCATAGGCTCCTCTGGCCTCCACCCTTTCATACACACACTCACACACACATACACCCCACACAGGGACATAGGCTACACACCTATACACACATATACATACCCATAAACATACACCACACACACATACCATAGGCACACACACACACACATACACACCATACCACACACACACATATACATACATATATACACCACACACATAGACACACACACCATATCATACCACATACACACATATATACGTACACACACATAAATACATATATATACATCACATATCGCATGTACATATACCACACACACACAAATACACATACACCACACACATACATATACACCACATATACCACTAATAACAGTAATAATAATTTTATAACTGGTTTGTATAGGCACACAATATAATTAGCAATACATGGTTACATTTATGTATTCCTAATATTTTTAAACTCTGAAATATTCTCCTTTATAAAAGCTATACACCCTGAGCATGGCAGCTTACACTTTTAACCCAAGCACTGGTAGTGGCAGAGGCATGTGGACCCCTGGGAGTTCAAGGCGACTTTGGTCTACACAGTGAGTTCCAGGCAGCCGGAACTACATAAGAAGAGCCTGTCTCAATACCAACCAAAAGAAATAAAAGCAATACATGTCAAAAGTCCTATTCTGCCATAGAAGAATGAAATAGCAAGTACTGCTGCCAGCTATAACACAAACTAACTTGGAGCCATTTGCTGAGGGGAAGAAGAGAGCAAAGACTCCAGACTACAAGACTCCATGCACGAGAAATGCTATGAGCAGGCAAAGTCACCATCAGAAAGATGAGTGGCGGCCAAGGCTGGGGCAAGCACCAGTTAGGACAAGCTGATACAATGCCAAGATTTCTTTGGAGGTTGACATGCTGCTGTTGCATATGAGTGTCACTGTCTAACTTTGGGGATATTAAAAACAATAAATTATACATTGTAAACGAGTAAGATTTGTAGCACGTGAGTTTGGTCCCAATTTTTAGTTAGGTCATGTTAAGTAGAAAGAAAGCATCATGATGGGGGCCTGAGAGATGTCTTAGCAGCTAAGGTGCCTGCCACACAAGTGTGAGGACAGGAACCCAGCACCTACATTAAAAGCCAGGCAGGCCCAGTGGCCCCCACAGTTGGCAGACAGAGACAGGGATCTCTTGGGGGCAAGCTAGTCTAGACAAACTGGTGAACTCCAGGTTCCTCAAGAGACCTTGCCTCAATAAATAAAGAACAATCACAAAAGGCAGCAGATGTCAACCACCTCTGGCCTACACACACACATACACACACACACACACACAGACACACACACACTCACACAGAAGGATATGCTAGGATCAGCTATTGATGCTTCATTCAGCAGCAGCTGCTGCTGTCCGCTCATCATTTCCTTCCAGTACATTCTCCGTGCTGTAGCAATGGAAGAAGTCCGTGTTGTTTTTCCAAGATGACAGGGACACAGTTTCCACACTTTTAAAGTAGGTGTATATGAATGTCGCCCACCGCTCACGAACAAGGCTGGAGCTCAAGGAAGGCCCATCAAGTTCGTATCGGGTCTCCCGTAATGGATGATGGGAAGGGTCCGTATCGGGT
>NW_021604786.1:4311097-4316353 GCF_004785775.1 Grammomys surdaster | reverse complement strand
GAAGGGTCCGTATCGGGTCTCCCGTAATGGATGATGGGAAGGGTCCGGTAGGAAGCAAGCGGGCTGTAATGACTACCCCTGCAAGAGGAAAGGAAGGCTACCCCAAGAAAAGACAGAGGGCCTGGTAGGCAGAGAGACTGTCTCTCATGAGTGCCAGGAAAGAGGGAGCCCTAGGGAGAAGCACTCTGAGGAGAATGTGTTCAGAGATTTGATATGAGACGCACACATTACACAGAGCAGTTCTCTGTAGAATACCTTGTGTGTTACGGCAGGCCATGACACCTCGCTGAGATGGGGGCGGGGAGGGGGGGTCCCTGCAAAGAAATGAGGAGTCCCCTGCTTTTAGGTAGGCTACACCTCCTGTGCATTTGCTAGAGCTCTCAGCTATGCTTCTGATCATGGTCCTACTATGTTCCCTCACCCTACTATGTCCCCTCGAAGTCTTGTTTTTCCTGTATAGTCGTAGAAAATCGCCTTTATCAATAGCCTGAGATGGGGCTTCCTGAGTACGTTCTTGATCTCGGGCATGCGTGATTCAAGTACTTCACAGCGTGGTCTAATTTGAAACAACCTCTTGAAGGGGCTTGTCCCCCATTGATAAAGGAAATGAAGGCTCGGCTTTAGAAATAGGCTCATGCCCACGGTGGTGGTGAAGGCCTTTAATTCCAGCAGTCAGGAGGCAGAGGCAGATGCAGGAGAGTTGCTGTGAGTTCTGGGCTACTCAGAGCTATACAGTGAGAAAGAAGCGGGGCAGGGAGGTGAGGAAGGAGGGAAGGAAGGCAGGGGGAGGAACGAGGAAGGAGAGAAAGAAAACATCCAGGATCACACAGCAAGCACCAACTCTTCCCAGTTGTTACAGATTTGCATAGGGTTGTGGCGTGCGTGTGTGCGTGTTTGATTGCATACGTGCTTGCCTGCGTGTGTGCTTGATTGTGTGTGCGTGCCTATGGCGTACATGTGTATATATTCATGTGTGGAACCCAGAAGTTGATCTCAGTTGTCCTCGTCAGTCACATTCCTTTTGACTCCAGATCTCCCTGAAGCTGGGTGGGGCTTGCAGATTCTGGTAGTCTGGGAAGCCCCAAGGATCTTCCTGCCTCCGTGTTTCTAGTGCCCAGACAACAAGCTCTTCCCACCTTCCAGGTTATCTCTCAGAGATAAGGTTTGTCCATACACAACAATGCACCCTGATGCAAACCGATTAGGCCAGCTGGCTTCTTCCCCCACCCCACCCCCTGCTCTCATTACATAGCCCAGGCTAGCCTGCAACCCTTCCTCTACCTCCCAAGTGCTATGATCCTTCACTAGGAGCCCCACACCTAGCTTGCCTTCCTTGCTTCTGGCCTGTTGGTTGCTTTTTGTTCCCTCAATTCTTCAGAGCAAACACCACCTGGGAGGTTCGTTTTGACATCCAGCCCTTTCTTCCGTCCTCAGTTCTAGCGAAGAAGGTTTCTAGTGTCCTTCCTCCGTCCCTCAGTAGTCCTGCCATGGTCTGACTTCTGCTGTTCGCTACCGCCCATGTTTCTTGTTTGACTTTTGTTTTGTTTTGTATTGTTCTGTTCTGTTTTGTTGTCAACATGGAGACCCTTAGAGTATTCACAGGCTGCCTTCCAGTCTCCTGTCTCGCTACCTGCAGAGCCTACATTTGCTGTTTTGCTCACACATATCTATTTTAGCTTCAATTCAACCAGTCACATCTTACGTTTTCTTCTCTTCCGTTATCTCTCAGAGAATATCCACTCCGGGGTTTGTAACGAGCCTCACGAGTCTTACTCCGCCCATTAAAAAAAAAAAAAACTATCCAGATGGCTGAGGACTGAAGTATGGGCTAAATCTCTCTGGTTGGCCTTGGCTCTGGCAGAGTCTCCAGCAGCCATTCAGTTCCTGAGAAGACAGAAGTTAATGAGGTGGAGAGAGACTCTAGGGGTGAAATAAGGACAAAGAAGAGCAACATCTCAGCTCAAAGGAATCACTGACACCTGAGAGTGCCCTCTCACCCCATCCCCCACACACACCCTTACACTGGCATTACAGCTACTTTCCCTCACCAGAGCCAGACCAGCAGTTCTCAACCTGTGAGTCACTACCCCCTTGAGGGGTCAATTGACCTTTTGACAGGAGCTGCCTGTCTTAGTTAGGGTTTTACTGCTGGGAACAGACACCATGACCAAGGCAACTCTTACAAGGACAACATTTAATTGGGGCTGGCTTAAAGGTTCAGAGGTTCAGTCCATTTATCATCAAGGTAGGAACATGGCAGTATCCAGGCAGACATGGTGCAGGAGGAGCTGAGTCTTCATCTGAAGGCTGCTAGGAGAAGACTGGCTTCCAGGCAGCTAGGATGAGGGTTCACAGTGACACTACTCCAACAAGGCCACGCCCACTCCAACAAGGCCACACCTACTCAAATAGGGCCACACCTTCTAATAGTGTCATTCCCTAGGCCAAGCATGTACAAACCATCTCATTGCCTAAGACTATGGGAAAACACATGTATTTATATTAAGACTCATAACAGTGGCAAAGTTGCAGCTATGAGGTAGCAATGAAAGTAATTTTATGGTTGAGGGGTCCCCATAACTGTGTTAAAGAAAGGTTGAGAGCCACTGATCCAGATGAAAAGGCCTGGCCAAGCAAGCAGGGGTCAGCTAGGACAGGACAGAACAGACTCCCCCCCACCCCCCACCCCCCATGCAGTACTCAAACCTCTGTATCTGGCTGTCTTCTTCAAGAGGCCATGCTTAGGGCAACACATTTGTTGCCCTCCACTGGCCCTACTATCTATTTTTCCAGCCACGTTCCAGTCATAATGACTCCATTATGGTTATGAGTGGCAGAGAACACGCCACTGACTGCCGGGACCAATCCTTTCCCTTTGAAAATGGACAGGCCACAAGCCATGAATACATTCCTCACTTGGCTCCGTGGAAGGAATTTGGCAGGTGTCCTTCAATGTCTGGTCTATGGCTACTCCTCAGCCTGCTTTCTGGTATTGTTGTTGGATGCAGCTTATGGCCCTTTACGTCATGGCTTCCATATCTGTTACAAACCAATCTCCATTGGTCCATATGCCTCTTCTTTCTCTTTTCCAGCCAGGTAATGACTCCAGGAAGAGCTTGCAAACCCTTTGAGTTGATTGCTAATGTCCAAAAGGAAATGAGAACGTTATATATACATCATATACATATACATCATATATGTACACATATACATCACATATGTACACATATACATCATATACAGATACATATAACATTAAGATTCATAAATTGCTTATAGGTGTTGGAGTACAATAATTGGCCAAGTTCTTTTATTGTCCCCAACCATATAAATCCCTTCATTCAATAGTGTTTTTTTTCTTTTTCATATAAATCCCTTAATGCCTCCTGCCTGTATCTGTTGACACTCTTTGCTAGCCCTTGAATTCCCATTTGGTGGAAGGGCCTAATCTTGGGCCTGGCGGTTCCCATGGTAGCAGATGCCCTTCTGGCTGGGAGGCAGTAGTGGGTGTGAAGCCGCCTGCCAAGCTCTGCTCTCACAATGGACCACAGCAGATGTTCCTTACAGCATTTCTCTCACCCACCACAGGCTCAACCACATGCAACTCTCCAAGCCACTGGGCAGCCAGACAGTGAGCTCTCTGCTGGTCCTGGGTACAAGGTCTCCTAGGGAGAGTGGGATGCCCAACTCAACATTTATTTTATGTGCACATGGGCAAAGTACTGTGTAAAGATTTAAAGATTTAAAAACAAAATTCTGACCAAAAACAAACAAACAAACAAACAAACAAACAAAGGGTATCTCAGAGCTGGAAATATGTCTCAATTAGTAGACGGCTTGCCCAATGTCCGTAAAGGTAGAAGCAGTAGAGTCAGAAGTTCAAGGTCATCCTTGGCTATGCATTGAGGTGGGGGCTAGCTTGGACTACAATGAGACCCTATCCAGTGATGGATGAATGAATGAATGAATGAATGAATGAATGAATGAATGAATGTAATGATGGTAATGTATAATCCTGACCGGGTGTAAGCAGAATAATATATAGAAATGTAATTATCTGTCCTATAAATTGACATATGATAAACATCCCCAGAAGACAGTGTAGAAGGAAAGGCCTTGCAAGTGTACCTTCTTCCAAGATGTATCTGGGACCTATCTACTTGACTACCTCTGTGGAGTCCACCCTGGACAGAGAGATCCTGTGTGTCACTGTCCCCTTGACTCTTCTCCTCTCTGTCCTTGTGGCAGCCTTGTGATAGCCGGTGGCACCTTTTGAAAGCCCACCAGAACCTGCTGTCCTTCTGTGGAAACACTAAGCCACTTCTCACACCATTAGAAGCAACTCCAGACCCTGGACTGTGGACTGTAAAGAAGTTGACCCATGCCCACCCATCACACTGGCTTCTCCTGGCTCTGTCTACTGGAGAGCTCCTGAGCTTTCTGCCTTGTGACTTGAAGCCTCTCAAAGCCAGGCAGCAAGAAAATGGAGCCCCTCATAGGAGACCTCTTCTACAGGCCTACACTCTCTTTCTCTTCTCTTTCTCTTCTCTTCTCTCTCTCCCTTTCCCTTTCCCTCTCCCTCTCTCTCACTCCCTCTCCCTCTCTCCTTCCTCTCCTTCTCCCTGTCCCCTCTCCCTGTCCCTGTCCCTCTCCTTCTCCCCCTCCCTCTCCCTCTCCCCCTCCCCCTCCCCCTCCCTCTCCCAATCCCTCTCCCTCTCTCTCCCACCACCACATAGCCTTTCATAGTCTTCAAGAAAATCCAGCACATCTGGTTTTTGACTCTGAAGTCCAGCCTAGCAATCCTGAACCTTGACCCAGTCACTCCTATACAGGCATAGGCCCACATACAGTTCTGTGGTTGGTTTTCCTGAGGCCCAGAAGTAGAAAACTGTTTCCATGGATAGGTGAGGACAAGTCACAGTGTAGGCAGAGCCATCAAGGGACTTTTCCATGGCCTACTTGTAAGAGAAAGTAGGCCAGTGTGCTTAGAACACACAGCTTCATTGGGCTGGTTAGATCTAGTCTGAAATTTCACTCTTAGGGGGTGGGGCAGGGTCTGTGTGTAGCTTAGGCTGGTCTCAAAGCTGAGATCCTCCTGCCTCAGCTTCTCAAGTGGTAGAATCTGCAGATGTGCACTACCAAAGGCCAGCATTTTCATATATCTTTTAAGGAGTTTTTTTTTTTAACTACAGTGTGTGTGTGTGTGTATGAGAGAGAGAGAGAGAGAGAGAGAGAGAGAGAGAGAGAGAGAGAGAG
>NW_021604786.1:4288555-4311087 GCF_004785775.1 Grammomys surdaster | reverse complement strand
AGAGAGAGAGAGAGAGAGAGAGAGAGAGAGAGAGAGAGAGAGAGAGAAACTTACACATGTACATGCCATAGCTCCAGTGTAAATGTCAGAGTACAGGCTTCAAGAGTCTGCTCTTTCCTTTTACCACACGCGGCCCAGGAATTGAACTCGGGTCATCAGGCGTGGCAGCAAGCCCCCTTGACCCAGTGAGCCATCTCGCCAGCCCCATCTTTTAAGTTTATTTTTTAAGGCCTTTTTTTTTCTTCAGTGATGGCAACGTCAGTGTAGCTGATGTAGATGGTGTTTATCTCCATCGATGACTCGTCTCCCACACTGACCTTGGAGTTAAAAAAAAAAAAAAAAAGGAAAACATGGCCCTGCTATTATCATAGGACTCAAGTAAGGGCTTTGAGCAGATGTGTTTTTAAAAACTCCATTTGATTCCCAAGAGATGGCTCTGGGTTTCCCGGGACCCCGGAGGCCTCTAGAGAACATGTTATTTAATTATTTTTTTTTCTTTATTATTTTAAGTTCATCAAACTTAAAATATTGTAGATGGAGGTGACCATTCATTCTGCTGACTTAGATGGCTCTTATCCTAGAGATCCAGTCTGAGCAGCCTTGCCTGGAAGGTCTAGTCTGGCCCTGACTGCCCCTTCTCCCAGTGCTGAACCCATTCTCCAGTGCAGCCAGTATGTTCGTCTTATATCTAAATCAGCCCCAAGAGTTCAGCCTGGCACTCTGCAGAATGGAAGCTGAGCTGTCTGCTGTCACAATTGCACAACTTCCGGCATTTCCTGTCAGTACTAGAAAGTCCCCGATTGTTCTTCAGAACAGACTCCTCAAATACCAGAATCTTTGTTCTGCTGGTATTATTGCTAGCTGCAGACCCAAATGATTTCTTATGGGTTATTTGTTTCTCACAGGAAGAAATAGAGCCGGGAGCTTCAAAGTCTGCTTCCACACACGCTGCTCCCAGAAAAACAGTTTCAGGAGAGACAGAGGACGTAATGGCGAGATAGTGGTTGCTCCAAATTAATGAGGGAACCCACAGTGGAATGTCTTCAGTGATCCCCACACTCCCTCAGATCTGAATTTCTTAATGGTTAAAGGGTCTTGTGGCTTCATCGGAACCCACTATGTGATCATACACTGAGTTGCACCATTTGGAAGCAAACAGGCCCATCCTGGGGTTTCCCCCCAATATGGAATCATAGAGCCTAGACTCTCAGGTCATGAGGTTACAGTTTCTTGAGAGCCTGGTTTATAGGGAGAAATCAGGCACCACAGAAACCATCATATCAAGAGCTTAGGATGGGCAAGGCAACTGCCCTAGAAAGAGGAATGACTTGAGGTAGGTACCAGAGGGGAAAGAAAAAGAAAGAGAGAGAGAGAGAGAGAGAGAGAGAGATTCCAAAGAGGGGAACCTTGGATCAGAGGATGTTGCAGGATATTTGATCACACTGTGAACCCCAAGATTATGTTGTTTACTGGAAAACTCTGTTTCTAGTTGCAATGTGACTCAGCATTCTCCTCAGGCACACTCCTGTTATCCCTCAGGCTGGAAAACAGACGCACCCTTGTCCCACACCTTTAATCCCAAACAATGAAGGTGAAGTTAGTTTGTAGAAGGAAGCACTCACGTTTGAAAGTGATGTCTAAATGAGTGGCAGAGGGCAGAATAGCATATGCCCAAGTCTCACAAAAATGGAGCGGAAAAGAGAGGCTATTTAAGAGAGCTGTACAGGGGCTGGAGAGATGGCTCAGTGGTTAAGAGCACTGACTCTTCTACCAGAGGTCCTGAGTTCAATTCCCAGCAACCACATGGTGCCTCACAACCATCTGTAATGGGATCCTATAGATGCAAAATAAATAAGTCTTAAAAAGAAAGAGAGAAAACAATGCAGAGAGAAGAAAGGATGGCAGATTTACCAGCACTGTTGTACAGAGAAAGGTTGCAGAGAGAACAAGCTAGATACAGGGAAGACGGAAGGAGCCTAGAGAATGAGAAGGAGCCAGAAGAATAGAACAGATTGCCAGAGTTAGTTTGAGGTCAAACAGCAATTCAGGAGAAGCCGAGAGAAGCCAGATTGAATCAGTCAGCTTGGAGAGGAGTTTCAGCCAGAACAGCTGAGTTGACCAGCCAGGGTGGACCAGCTAAACTCCAGAGATGTAAATTACTGAGTAAATGAGGTGAGCATTTGGAAGGCGTAAGCTTCAACTAAGAAGAAATAAAAACTTAGACTACTGTTGCTCTAAGCATTTGTTAGTTGGGGTAAGGAGCAAAGTGGTTCACGGAAAAGAAGGGTAGTTGAAAGATCTTGTAGTTGGTGATGTCTGAAAACAGTTGTAAGGGCTAAATAGAACTTGACAGACAAGCAAGATGTGAGGGGAAAGGGGATAAGAAGGCATGAGACCTGTAAGATGTCCAGTCAGAGCCCAGTCTCATCCCATAGAGTGCTTAGAAGGCAGGGAAGACACTGGGAGGCTAAAGCATGCCGTGATAATGTCTGCTGATGCTGTAACAAACTACCAAACACGAGGTGACACACGCTAACCCACAAAGGCCTGAAGTAGGTGTCTTTCGGTTTAAAGCATTGTCAAGCTCTGTTCCTTCTAAAGGCTCCTGAAGAGAACAGCTCCTTATCCTTTCTGGTTTCCAGAGCTTCCCCCCCCCCCCGCCCACTCCCCGCCGCCCCCAGTGGCAGACGACTCCAATCCCAGTACTCAGGAGGCAGGGGCAGGCAGATCTCTTGAGTTTGAAGCCAGCCTGGTCTCCAGAGTGAGTTCCAGGACATCCAGAGCTATGCAGAGCAGTGCAGGGCTATACAGAGCGGTGCAGGGCTATGCAGAGATGTGTTGCACATTAACACATAGCTGAACTCTGGAGATGTGTCTCAAAATAATAAAACAAACAAAAACACACAGAGATTAGCTTGGGTTAAAAAACAAGCCACTTTAGTTCCTTCTGTAGCTCTAAGTGTTCCACACTAGGGAATAAAATAAAATACATCCAGAGGGACTAAGACATGGATGTCCAGTGCTGGTACTCTCCATATGATGTATGCCACGCAGGAAGCAGAGGGTGGTTGCCTTGAGAAAAGTTGTCACTGCCCACCAATGCTGTGCAGAAAAGATCCAGCATCCAAGAAAGGCCAAAAATTGCAAATTTATCCAATTTATATTGGTTGTCATCCTGACAGGTTTTAGAATCACCCTCTGAGCATGGCTGTTTATATGTAGATCAGGTTGAAAAGACCCACCTGAACACGTAGGCAGCCTCCATTCAATGGGCTGGAGTCTCAGGATAGAAAACAAAGTGAACTGAGGACCAGCATTCCTCTCCCTCCTCTTCTTCTTCCTCCTCCTCCTCCTCCTTCCCCTGACTCCCTCCCCCTCCTCCTCCTCCTCCTCAACTGTTGATAGAAGGACCAGCCCAGCTTTTGTCTCTTTCTCTCTCTCCTTGACTGCTGATACAATGTGTCCAGCTGCCCGCTGCGGTCCTGCCGGCTCCACCATGACTGATTAACCTCTTAAACTATGATTCAAAAGAAGCCCTTCCTTCCTTCCTTCCTTCCTTCTTTCTTTCCTTCCTTCCTTCCTTCCTTCCTTCCTTCCTTCCTTGAGATGATTTTTTTTTTGTGTCTGTTGTTGTTGCTGTTTTGGGTTTTTATTTGTTTGTTGTTGTTTTGTATGTTTCTGGTCAGGCATTCTGTCCCAGCAGTGGTCTTAGTGAAGGCATCAGAGTTCTGGCAGTTTTCATAACAAAAAAGTATATTCCTGGTAACTGCTGCAGGATAACAAGTCACCCCCAAGCCTGCTGTCTTTAGGACAATAAGGACCTGTTCTTTCTCAGGACGCCATTACTCCCAGCACATGCCCACCTACCCTGCTGCCTTCACCTAGCTCATTCACAAAACTCCTTCTACGTGAAGGGTCCGTGAAGCTGGAAGATCAGAGTAACCTTGGGGACAGTCGCTGCAGGCCTATTTGGATGGTTCTTGGGCTCAGTTAGGCTGGGCCAGCAGCCTTAGCTGGTGTCCTCGGGGCAGTGTCCCAGTAGCATGATTGTGGACCTGCAGGACCCTAGCGTATGAACTCGTTCCCCAGCAAGGCTAGCAAGTTCAAGAGGAAGGGAAATGGACTGCTCCTGCTGCTGGGGATGCTGTCGCTCTGCCTCATAGCATGAAGTACTGACTTTAAAGACAGTAATGTTGCACTGAGGGTTGCTCTCTGGCATTTGAGATGGAGGGGTAAGGTGTTCCTGGTGACAGCGGTACCCAAAACTCAGCCAAAGGGATGAATGGTTTGAGTGCACTAAGGACCATAGATCCTTGACTAAGGCTGGAGTATAGAGGAACTAATCCTCTGGATAGAGACCAGAGATGACGGCAAGCAGAGAGGAAAGTCTGGGATGACCACACCAATGACATGTTCTGGAGACCATGTGGACCATGACCACAGCACACAGGTCCATCTCACGAACAAGAGACACACAGCACCCAGAGCCACTTCCTTTAGTTCTTCAATCGCCAGCAACCCACCACTTCTGACATCCAGACAGAGTGGGTAGAGGCTTCGAGGTGTATTTTAGCCTCCTTGTCCTCCGAGTTTGTGCAATGACAAGGTCACCCAGGGTTTACATCTGCCGTTTCTGCCTTTCCTGTCTCCTCAGATATTTATCTAAAGGCAAAAGCATGCTCACACAGATGAGCAAGATTTACCACGGTGAAATATATTAACTCTGTCAAATGGATACTATCTATCACTCCCACTGAAAGTAAATAAAAATCAGAGAGCAAACCGTGATCACCCAGATGGTCCTGAGAACGCACTCAACCACGAACACATAGGTAGATATGAATAAACCGAAACCTGTTACAAGGAGAGAGGGGTAAAAAACGGCTTGTTTCTGCACCTGCTTCCAGGAACGGGTGTTTATCTGTAACTTGTGAGCAGCTGTTTTGCTGGGATACTGTCTCTCTGGCTGTAGTTTTGAATTCTTACAATACTTTTTGGCTTGTCATATACATAAGAAAGCTGTTCATTCTGAATGAAATATTCAGGGCGTTGGGCAGTTTGGAGGTGCTTACTGCAAACTCCACCCTGCTAATCATAACCACTCTCTCTTACCCATCATCCCCTCCTGTCTATAGGAATCAGGATACTTTGATCCTAAAGAGGTTTCTAGGATTAGAACCCCAGCAATGAGTGCTATCTTTACCTCTGACACCCACTGTTTTTTTTTTCTTTTAGAATTACATAAATAGATCCTAAAATTAAGGACAATCTTGGCAGTAAGAGCCCAGATATGAAACATAAAGGGTTTCTGACCACCTCAAAGACACATGTAAAAACCAACATGGTTCTTTATTTCACCATCATATTAGTGATCCACATGACTGGGGGTCTCCTCTTCAGCGTCAGCTATCAGAGTGAGTTTGCTAGCTGACAGGAAAAATCAATTCTATATTTTTTTTTAGTTTCCTGCCTTACTTGTCCCTAAATTCAAACATTCTTCCTATGTTGTCCCTAAATTCAAACATTCTTCTAAATTGTCTTCCAAAACAATCAAATCCCCCAGTAAAGACAGATTTTATTTTTCCCCTACCTCTTAGGGCGTTCAAGGCAATGTACCTTTCAATGTTACGGGGTTCCAAATGAAGCCAGTTTACAGTTTTGCCCCCAACACCCTTGGCAACTTCACCAGTACATTCTCAAACAAACACTTTCCGTTCTGATTCCTTTCAGATTCAGGTCAGCTACTCCTCATCTTGAGTTTACATTCCTCGGTCTCTAGTGAGTTATCCTTGAGTCAGTGCTTATGAAAATCTTTCCTTTGGGGTGATCTCTGTCAGGATTAAGTGTGTGGGTTTACCTCAGAGGTTGATATTGGCTTGTTGTCTGAAAGAACCCCGTCTTCCTCATCATGGAATCCCTGACCATACCCAGAACTTACACATCAATCTACTCAGCCCTCTCACTGAGTGTAGGAGATGGACTTTGCCACGATTCCCTCTGAACTGACAGAAAATAACAAGGCCCAGGAAGTAAACTCCACCCAGTCATAGGTGGAGGCAGGGAGGGGATGGATATCTGGAATTCAAAGTCATTCCATCTCAGGCACCAAGGTTCCACCCTCACCATATTGGTGACCAAGACACATGGCTCTTGATACTCTTATGGCAGCCATCGGGCGAATTTAACAATCTTATCTTTGGTCTCTAGACACAGGTGATAATCCCCAGGGGGTACTGAAGAATCACCCATCCAATGCCAAAAGCAAGCTTCTACCACATTTTTCTCTGTTAAACAAGGAAATAAAAATGCCATTGAATGTTAAGACAGAATCTTAGGGAGTACCGCACCCAGCTGATCATCAGAATTGGACTTCGTTTTTGTCCTCAAGATGTTTTGTTTGTTTATTTTAAAATATGGGCAGGTGGGGAATGGCTGTCTATTTTCAGCCTCCTGCTTCAATGCAAACAAGTCAAATCCTGACCCAAACCACACACCTGCCCCCTCAAAGCCTTCCTGAAAAGCCTTTCTCCAGCCTCAGGTTTCACAGCTGCTTCTGACAACACTGAGGTTGACAGACAGACAGACAGCACTTTCAGAACTTCTTCACCTTTAGGCCAGACCCAACTGTGAGACGACTATCTGTACATTGATGGACAGGCTCTATCTCTTGACTTTATCATGCAAAGAATGACTTTCTGCAAGTCAGTTGAATTCAGCTCTACTGGGTCTTGATTAGGTATAAGGCTCTTTCCTCTGAGGTTTCCTTTGGGGTTATTTTGTTGTTTTGTTTTTTTATTTTTTGTTTCAGTTTCGATTTGAGGGTTTGGTTTTGTTTTGTTGGTTATTTGTTTGTTTTTCACCACAGCTGGTAAAATAATTACCAGCTCTGAAAATAACCACATGACCAGTTGATTAGACTTCCTCAAAGGGCCAGTTACAACTCACAGAAATCTGACAGCCTCCTGCCCACAGTCAGCTGCTCTCCTCTGTGTGGAGGAGCCTGGCTCCGGAAAATGTAGCTGTAAGTAACAGCGGCGTGTCTTCTTCTTTATGTCTCTTCTTCTTTCTCCTGAGACTCCACTCTTCTGGTTTGTTCCTATGTTTTGTTTCATTGAGGCAGGCCTGATATTGGTACATAGCCCAGGCTAGCCCTGAGCTTACACTCCTCCTCCCTTAACCCAACAAAAACCAGAGTTATGAGCTACCACACTGGGTCTGCAACTGTCTCTTCACATACTCACCCACACATGCACACACACGCATGCACATGTATGCACACGCATGCACATGTACACACACGCACTCATATACTCATATGCAAGCACACACACTGGTATTTCAGGAAAGTCTCAAGCACTTTGTCTTCCTGGTAGTGTCTACCTTCAACCTGTGCTCCAGATTCCTTGATAGAAACTCTGAAGGGAAGGGAATGCTTTTTTGCTTTTTTGCTTTTTTTTTTTTTTTTTTATAGCTAGCTCTGGTGAGCTCCCTTGAGAATCCACTGTTGTTTGTCTATACAGTCACCATAAACAGTGAGTGAATGGACTCGAGTTAATTTCATTAGCAAGTCATAATCCAACCCAGAGCTTCACGTCGGGCAAGGTCTTCGGTTTTTGCTTTGGTTTTTCTCTTAGTCACTGTAGCCTTTATGAACGTGCATATGACTCCCCAATGCCAGACATTGGGTAGTTTAAAAGATTGTGCCCAGACAAATGACTGTATTTCTTGGGCAACCAAGGCCCAGTGTCAAAGCTGACCCTTACAGGTGACCAGGATCGAGAGCTGCCCAACATGTTGTGGCTACCACTTATGACTGCGAGCCAACAGTTGCCTGGGACGGGTCTGCAGTAGGCAGGTTATGTTTAGAGAAAAGCAAGGAGAAAATAACACGTTCGCCGGAATAAACTGTCCAGGGTCAAAATAACAGTGTGGTGTTTTTGTTCTAGTGTGAGATATAAAAAGAAAGCTTGAGTTTCGCTTCCAAACTTCTTGCCTGTGCCCGGGCACCTCCAAGGACGTGGCTGGACCGTTGTGGGTTGCTGTGGAAAACCTTGGCCTCTCTAACGTGGCATCCACCGTCCTCTTACAGAGCTTTAAATGGACTCTGACATGGACTACGAACGACCCAACGTGGAGACCATCAAGTGTGTGGTCGTGGGCGACAACGCCGTGGGAAAGACGCGCCTCATCTGTGCCCGGGCCTGCAACACCACCCTGACGCAATACCAGCTACTGGCCACCCATGTGCCCACCGTGTGGGCCATTGATCAGTACCGTGTCTGCCAGGAGGTAAGACACAACAGGTTTCTCCTCAGCTACACAGCCAGTCCTGGGTCATCCTGAGCTTCTTGAGATCCCGCCTCCTCAAGGACAAAAAAAGCTAAAACAAATACTAATTTGCCTGTGATGGTGGCACAGACCTCCAAACCCAGTGCTCAGGAAACTGAGGCACGAGGATGGAGAATTTTAAGGCCAGCTTGGGCTAAAGAAAAGCAAGGAAGGAAGGAAGGAAGGAAGGGACAAAATTTTAAAAGAATACTTTGGCCATCACTGTTTGCTCTTTATTAACCTGATTCAAATAAATAAGGCAGGTAATTATATTGTGTATTTAAAGCAAAAATGACCTGCTTGGTGCCGGGAGGGTGGGGGGAGCAAAGGACAAACTTGAGGGCATGGCTGTGGTACAGCAAAGGAGGTTTGAGTCATGTGACAGACGGTGAATTAGGAGTTGTCTTGTGTCCCACCAGACGGTGGAAGGCCCCAAGGGGATGCCCCTGCAGGAAGAACACTTGAGCATATCCCTCCCTCCCTCCCTCCCTCCGACTCTCCCGTCTCATGCTCTTCCTTTCTGCCTCCTACAGGTCCTGGAGCGGTCCAGGGATGTTGTTGATGAAGTAAGCATCTCCCTCAGGCTTTGGGACACTTTTGGAGATCACCACAAAGACAGGCGGTTCGCATACGGCAGGTAAAACAAGGCCGGGGCATGGGTGGTTACAGGAGGTTTCCTTTCCCTATTCAGAGAAGGTCAGATCATGCAGCCTTGCGATTTGCTGGGCTCCGGGCTGTGCCTAGGAAAGGAATAAGCGGTGTTTCCTGGTGAGGAGAACAAACTTTTCCTCGTAAAGTGGAAAGTCCAGTTTCGAAACCCCGAGCTAGCCAAGCTGGGAGGTTGGTGAGACAAGTATCTGTCTGGTCCCCCAGTTCAGACTCACATTACTGTTTGCCTTCATCCATGGTGATGACTTTCTTTTAGAACATGTTACCTGAAAACACTTATTTCAATTTGAAGGTCACTCATGAAAGAAAGAAAAGCATCCGAGAAGCCTTTCTTGGGGCATGATTCCAAAATGAAGGGAAACATTCATGTCTGGGTTGATTTTTTGGGGGGTGTTTTGGTTTGGTTTGGTTCCTTTGTTTTGTCTTGTTTTGTTTCTTTTCACTCAAAGAGAAAAGGAAAAACTCAGTAAAGGGAAGATAAACCCGGAAGGAAACTTACATGGGTAGGAACAAAATCAGAATGCCTTCGGCTGACAGTCAGCACCGCCTTAGTCACCATGGCCCAGTACAGGCTCTCTGAGAACTCTTACAGAGTTCCTGTGGAGGGCGGTTCCTAATCCTCCTCTATCTAAATTGGCCTGCGCCATTTCTGTTAGACTGGGGTAGCATTGTTCCGCTGTCCTTCCCTCACATCCAACGCCATGTGACCACAGAGAGCCAGATTACACACTCCCACCTAGTGATAAAAGATAAACATTCCGGAAGCTTCCCCACTCGGCACCCCTGGAAGGTCCCCGACAAGCCACTCCCACAAGGGCGGAGCTTTGCTCTGCCTCCGGCGACATGAGACAGGTCGCCTTGGTTTGGAGGTGCTGTGTAGCCTCTCCATGTGTAGTCAAGAGCAGCAGACAGCAGTTGGTGGACTGGGGATTCTTTCCATTTCTTTTGTTTCCTTTCTGAATTGCGTTAATTAATTTATAATTAATTTGTTTTGCTGTGTATATGCATACAACAGGATATGGATGTCAGGAGACAATTTGCTTGGCTTGAATGTCTCTTCCCACTCTGGGGGGCAGGGGGGGTGTGCAAACGTCACACTCTGGTCATGGGACGAGGCCTCAAGTGCCTTTAGCAACTGAGCCATTTTCTGTTGTCATTTCTTTCCTGAGACAGAGACCCACTTTTTAGGCCATGTTGGCCTTGAATGCTCCATCCCCCTGCCTCAGCCTCCTGAGTACTGGGACTACAGGCCTGCTAACTTTTTTGGTGTGTCTAAAATAATGGGTTAGACTGTTGGAAGCATCTACTTCGATCCTGGGAAGTTCATATGGTTGCGGGGAGGGGCAGAGAATCTGAGATTTACACCAGTTCAAGGAGACTTCAAAAAAGCAGGGCGGAGAAGCAAGCATAATTTCTCACCAAGTTTGTTCTTTGATAAGTTCGTACATGTACTTATGAGGTGTTCTGACTACCCTCCACCCCACAGGCTCTCTTACACTCTCCAATTCCTGTCAACTTCCCTCCTTAATATTCTTTCCCAGTACCCGGCTTGTTGGTTAGTTTTGTAACGCACTGAGTTTAGCCAGGGCCGCCTAGTTTACCACATGTAGGTCAGCACATGGGGAGCGAGGCCACCACTCTGTATCTGACTCCAGTGCAGGCCTGGCTCCCTGTACATGTGCGGGGACATGCATGTTACCACATGCCATATGGAGGTTTGGGGGAGTCGGCTCTCTCTTCTTTTCCTACCTGGGTCCTGGAGTGAGCTCAGGTCATCAGGCTTAGAGGTAAGAAGGGTTTTTACTGGCTGAGTTGCCTCTGTAGCCCAGCCCTCTCTTCTATTTCCGGCCTGTCCTCAGAAATGAGCTGTAACATTTAGACTATCCACAGTATCAATGTCTTTGGGGGGGCTTGCTTGGAGGAAGGGGCGAGAGCCATCCCATGACACTTCATTCACCTCAGCATTTCAAGTAGTCTTCCCTCTCTCTTCACGGCCAAAAATCATGATTTTAATCCCCCCCCTCCCTAGCAGAATGTTTCAATCTAGTAGCTGGCAAGGTAGACGGCTTTCCTTGAATATCCTAGGGGTTTTTATTGTTTGGGTTTGGTTCGGTTTGAGTTTGGGGTGTTTTGTTTTATTTTGTTTTGTTTTTCTTTTCCCACTAATGTTTAATATAATGTTATCTCAAGGGTTTTCTTTTCCATTCTGTTTTGTTTGGGGGGGTGGGGTTCTTTTTTGGTTTGGTTTTGGTTTTTTTGGTCTCACATTGTTCTACACACACACACACACACACACACACACACAAAGAACAAATAGACCCTACTGCACTCACCAAACACACGGGGCTATAACTATGGTCTTAAAGAAGCATCAGTTGGAAATGAAGTCTTTGAAGAAAGGAAGGGTGGGCACAGCTGGTGTGAAGGACTTTTAGACTCCCAGTCCTAAGAAAGTACCTGTGCAGGAAGAGGCACAGGATACGCTCAGTGAGGTATCCGGGTAGACCAGCCCCACTCAGATGCATGTTTGTGTTTGAGACAACGTGGTGCGTGGCCCGCTAAGCAGAAGTTATATGGCGTTGACAAAAGCTGCTTTGCTCTCATGAGACTTTGACTGCCCCACAACCTCACAGGGGTACAGTGGGCCTTGTCCTGCCTGCCTGACAGAGCTAGGGTAGCCTGTCCTCTCACTCCCAACAAAGCAAGCTGCTCTTTCCCCGGGCCTCAATGGCTCAGGGGGGGTCCATTGCTCTGAGCATATTAAAGTTCTGTCACCTGCACCCTGTTCCCACTGAAATGGAAACAGGAACCACACCTGTTTGGGCTCTTGGTTCCTGTGAGGGACCTTCCTGCTGCCTGCCTGGTTTTATCTTGTATTTCCTCAGTCCCTACCCATGCCCACAGCCTACAGACCTGCTGCCACAGACCCCACTCACTGCAGGAAAGACTTAGAACCTAGAAAACTACCCCTACCCCATCTCTGCCACCAGTATCTCCAGGAAATGCTTAAAATGTGATGCCATATTGATTCGGTGCTCAGAAAACTAAACTCTGTGGGAGAACATTTTGACCCTCTCTATTCTGTGGAGAGCTTCGGCCAACTCTCTCTGTTGCTATAAGAGAGCCATTTAACTTCAGAGTGGCTTCCCTCTTTAGTTCTATTTGTGGAAGAGAAAGCATAATTGCAACTTCAACTAATCACTTTGGTGTGGACGCCTACTTTGGCGTAGTGTGTGCCTGTGCGCACGTGCACACAATCGAATGTATGTATGTGTACAACATGAGCACAAGCACTCAGAAATCAGAAGGGGGTGTTGGATCCACTGGAACAGGAGCTCCAGATTGCTGTGAGCAGAGAACCAAACCCAGGTCCCTCTGTATAAGAAGACGTGTTCCTGTGCACTGAACCATTCATATCTTGGTCCCTAAACCTGTTTGTTTTGTTTGGTTTGGTTTTGCTTTTACTTACTTTTTTTTTTTTTTTTTTTTTTTTACTGCACTTGGTATGAGCCGCAGTTGAACAGGATAAGCAACTGCCATAAACTTTGAGGCACTTAGTCTACATGCCGAGGCATTTGGAACCTTGTTAAAATAATTGATTGCATTCCCGGAATGACAGTGAGAGAAACCAGACTCATGTCAGGATGCCTCGGAGACCTCAGTTCTGGCTTTCTCTGCTTCTCAACACACACGAAGCTCACATGTTACCCCCTCCAGTCCTCCCTGCGCAGAAGGGGTCTGGTTTCTAGAACAATCCAGCAGGTCTAATAGGAATCCATGGCAGGCAGCTGGCCAACTTGAATCTGAAAACTTTCTGAACATGGTTTAACTGTACACAGAAGGTCACTGCTCTCTCTGTGGCTTCCTGTTTAACCCTATGCCCGCCCCCACGTTGCCAACTAGAAAAGATAGTGCCAGTGCATCAACGGTCTTCCTAGATCTCAGACAATATGGCATCTCTGCCAACATCAGGTAACCCATCCCTGGGGGAACCCTAGGCAGCAAATGGTCTCCACCCCACTGGTGAGGAACTGCCCTAGCTCCCAGTCCTGAGTCTCAAAGGGCAGTCCTGACTGCAGCTCTCCAGGACTCAGGCCTCCCACTGCCTCTCCTATATCAAGACACTTCCATCTCATTTAAACAGGATGCAGCTGAAAAACCACACCACCTTGGAGAGCAAAGTTTCTATTTTTTCTTCCATATTTGTGCAATTGTTGACTGGCATTGTTGCCCATGGTTTGCCTTCTGGCTCCTCCACCCTCAGGAAGGCAAGCCACCCATCCCAGCACAACAGCTGATGGGGTCTTCCTCCCACCTCCCAAGCACCATCCACTTTTGGGTGAACTTTTAAGGCTTGTCTCTGGATCTTTTCAAAAGTCAAGAACAAAACCATACATAGTAACCATGACTGTCACCAGCCGTTCTTTTCTTGGCAATGAAGAGCCTCTTAAAGGGATAGCACTCATCTCTGAGAATGGCAGGTCACCCTTTGACGCCGCTGGGCACCTGAAAAGGTCGGCAAATGGGATGAGTTGAGCCTTTAGGAGGGCACATGGGATGCTCCATCTCTCCCCTCCAAGCCAAGCACGTGGAAGTAACTGCAGATGTCTCTGTTTCCTTGGCTGATCTGCCCCGGGGTCAGGCAATGCTAAAATTCTGTGATGCTAAAGGTGTCGGGGACAACTTCAGCACAAGCTGAGCAGCCCCAGATATCTGAGCTCCTGCCCACCGCCCTCCATATCCTATCCAGCCTTGTTGTCATGGTGACCCTGCGAAGTAAGCTCTTTTCACAGTTGAGGAAGCAGCAACAGGAAGGGCCAAGGTCAAGCAGCTGCAACAGAGCTGAGTTTTCCTTCCTGGTCTGGCAAACTGTAAAGCCCACATCCCGCCACACCCCCGTCCTTCGTGGCTCACTGCGTGGCTAGGTGGCAGGCTCACTGGCCGCTTCCTCTTGGCCTCTATGTCTCCCACTGTCTGTGTAAACAATGAAAACCAGCATTCTCCAGTCTCTCCAAGCTGGGATGCTCCAGGGCTTCATGTAGTCCCCTTAACCAGAGGCAGATAATCTGACTCTTTGTGTGTATCCTGAAGCAGCCAATGGTGAACACACTGAAATCTTTAAATGTGTGTGTGTGTGTGTGTGTGTGTGTGTGTGGTGTGCATAAATGTGAGTACATATATATGTATGTGTGTGTGTCTGTGTGGTGTGCATAAATGTACATATATATGTGTGTGGTGTGCATAAATGTGTGTATATATATATATATATACATACATATGTGCGTGGTATGCATAAATGTATACATATGTGTGTGTGTATGGTGTGCATAAATGTATATGTATATACATATATATGTGTGTGGTGTGCATAAATATGTATGTGTGTATGTGCACCTGTGTGCAGATGCATGTGCACCTGGCTGTGCATACTGGACATTTGCACATGGAGGCCTGAGAGTGGTGTTGGGAAGTCCAGTCCGTCATTTTCAGCTGACTCTTCGAGGCAGGGTCTCTCTGTCAGATCCAGAGTTTACCAACACAGCTAAGCTCCCCAGCCAATTTACACTAGGGATCCCGGGTCTCTGCTGGGATTACCATCAAGCGACCACACCCATGTGGCATTTACATGGGTTCTGGGTGTCAGTACTCCATCCTCCATGCTTTTATGACAAGCGTTTTAACCACCTGACCCATCTTCCCAGCTCTCGAGAAGTGGTAACTCTGGGTAACTGGGGAGGGGGGGTGGGTTTTTTTTCCTCCAAAACAGTTAACTGCACAATTTAGAACCGCCATAATTGCCCCCCTCCCCGGCAGTTCTGCGCATTCTTTACAGTCTAATTGGGTTCGTTTATGGCATGCTGCACTTCTATACAGATTTCTCGCAGGCTCTGTTTGCCCCTACAAGGAGTACAGTGTGTGTGTTTTAAATAACATGAATCAGAGCTGTGGTTTCTGGGTGTCTGTTTAGATGAGATGGCTTAGGTTTCCTGTTAAAAGTCCATGAAATCAGATATGGCTTGAATACACTCAGTTTCCAGTGCCTCATGGAGGCTCTTTAAAATATTCAAGACTCTGTTAGCCCAGTGTTTGTGTCTTTGCCCAAGCTTATGGCCAATAGCAAGAGAAATGGAAGAAACAACGGACGCATCTGTTGGAAGAGTCTTCTGAGTTCGCCTGTCCTGTCCGGGAACATTCTGAGTGATTTCAGTGTGACAAACAGCCCGTTTTACCGCAGATATGTCAGGAGAAGGTTGGCGGAGGTCAGCACAAGACAAAGTGAATGAGTACCTTAGGCTGGAAATGTGAATCGTTTTAGGGACAAAGCCACCCTTAGCTTGCCTTATTCTTTCTTTGCCTCAGGTTTCTGTGGTTCTGCTACTGATCTGGCCTTTGTTTAAAATGTAGATGCCTTATTGACTGTGGGTTTATTTTATTTTATTTTTTTAAAATATCACTCATCTGGGTTGCTGAGTATTTTGGTTCTTCCCTTAATTTTGTACCCAAACACTGGTGATCTGTGTTTTTCTCCAGTCCCTAGCCCTGATAGCAAGCTTTACAAACAGACACCGGATAGCAAAGGGGAAGCTATATGGAACATCACCCAGAGCATCCTTCCCTCATGGTTGTACCAAGGGGTCTATTAAGTTATTACAGCTAGTGCCCTGAAGGCACCGGGTCCTCTAGCTCCTGTAACACAAGCATCTGAACTCTTGCTGTGGCCTGAGAACAAGACCCCGGGTCTGTGAACCCAGACCTCAGTGTGGTGCTTCTTCTAAAGTGAGTTTTGAGGTGAAAAAAACCAGCCAGTGCTGGCCAGTTCTTGGGTGATCATGAAGCAGGTAGCCCTCAGTCACAGGTATGTCATCGTTCTCCAAGAACTGTGACCTCATTCTTTCCCAAGCCTCACAGAAGGAAAAGACGAGAATGAGAACTTCTAGCGAGTGGGCACAGAGTACCAAAGCGCAGATACTGTGTGACTCCATAGAAGTCTCCACACTATGAGCTGGTTGCTTAGGGAAGATGGATTGGTTCTATCTTTCACTGCTGAGACGAACAAGTGGACAAGAGCAGCTCGAGGAAGGGAGAGGTTTCTTTTGGCTCACGCGGTTCAACAAGAGATGCAGCCCGCCCAGTGGGGAACTGTGGGAGCATCAGGTGGCTGCTAACATTGCATCCGCAGTCAGGAAGCTGAGGGCAAATAGGAAGTTGCCCCCCTACAGACCCTCAAGCCCCACCCCCAGTGACCCACTTCCTCCACCTCAAGCTCCACCCCCAGTGTCCCACTTCCTCCACCTTAAGCCCCACTCTCCAGTGACCCACTTCCACACTCAGATGCTCCTTCTCCTTCCAAAATAACCTCACCCTCTGGGGACCCATTGATCGAACAAATACACCTGGGAGACTCGGTTCACATCCAAACCACAAGAAGCCGAGTAGATTACCAAATTCCACAAAGAAACTCAGGCGTAATGAAGGAGTTATCTTTAATAATCACGATCACAGTTTCAAGGGGAGTAGAGGTGTCGGAACCGACCAAATTAAATGTACGACAGATGAATATTGAAAGGTTAACGTATTTCAACTTTATCTCCATAAAGTTTAAGATGGGAGGGGGGGAAGGGAGACCTTAAGCCTCCGGAGCTGAAAGGGGATTTACAGACTCTCAAAGCTAAGGACGGGGACCACCTTCTTCCCGTCACACAGAACCATTCCGGTCCTCGTCTCCCAGACTGAGAGCTCCCAGCTCAGAGGCTTGCTACCTGGTCACGGGGACCATGCTTACCCTGTGTTCATGTTCCCCTCTTCCCTGAGGTTTGTCTCTCTGGGCACCCCTGACAGTGAGATAGAAAACACTCAGTTCCGTGAGAGGTTTCCATCTGTCCTGTCTTCCACAGCTGTCTGCTCACGACTTGGAGCATGTAGCAGAAACCTGGGGTGTGTGTTAGAGAGAACTGTGGGGTCTAACCAGCTGCCTTGTAGTGAGAACCAGGGGGTAAAGCTGAGGAATAGGGTGCACCATTTGCCTGTCTTTCCATCCCGGGTCTCATCTTCTCCTTAGAGCTTCATCTTTCTCTAGACAAACAAACCATGTCACCAGAACTTGCCTCTCCTTGCTGTTTAAATTAGCTATCATCATGGTCTTCGAGAATACTCTTAAATAGAGGATTATTTGTATCAATATAGCTGACTTTCCAATTAAAGGTCACTTCTTTTCTGGGTGTCAGTTCCCTGAGTTTTGTTAGAATAATTTCTACTACGGTTGTCAAGGTCCAAATGAGCAGAGATAACGGTCTCGTGGCCAGGAAGGCTGTCACCCGGTAGCTTGGCCAGTAAAGTAGCTAGAGCCAAGGGAAGCCCCAAGAGTGTCACAGTCAGGATGCTGAGTGATAGGCAGAGAGAACTGTGAACTTTTTTTTTTCCTTTACTAACTGCAAGCTTTACAAAGAGGGTCAAATTTGCAACACTAACTTTGTTTTGTTTTTTGTTTTTTTGTTGTTGTTTTTTGAGACAGAGTTTCTCTGAATAGCCCAGACTGTCCTGGAACTCACTCTGTAGACCAGGCTGGCCTCGAACTCAGAAATCTGCCTGCCTCTGCCTCCCAAGTGCTGGGATTAAAGGCGTGTGCCACCACTGCCTGGCACTAACTTTTCAAAATGGAGTAAGCAGAATTAAAAAAAAACAAAAGCCCACCAATTTTGGGTTACTCTGTTTTGGGGTTTTCTAGTGAAGAAATAGATTCCAGGCCACAGTGCTTTTTCTCTCGTAGCTGGGTCAAAGGCAGGAGACTGTTGAATAAACTCTGTGGTCAGTCATTCTAGAAACTACGTCTTTCAGAAACGACAGACCATAGGACACAGCTGTGAGCCAAAGGGAATGTCATCTCCCCCTTACCGACTGCCACCCACAAGGTATTTTTCTGGGTGGAATTTAAAGACATGTCCATTATTTGTCTAGTTGGTCCTGTCTGCTACAAACAAACAAACAAACAAAAGTTCTCGGATATTCTTCTTGGTAAGTTGAACAACCTATTAGCAACTCTTAATACCATTCGAACATTCCTAAAGTGAGCCAGGAACTGTTACACTCTTCCCTTCAAACCTCTGCCCCAGCCCAGGAAACTACACAGAGGACATGTTTCTAGGCTGCAGGAAGGGAAATAAAACAGAGAAAATAAGAATTGTCTCTTAAATCTACCCTACTGGCTTCAGACTCATTTAGTTGATATGTATGTGTCTGTGTATGTATCTGTGTCTATGTATGTTTGTGTGTGCCTGTCTGTGGGGCGTGTGTATATTTTGTGTATATGTCTGTGGTGTGTGTGTCTGTGTATATTTGTGTGTGCCTGTCTGTGGTGTATGTGTTTTGTGTGTCTGTCTGTCTGTCTCTGGTGTGTGTGTGTGTGTATGTCTCAATGTGTGTGTCTGTGTATATTTGTGTGTGCCTGTCAGTGATAATGTATGCGTATTGTATGTCTGTGGTGTGTATGTATGTTTTGTGTGTCTGTCTATCTGTCTGTGGTATGTGTATATGTCTATCTCTATGTGTCTGTGTATACTTGTGTGTGCCTGTCTGTGCATATTTGTGTGTGCCTGTCTGTGTGTGTCATATGTCATGTCTGTCTGTCTGTCTATGGCGTGTGTGTGTATTTAAAAGCAAGATGGTCTTTGTAATCGAGGGCATCCCTGAGCCTTAGTCTAGTCGTAGTCTCATAGAATTAACCCCAAAAGCAACCTACTCCCTTTCTTTACATTTCTTTGGCTTTTGGAGAGAATCTCACTCCTGGAAGAGAATCCCGCAGCCATTGTTCCTCCTGAGGAGTTAGGAAAGCAGCCAACGGATTTTTACGATGAATTCAAATAATTTTTAAGAAAGCATATTAACTGGCTAACCTCTGTTCATGTCCCCAAGACATCCCGTGGCGGGCTTCCAGGAACAATAGTCTGAAGAATGGTAACGACTCACATTCTGTTTTCATTCCTTACAAAAACTCCAGCCGATCCCCTGCCTGACTTCATTTAGCCTAGTTTCGTTGCTTTGAGGCTCGAAGTCTGCAGACATCTGTGTACCCCTAGCGTTGTGTTCTTGGGTCCCTCACAGGCCTTTTAATGAGACCGATCTAGTGAACACGGTGTGGGGGGGAACCTGAAAATGGGCTAGCTCCTGGTACTGTGGACAGTTAGCGGTACACTATATTATAACAGTGCTGTGGTAAGCTTCCTGAGTAAAAGCCAGACATGTTTTTGTGCCACCTGGTCCCATCCTGGACCTGGCCATTCAAGCCCTGTTGGCACAACTTTCTGCAGGTTGTCCCCCAAGCTACCTGCACTGTGCTCTTCTCCCAAGGCCAAGCAAGGATATTATCACCCATCTTGGGTTCTGTCTCTTCTCTGGTCCCCTGATTTCTGCTTGAACTTTTCCTTCCTGACCCCCTGACCCTTGGCCACTCTACCAGTTTAATCAGATAACATCCTAACAGTGACATCAGCTCATTCAATTAGAAATTATAGCATGACATTCCACTCAGAAACTCACCCAGGAGCCCACCAGCTCGGGAAAAAGCCAATGCTACCCACCCCCAAGAGTCCTCCCACCTCAGCCTCTCTGTGGTTCGGCTTCCTCTCTGTCTTCCTCCTCCCCACTGTACACCAGCTAAGTGCCTCTTCCCTCAGGGAAGCATCCGAGGCAAGCCTGCCTTGGGGCCTGGTCTTTGCACTAGCTGTGGCTTTGAACTCTTCTGTCCCCACAGTGACATGTCTGGCCCCTCCCTTCCTTCAGTTATTACTGGATCGTCAGTCCCAGAGAGGTCCTCCCCAGAGGTCTCACCTCCAGCAGCCCTGCCCATCCCTACCCACGCCCCCCCTCCCCGCCCCCTTTCTTTGTTCTGTGTTCTGATTGGCTCTTTACCTAGCGTCCAATTCTCTGTTTCTAGCTGTGACTATCCTCCCCTGGGCAGGCATGATAAAAGATAGACAGCCAGGACAGTTGTTCCCAGTGTCTCCAAGACAGCCTGGTATGCAGTGGGCTGTCACTGCTATGTAGGTGACTGCCCACAGAGACAGGATGAGGCACAGAGCTAGCCCCGTGGACCTCACAGACTCAAGAGGATTGCTGAGAAGTCTGGGCAGAAATCTCTTTCCCATTATGCTCAGAAAAGGTGTCTGGCTGACAGTTCTGCCTCCTAAAGAGTCCTGGCCATTAATCCCAGAGACCTCCCACCGAGCATTGCCAGGGATATTGAGGATTTCCTGGATCTGCTACTGATCTTACAGTTTCTCTGGGTTTTAGCTTTGAGGAAAAGTAACGAAGACCGAAGACCGGAGAACAAACAAGTTGAGAGACGCTGTCGCTTCGGCTTCCCTCCCCCTGCCAATCAAAGGGGGTGGGATGGAGTTGTTGTGTCTGTTTGTTTGTTTGTCAGCCAGGCATTAAGTGAGGCTGTTGAGACCATTTGTTGTGATAGGCTGATGGGTTTTCACTCAACTTCACCTTCCTTCTGCTTCTGGTAATGACTACATGAAGTGTAAGATCGCTCTGTAGAACAAGTCATGGGGGGAAGGGACGGGCGCGGGAGGGGGGAGGGCGGGGGGGGGGGAAGAGGGAGGTCTGATCAGTAGTAGCTGCGGCAGAACTACTTAACAGAACTATTGTTACTGACAGAAAGTAACTTAAAAGAGGAAGGGTCTGTTTGGGCTCACAGTTTGGAGACACAGCCCCCCACCAGCAGCTTTGCAGCTCAAACTGTGGTGACAAGAATGTCCACAGTCATTCAGAGAGAGCGACAGAGAGAGATGAATGCTGGTGCTAGGTTTCTCAGGTTTATTTAGTTTGAGGCCCCAGCCCCCATCTGTGTCAGGGTGGGTGTCCCACCCCCACCCCCTAGTTAAACTCAGAGACCTGCCCTTGTAAATCCTCATTAGTGATCGAGATTAATGGTGATAATAGGCACCGCTTTGGTTGGTATGGCCATTGAGTGCTGTACCATTTGTACTAGTGTGGAGGAACCGGCCATCTTTGAAACTCTACTGTTGTCTGCAGTCCCTGGTAACCCCTCAGTGGGCTGTGGATGCTACTTGCCCCCACTCTTAAGAGCATGCCTTGTTTTAGCCAGATTTCTGTTGGGTGGAGGGAGCCAGATTTAACACTGTCACTTCCTGGTAAAACTGCATTTACAAATCTTGGAAGAAGTAGCTGCGCATGCTAATTGCTCCCAAATCTGGATATATTTCAGGATGTTTTGACAGTTTCCCCCCACATAACATCTGTACTTAAAGAAGCCTCACTGCTCTTGGTAAAGTATTGGCTTGATTTCTCCGCTCACATCCGGGGTCCTGCATGGTTCAGCCCTGCTCTCCCCAGAACTCCCAACCAGGCGCTCCCCCACCCCCCAACAGGCCTGTCCATCCTCCATAAGTTCGAGCTTCCCCAGCCATCCATCTCCAGCCCGGTCGTGTGCACCATCTTTGACAACTCCCTCCACATCTCATATACCCAGGCTGCTCCCCTACTAAAACCCAGAGCCACATGCTCCAACCCTCCTCCATGTTCCCTGCGCTGTTTCAATGTGTCTGTTTGCATAACACTGTCAAAGTTTAATGCATGAGAGGTGTGTGGTCCATGTGAATGGGTTGCAAACGTTTCTGGACAGAACTTACCTCAGTTATCAGCAGGGAACAGAGCTCAAAGGCCCATGAGTGAGGGTCATAATCTCCTTGGTTGAGTCTTAGCTAGAGGCAGACTACTGTACACTGGAAAGAAAGCCTGTTTGGCTATGACTATGACCCCTACCTGTGTAAAGATCACATTACGGGTGTCCCTCCTAGAAAAGTTACGTAGGTAGAGGCAATGGTAGCTGATACTGAACACAGAATAAGTCTCCAGAAAATGTATGGACAATTAAAAAGATTATGGTCCAATACAGCACTTAGCGAAATATCACATGGAGCTTCTTCTAAATTCCTGTTAGTCTTGCAGAAGATCCACCCTGAGCTAAGCACACTAGAGCATGTGGCCACCCTACTCCCTACATTCTGGAGACCAGGTGGAATACGTTTGTGTTTGCCTTGCCTGTCAAATTGATCTGACGTGAGACAATTGGAAGGAGTTTTCCTTCACTTAACCGGATAAGGAAACCCAGGCCCAGAGCCCCCTCAGTGTGGTAGCCCCCTCAGTGTGATGGGCCCAGCAGAGATGGGGGATCCTCTGTGACAGGAAAGGACTTAGAAATTATATTCCTAACAGTCACTGCCTTTAAGCTTCTGGTAGCTTCTCTAGTTTGTTCCCACTACTTCCCTGTACTTATAAAAACAGCTTTTGAGACCACTGGTAAGTCTGGCTCCAGAGAAGCTATGTGGAAAGGATAGCTTTTCTCAGATTTCTTGAATTCTTCAACAAAGATTAGCCCAGGCCCTGCATGCACACTTTACCCAGGCATCTCTTAGCAATCCTTCACATGCTAGCTTTGGCCAGTGTTTCCACCAAAAGAGAACTGAAAGAAAGAAAGAAAGAAAGAAAGAAAGAAAGAAAGAAAGAAAGAA
>NW_021604786.1:4256509-4288545 GCF_004785775.1 Grammomys surdaster | reverse complement strand
AAAGAAAGAAAGAAAGAAAGAAAGAAAGAAAGAAAGAAAGAAAGAAAAGGTTCTGGGGTTTATTTAACATACAAAGAAAAACAGACAACCAAGGTTGACCTCGGCCCCTACAGTCTTGGGTGAGTGGGTCCTTCTCCCATTCCTGTTTCTCTTCTCTGAGGCTAGACACACCCAATTGCTCTAACACTGACTTCAGACTAATTTGGAGTGAAAACAATCAAAATATTACTTTGTGGATATTATTTGATGTGCCAGTGCCCAAGAGAAATATACTGATATTTCTTCCTTAGGAACAAGAAATTGAGGGTTTTTTTTCCCCCTTAAACACATACACTCAAACATACACACACACACACACACACACACACACACACACACTCAAAGTGCCAATGAACAGAAGGATGTATTCTTGGCCTGTGTGTGTGTGTGTGTGTGTTTCTGCCTTTGTTTACTAAGCCCATTTATACCACTTATAATTTTTAAAATAAAAATCAATACAATACACATTTGAAATCTACCCCTGCATCTTTTCACTATTCAAATTTGGTGTTGGGGTGGGGTGCGGGTTAAAGCTCAATACACCCAGGGCTTTGTCTACGAATTCCTGGGTTCTCAACCCCAGGTAAGCTGGAGGCTTCTATTTAAAGCCTACCGTTCTTTCTACAACTAAAATAGACCCTGAGGTCATTTCCAGACAACCCACCCTTGCCAAGTCTGCGCACGAGTCCTCCTAACACCTTCCGCAATTATTTTTAAACCCACTCTCCAAACTGAAACAAAACAGTACCAGAGCCACAGAGGCAGAACTTCTAGAAGCTGTCCTCTCTCCATCTTTATCTTCCATAGGGGAGGCATTTTAAAAATACGGGTTTATGTCAGACACGGTGCATCCCCCCCATGCAAGAATGCATATCTTTAAACTCCCTGGAATCCTGCCCGAAACTGGAGATATTCTTAGCTGCCCATCTCCTGCCTTCTTCAACTAGGTTAAAAAAAAAAAAAAAAAAGTGAGGGGGGAGGGGAAGGGAGCTGAGAATCTAGAAGGAATGAACAGTATTCTCTATAATAGTGACTTGCTTTTACTGGGTGCTTAGACCACCACAGAAGATGCCGGTTGGGAGAGGGTTTTGGGGAAGAGGTGTCAGAGGCATCTCTGTCCATGGCCCCATCTCTCCAACCACTGATTCTCAGCCTCTGTTGGAATTTGTCCATCGGGCGGCAAGACCTTCCGAGAGAATGCTGCTGAGAGCACAAACTGGGTTTCTCCCGTGTTTGTATTTAGATCAACTTGGGTTAAACAAAAGCAAATGAACAGTTAAAGTTTAATCTTACTCTTAACTGACTTCAGTGTGACATAATGGGACTGGATTTTTCATAGCAGCTAGGCAAGAAGAGAAGAGAAAAAAAACCAACTTTATCCTAAGATACATATAAAAATTTTGATTCACTGGGTCATTTTAACATCAATGATAGTATCGTTCCCTATTCAAGTTACATGTCTTCAGAACGCTGGATCTTTCCCCAGTTCTTCCACAGATTTCAAACATTTAGTTGCTGAAGCGACATGGTAAGACACGGTACCTCTGAACCTGCATTGTGTCACTGCATTGTGCTGCTCTCAGAAGATCCTATCTGTCCACTACCATCACACATACTCCACACCCCAGGTCCTGCCTGGACTTGACTGTTGGGTCATCTGGATAATAGCTCCTATGTGTTTCATGGCATGAGCGATCTCACAGTTACCGTGGCAACCAAGCCAGTTTGGATTTCAAAACCTCACTCATTCTGCTACCTCATAAAATGAGATGGTAGAGTTGACGTTTAGTTACATGTCTGTCACAGAAATGAAGTCCGCAGAATGATTCCCCTAACAGCTGCATGCCCTAACACGGAAACTGGTGGCAGCAATTTGAATAAACACACAACAGATACTTCACACACACATACACACACACACACAAAGGAGCCCTCAATTTCAACAACTGGATGCATCTGCTTAATTCTTTGTCCGAGATGCTGAACCACATGCTGAATCATTAGATGCTCAACCTAATGATTGGGTATCACTAGATACCCAGTATAAACACAGAGGTGAATAACAGAAAGCTACTGTTTAAAAAAAAAAAAAAGTAATATTCAAAACAGTCTCCATGTTACTGGATACTGTTATGTATGCTGACTGGAAGTAAGACAGCACAGAATATCCTAGTAAATCAAAATCTCAAAGACAAGCTACCTCTCCTTTGCACTTATATATTTATGTGTATTTCTACACTTATCAGCATTCCAGAAAGCTCTGATACTATCTTTACTCAATTAGGGTACTTGAGAATATCCTAATTACACAGAGCACTAAAAGAATCTGTGTTAAGTCCTGGCTTTTCTTTTGTAATTCGAGAACATCTTAAACTTGGGACTTTTCAGTTTGCTATATCTGACCCAATACCCGCACCCTCCCCTGCCCCCTTCCCCAAAGTTCGGGCAGATACATGGAAAGACTCGACTTGAAAATTACATTTATTGAAAGTACCCCGCTGAGCTCTGCATCGCAAATGACTATTTTTAGAAATTTTACGGCTGCCTGCATATATTTGTTTGCCCCCATTGATATGTAGGAAGAAGAGCTCATTAATGATTTAAGAAGGGTTTTTTTTTCTTTAATTCATAGACTTGATTCTTCCCGTTACATAAACAACAAAGGCAATAAATTAATCTCATAAACCCCTGAGTCTATTGATAAGAAAGGCTCAACACCCTGAAAATAACCTTTCCTGTTCTCGATTCTCCTGCTTGGCTGTTCTTTGAAAAAAAAAAGAAAAAGAAAAAGAAAAAAAAATCATCACTCAGCACATTTTAAGGGGGGTTATTATCCCTGCCTGACACCTATTATCAAGGACCGTATTTGAGCAGCCTGTCTTACACAACAGTTCTTTGACTTCTAGACCGGTAAGTCATACGGTCAAAATAGACGCTCCTGTCTTCGATTTTAAGTAGAAGTCTTTTCTTTCTTTATTCTTTTCCCCACGTACCGTTGTGGATCACCTGTAACATGGGAGGGGTCTGTTTCCAGTACTGTCTGACCTTATCGGCCCTCAATCTACTTCGTTTTCTTACTTTACACCTAGTTAAAAAAGAAAAGATAGAAATCCAGATTCCTGCCAAGTCAGGTTTTGTCTGGTTGGAAGCAGATAAGAAAGGGTTTGTGCTTTGTATCTGTGTGCGTGAGCAAGAAGGGCTGACATCCTTCTTTGTATTTGCTGGCGCCCTCGGCAAATACCGCTGACCTCCTCACCAGCTGTTTTGCTTTCTCTCATTGGGTTGGGTCATCTTCGCCTTTTGTGTTTTATGAAGTGGGTGAAAGGTAGTCTTTATCGTTTCCTCTCATCTTGCAACTATTTCTCGAGAGCAGAAATAGTTCCGGCATGTTGGGAATTCCAGGACCGAACTACTCTGGGTGACCATCTCTTGGAGAGGGAAAAAGACACTTCCGGGGGGGGGGGGGGGGGGAACCTGAGTGCATCCACATTCCACAGTGAGAAGTGAAAAACAGCCGAGTGGCCAATGTGGGGGGCTTAGCGGGCTGTCTGCATGACTCAGATAGGTTTAATAACCAGCCCTGGTTTCAAATATTATTTTCACTGTGACATGACGTCATTAAATAAGTGGGAGAAGGGGGGCGGGGGGACCGTGAGGGCTACAGAGACACGTGTGAGCCTCTCCTGCGGTTGCCTTTCAGGTCCGATGTTGTGGTCCTCTGCTTTAGCATCGCGAATCCCAACTCCCTAAATCATGTGAAAACCATGTGGTATCAAGAAATCAAGCACTTTTGCCCTCGAACGCCTGTGGTTCTGGTTGGCTGCCAGTTAGACCTCCGCTATGCTGACCTGGAGGCAGTCAACCGGGCCAGACGCCCCTTAGCAAGGTAAGCTGAGGACCCCCCCTTTTGTCTGGCACCTGAGTGAGGAAACAGAGCTTGCAGACACCTCAGATTTTCAGTGGTCACCAAGGCTACACCTATGAGCCATAGGCTTTCGCAAACTCAGTCAGCCATTCATCCTGAATCGACTGTGCTGATAATCTCACGACCCAGTCCAGTCTCATAAAGCAGTTAGCCAGTGCTTGGGAGGAATTCCAAGGTATGACATGGGGTGTAAGGTAATGCTTTGGTACTGTATTTGAATAAAGTCCTATACAAGATGTTAGCCACCCAAAATGGCCTCCTTCTTGCCACCGTGCCTACTTAGAATAAAGTAAACTAAAGCTCAGAATGATGAGCCCCAGTTTGGGCCAATATCACACCTAACAAAATTGAACTTTCATTCCCACAACCGAGTCTAGATTGGTTTGAGTATTGCTAGTATTTTTCTGACTCCTAATATTTTGTGTAGTACCGGAGAGGGAAGCCAAGGCCTTCCACATTCTAGGGAGATATTCTTAACACTGAGTAATGTCAGTCTTCTCTTCAATCTTTATTTCAAGCTGCGGTGATGGGGAAAGCGTCCTACTAAATTTCTTAGACTGGCCCACAGCTTCCTCGGTAACATAGATCAGGTTTAAACTTGTAATCCTCCTGCCTCAGCCTCCTGAGTAGCTGCAGTCACACCTCCATAGCACTAGGCCTCTATGAATGTCCAATTTTGTTTCAAAATCAGGTAGAGCTGAGCAGGATGAGGCCCACCTTTGGTCCCAGCATTTTTGAAGCAGAGGCAGGTGGATCTCCATGAGTTTGAGGCCAACCTGGTTTACTAGCAAGTTCAAGGTCAGCTGGGGCTGCACAGTGAAACCCTGCCCCAAAAAGGAGCAAAACACCTGAAAATCATATGCAGTTGTATTTGAAAAAGAAAGAGAGAGAGAGAGAGAAATATTAAAAGAAAAAAAGAAAGAAAAACAAATATGACTTTTTAATGTATCTAGTCCTTATATTAAGTGTCAGACTTTTTTTTTTTTTTTTTTTTTGGTTTGGTTTTTCGAGACAGGGTTTCTCTGTGTAGCCCTGGCTGTCCTGGAACTCACTCGGTAGACCAGGCTAGCCTCAAACTCTCAAACTCAGAAATCCGCCTGCCTCTGCCTCCCAAGTGCTGGGATTAAAGGCGTGTGCCACCACCGCCCGGCCAAAGTGTCAGACTTCAAAAAATTAAAAAAAAAAAAAAAAAAAAAAAAGGTAGGGCTGGAGAGATGGTTCAGTGGTTAAGAGCACTGACTGCTTTTCCAGAGGTCCTGAGTTCAACTCCCAGCAACCACACGGTGGCTCACAACCATCTGTTATGGGATCTGATGCCCTCTTATGGTGTGTTAAAAGACAGGTCAGTGTACTCATTTAAATAAATCTTAAAAAAAAAAAGTAGAGATTTCTTTTACTATTTGCACACTATGAATACCAATTTTGGGAAAAAAAATAAGAATTTTTAAAAACTTATGCTCAGGGCTGGAAAGATGGCTCAGTGGTTAAGAGCACTGGCTGTTCTTCCAGAGGTCTTGAGTTCAATTCCCAGCACCCACATGGTGGGTGACTCAAAACCATCTGTAACTGTAGTCCCACGGAATCTGGTGCCCCCTACTGAAGTGTACATTCAGACAAAACACCCATATTCAAAAAGTGCATAAAATCAATAAAACTTTTACAACCTATGCTCTCAGAAGTTACTCTTGGATAAAACCATTATGTCTGCTTCATACCCATATCCTCTGCTAAAGAGAAAAATTCCCACAGAATCCTGATAGCAATGCCTTGCTTCAGTATTCAAACCTAGTTGGCATATCACAAAAACCTCTGGGTCCCACTTTGTATGCTCTCAAAGCAATGGCATACAAGACAGTCTTAGACCATTTCCGAGGCTTCCCGGTACATCTTGGATAAAATTTGTGAGAACAGGTCGCATTCAAACATGCACAGACTAGGAATGGAATGTCCAGAGTCACCCGGGTAGGGGGCGGGGGTGATTGAAGAGAGGACAGTAGAGCTGTCCAAACAACCATCGGGACAGTCCCTTATATAGAACAGCTTAGAGATTCCATGAAACAAGGTATTAGCTGTAAGCTTGGGGGGTTAATCAACTAGCAAATTTCAAGCCAACCCCAAGGACAAAGATCACCCAAGGCCCACAGAAAGAGCCTTAAAGTTGAACCTTCTACCCTGGATCTTTCCATCCTTGTCAGCACCCTGAGGTGTGCCCTCCCTCCCTCCCTCCCTCCCTCCCTCCCTCCTTCCCTCCCGCCCTCCTTCTCTCTCTCAGTCCAGGTCTTCAAATCCAAATTCCATCCAGTCTTGTCATTGTTCCCTTGGGCCAGAGCCTGGGAAGCATATGACTTTTTGCATCAAAGGCAAAGTGTTTAAAAGGTCAGTCTCCAAGAGCATTTGTCAGAATCGGAGGGTTGTGTTTCTTGAAGAATTGTAGCGAATCGCAACTCGTCTGTTCTGGAATCTCTCCCTGCTATCATCAGGAGCCCAGCACTGTGCTGCTTATATTGGCCTTCCTGGGTCTGATTAAATTGTAAATGAGTTTTGTGCGCCAGACCAAAAGGGTGAGGGCCTTTGTTCCACTGGTTTTGTGGAAACAGGAGAAATTGACACAGAGTTGCAGGCCAAGCCTTACCCATGTTATTTTAATACTTTCCTTGCAGAGAAGGAACTCCGAGCTCTAAGGGCAGCTCCTGAGGCGAGGCCAGCTAGGAGACTGAGGTACCAGTCCAAAGAAAAGGCTGATAGGGGAGGATGGAAAGAGAGGGGAGGAAATACAGAAAAGGATTCGTGAATCCAAGAGAGAGACTTTAGAAGCCACTGGACATGAATCACTGAACCAAAAGTTGAGAAGTCTGGATATTAACCACTTAGAAGTTTCTAGTAGCTTGTCGATGTGCTCTAGGCGATTGAACTTGCCTGTTTCTTCTCACTACAGAATGAAATAGCACTTCATAGAACCCGCAGATAGTAGAAGTGGGTACATTTTGAAGTTATTAAAAAAAAAATTAAACGCGATGATAAAGACTAACACAGGAGTGATTTCTTTTTTCTTCTCTTCTCTTCTCTTCTCTTCTCTTCTCTTCTTTTCTCTTCTCTTCTTTTCTTTTTTCGAGACAGGGTTTCTCTATGTAGCCCTGGCTATCCTGAAACTCATTCTGTAGACCAAGCTGGCCTCAAACTCAAAGATCTGCCTGCCTCTGCCTCCAGAATGCTGGGATTAAAGGTATTTGGCGCTACCAGGCTTGGTAGTGATAAGTTTTATCAAGCATTTCCCGTCTATCAAGAACAATGCTAAGTGTATTTCCTGTCCTGTTTAAGCCTCTTCTTTAAGGTGTCCAGGGTTGCCATACCTGTTTGAAAAACGGAAAATCAAGTTTTAAAGAGGTTAGACTGCTTGTTCAACACCACATAGGTAACAATAGCCAATAAAATTTATTACCACCGTTACTACTAACAGCATATGTTTTACTATGGCCATAAATCCCTTATCTTTGAGTGACTGTTGATTATGCATTTTCAAGAGCCTTACAGGATTTTAAACACAAAATTGTAAGACGTGCATGGGATTTTAATTGTATAATCCTATTGGGAATTTAGACACTCTCTCCCTTTCCCTCCCCCTTCAAAAAAAAAAACTGTATGTATTTATTTAATTTTCCTTTTTTAGGCCCATAAAGAAAGGAGACATTTTGCCCCCAGAAAAAGGCCGCGAGGTGGCGAAGGAACTGGGCATCCCATACTACGAGACCAGCGTGTTTGACCAGTTTGGCATCAAGGACGTGTTCGACAATGCCATCCGCGCGGCCCTCATCTCCCGCAGGCACCTGCAGTTCTGGAAATCCCACTTGAAAAAAGTCCAGAAGCCTCTGCTTCAGGCGCCCTTCCTACCTCCGAAAGCTCCTCCCCCAGTCATCAAGGTCCCCGAGTGTCCATCCACCGGGGACGCCGCCTGTTTACTGGACAATCCCCTGTGCGCCGACGTCCTCTTCGTTCTCCACAATCAGGAGCACATCTTTGCTCACCGCATTTACCTCGCTACCTCTTCTTCCAAATTCTACGACCTTTTTTTAATGGAGTGTGAAGAATCCCCGGGTTGGGGCGGAGGAGCTGGTGAGGAGGTGCCAGGCAGGGATTTTCAGGGGAGGACGCAGAGTCTTGGACCAGCTGAGGAAAGGAAGGAGGGCCCCCAGAGGACCCCTCAGGCTGACCCAGGAGCCTCTTCAGGCCAGGACCTGCTGGAGAATCCGGCTTTGCAGACCGATACCTCGGGTTCTGAGGCACATGCCCTGGCTGGCTGGAGCAAGGGGTTTGTCAGCATGCACAGGGAGTTGCAGGTCAACCCCATTTCCAAGCGGGTGGGCCCAGTGACCGTGGTCAGGCTGGACCCGTCCATGCAGTCGGGCCCTTTCCGGACCCTTCTGAGATTTCTCTACTCTGGGCAGCTGGATGAGAAGGAAAAAGACCTGCTGGGGTTGGCTCAGATGGCCGAGGTCCTGGAGATGTTTGACCTGAGGATGATGGTAGAAAATATCCTGAACAAGGAGGCCTTTATGAACCAGGAGATCACGAAAGCCTTTCACGTCAGGAAAGCCAATCGGATCAAAGAATGTCTCAGCAAGGGCACCTTCTCAGGTGAGCAGGGCTCCAGGGAGCCATGGAGGCCTTTGAGGGCTGGGGTTGGGGTCAGGGGCTGGGCATGAGAACTGGAGAAGACAGTAGGGAATTTACCTTTACCTCTGCTAGTCGCTTTCAGACCTGAGAAATGGTCTTTCCATCTTGCAGAGGTTGAGAAACAAGGACCTGAGGGGGTCAGGTCACTAAGTCAGTGAAGTGGCAAGAGTGATGACAAGAAGCCAAACCTTGTCACTACAGAAACCTAGTCCCTGAGTTCATGTCAGCGGTCACAGGTAGAGTAGGCGTCCTGGAGAAAGGCCCCGGGGGGACCTGGTCTATTTTCTGCCCTTGCACTCCTGGGCCCTGGTCTTTCCTCTTCCATCTTGGATAACTACCTCACTCATAGGCCTCAGCGTTTTCCCACAAACAAGCTCTCTGGAGACTGCCTCCCATCTGATGTACTGACCTATACATCGTTCTGCCTAATACATTTATTCATTTATAATATTATTTATTTATTTATTTATTTATACTATTTTTATTCTAAAATCTTTATCTCAGTTTTTTTTTTGGGGGGGGTGAAGGGGGGAGGAGAGAAGCAGACTCCACAGTAAAAAGCTGCCTTCCTGAGCTCCTGTCTGTCTTCCATAATCCCTGCCGTGGAACTCCACAAGAACAGATACTGAGTCACCCTGTTCGTCTGTCTCAAAGCAAGGAGCAACATTTACTACAAACATTGGTTGCCATGGTGTGGAAGCGGCCCAGAATGTTACTGAAAAGAATGTGTTTGCGAATAGGTACTAGATTAACTGGTAGACAGCCATTAAAGCTGACTGAGGCCTCTCGAACTTGCCCAGACAAAGCCAGGCAAGAGTGGGGCGGGGGCGGGGTGGGGGCAGGGGTTCTCCTAGGACTCATGTATGGAAGAGAGACCCCTGTCATGTCACTCAGGGGTAACTGAGACATCTGAACAAGATAATGGGTGGCACTGGAACGTTGTTCAAGTTTTTTAGCTATAATAAATCACGGCACACGTCCTTCAAGTGTTGTAGTTAGACATTCATGATAAACCAGG
Source organism: Grammomys surdaster (assembly GCF_004785775.1). Taxonomy (NCBI): domain Eukaryota; kingdom Metazoa; phylum Chordata; class Mammalia; order Rodentia; family Muridae; genus Grammomys; species Grammomys surdaster. Next base: position 4,278,892 of record NW_021604786.1, on the reverse strand, counting down.
AATGAAGTGACCCATAACCTTCAGTTAATGCTTATATGCACACGTACATACACAGAGAGAGACAGAGACAGAGCGACAGCTATATACCTAGGACACATGTGGCGAACCAGTAATAAGAATAGATGAACAAGCCTTGTTTAGGCTGACCATCCATCCCTAGCCTGAAAATCCAAGATCCAAAATGCTCCAAACTCCAACTCTTTTGGATGTCAGCATGTGGTAAGCTTCACGCCTGTCCTGACAGGACAAAAAATTAAAGTGGACCCATTTGTTTCAAACACCAGGCACAGGGATATAGACACAATCATGGATGTTAATAAAAAAGACTATCTTACAACTGTAGAGTAAGTTAAACAATGAACCGTGTCTACGTTGGCTGAAATTACTAGCAGGATGTGTATACAGGGCACCTATGAAACATACCTGGGATTTCCCATTTAAACTCATCTTCTGTCCCCGGGGGTGTCATTATGTGTGTGTACATGTGTCAAAAGCTGTAGGAACCCAAAATGGAAAACTCAAAAAGATAATCCTCTCCTTTCTGCTACTTCCTGGCTCTGAGAATTTGTGGTGTGATCCTGGATACAATTTCCCGGTGTATGCTCCTTGGTGTGGGGGCCGGATGTGGCAAAAAATATGGAGTGAGTGTGAGAGATACCAGCTAATGTATGTACCCAGAGCAGAAGGCTGTCTCACAGTCCTGTCCCCTTGATCCTTGGCAGATGTGACATTTACCTTGGATGACGGAGCCATCAGTGCCCACAAGCCACTTCTGATCTGTAGCTGCGAGTGGATGGCCGCCATGTTCGGGGGGTCCTTTGTAGAAAGCACCAACAGCGAGGTACGTACGTTTGTTTCAAGTAGCCGGATGGCTCCCCTTTACCAGCTTCCGTGAAATAGTTCCCCGGGCTGTTCTTTAGTGCGAGACTTCCTGTATAGACACTTGCTGTGTAGACATTTGCTGTGTCTGCAGTCATGAGTGAAATAAGTCCGGGCATGGCTTAGAACAGACCACACCAGAGCAAATGGTACCAAGTGGGGTTTATTCAGGACATGGGGCAAAGATGAGAAGAGGAAGAAGGTGGGAGAAGAGAGGATGAAGAGAGGAAGAAGAGAGAGAGAGGTCAAGGGGTTCTGCCTGTTTTATATGGGCGGTGACATAGCCTCTCTCAGGTAAAGGTGGGAGGTGGCCAGGTGGATTCTGGGAATGTATGGCGCCTAGATGTAATGTCACTGGGTTCGGAGCCCGATACCAACAATGGGGAATAGTAGGCTATCGGTCACTGGTGTGAGAGCATAAGGGTATATTATCACACCTTCCACTAATAAAAAGTCTTGACCAGCCATGCTTTCTAACAAACATTAACAGGCAGGAATCTATCAAAAGCAAGTATAAGAGACCATCTTCTAGGAGTTTGAGCAAGTAAAAGATTCTTAGTCGATGGAGGACCGCCATCATCCTTAACTAGACCTTCCCCAACCCAGTCTTTCCAGCCTCTGGAACCTGCTGAATATGCCTAGTGATCCGAGACGTCCATCTGTGAGCCACAGTGTTGGAGGCTAAACCCTGATTTTTCCACCTTGCTGGCAGGCTAGGAGAGTGTGTGTGTGTGTGTGTGTGTGTGTGTGTGTGTGTGTGTGTGTGAAAGGAAACGGGACTTGAGTTGAGTGTTCACTGCTCTGGACACACTTTTCAAGCTGCAGGAGTCCAGCAGAAGCAGACTGGTCCTATCCTCCAAAAAAAAAGAGAGAAAATAAAAAAAGACCTTTTTAGAATGTCCCAGGTAATCTCTTAAAAACACTGTCTTTATCTTTCTATAAACACTGCTGAAAAAGAAATTTCCATTCAGGCACTTCTAACAAAGTATAGGTGGGGCGAGTTGAGTTTTGCAGTATTCCTTAACATCTTTTTTTTTTTTCCAAAAAAAAAAACCCACAGGGGACACCCCATCAAGTTTATTGTCCTTAGGGGCTGGGCTGCTTATTTCAGCATCTCTTCCAACTTTCAAAAATACTGAAAACAAAGGCTAACTTTTCAAAAGCTGTGCTGGGGAGGGGGGGAGCATAGAGGGGGGAGCACAAAGGACTCCCCGCTGTGCCCCAGGAGCCTGCATTTGAGTCTCCAAGTAGAAAAACAGAATCCTAGAGTCACAAGCCAGGAATGGCTGAGGCTGAGAAGGTCACTGGGCCACCCTCCTCCTTCCAGAACAAACCACAGCTGCTGCTTAATCAGACCCCGGAAAACAGCCCAGCGGCTCCTTCCGACATCCTTAGGAAATCAGGCAGTCTCTTGATTTGCTAAGTCTCTCTCCTGTGTGCTCAAAGGTATGAGAGGCTTCTCAATTGCGTGAAAGCTACTCAGAGAGGGGCCCTGTGACCCAAGACAACTCTTCACCCCCAAGCTGGATTGCCAGGAATAAGTGACTTCTGTCTTCTGAGTCTCCCTTGGTAAAGCACTCAGTCAGACCCAGATGTGGGTGTGAGGTGTGTGAGAGAGTATGTTTATGAAGCAATTCCTGAGCATTTAGTCTATGCTAGCCATTAAAGTCTTGGTTAGCACTGATGCTGACTAGAGTCTAGCCCTCTTGCAGGAAAGATTAGGGTACCGTCTAACCTGGGATGACTGGCATTTTCTGGTGTGGGCCCCTTATCCATCTAACCCCTCCACACCAGCTTACGGTGTTGTTATGCTCAGTGGAACCTGATGATCAAGGTCAAGACCCCAGTCACAGAGCAACAGTGTCAGCTGACCCAAGGGGAGGGATGCTAATCCCCTTTATCCCTTCACAGAAGGGACTCTAATCGCTCCAGATTAACATGTGCACTGGAGGTGACCAAAGCAAAACCTAGCAGCAGACGTGTGAACACACACATGCCTTATGTGGTGAGTGACCCAAAGCAGGAAAAGCGGCCCCCTGTCCAGCAGGGTTCTGGAGGGACATAGTCCTAGCTCTCCCCTCTGAGGACTGAAGCTAAAACTAACCCGGCAGAGATTACAGCCCCTGGGGGGAGAAAAGAAAACCACAACCCCATGTCACCAAAATCCCATGATCCCTAACAACAACACCCCCCATTGACATTTCCACCTTACCCAACCCCTGTCTCTTTTCACTGTTTCTGAGACCATAAGAGGTGTTCTTGAACTTTTATCTAAGTGTGACTGTGACCTGGGCCAGCGGCCGGCCTTCTCTAAACCTTCATCTGTTAGACAAGAAGAGCAGGAGAGTGTCCTCCCAAGAGCATGGAAGTGTGCGTGCCATGCCTGGAGCATATGCAGTGGCCAGCAAATGCTGTCACTACCCTTAAGTTCTCTCACCGGGGGTAAGGATGCTCATCCTGAAACAGCCCGGGTGAAGCCGCCAGCCCAACTTCTAATCTAAGACAAGGAGGCATTGGTGGTTACAGAGAGAACTAAGCCTCACACATGAAATGCTCACTAAGTCTTCCAGGAAGCACGTGACTCCATCCTCACTCTTCCTTGCACGTTAGCCTTTCTAAGTCATCTTCTTAAAAGTCCCTTTTCTTTTTTTAAGATTTATTTTTACTTTTGTTGTATATGGCTGTTTTACCTGCACAGGATGGCTAGGTACCACATGTATGCAGTACCCAAGGAGGTCAGAAGAGGGCGTCAGATCCCCTAGGAATGGAGTTACAGACGCATGCCAGCCATCATGTGGGTGCTGGGAATCGAACTCCCGTCCTCAGTATGAACGGCCAGTGCTTTTGATCACAGAGCCATCTTCCCAGCCTTTCTAGGTCATTATTTAAGTCTGTTTTGTCTTGGGGATCTCTGACTTGGGCCCCTGAAAGTCAGCCCATTTCTTTTATTTCAGGGTACAGAGAGGAACTTTATACCCGTGTATGCAGAAAACAGGACAGAGAGCCACGGATACCACTTTACCTTTTGTTGCTTAATATAGAAGAAGACATTTCTATTTTACCGTTTTTACCTTTTTTTTTTCCTTCATTACTTTTAATATAGCAGTAAGCCTCATTCCTTCCCACCGAGGTACCTGGCAAGCCATCGGTTTCAAATGCATGCCGGGGTTACAGTAAGCAATGGGCTAGCTCTGGAATCCTTATTCATTCTGTGTGAGAAGGTCTGTAATGACAGCCCTAATGGTCTGAGCTAATCTTCACAACGTCACCATTAAACCGACTAAAGAGGAACACAAGGCCTTGATGAGGATGCAGTTCTCTCATGTTTTGTTCACGCCACCATTTTCTGGCATTGCCTTGAGTAGGTGGGGTGTGGCCAGCCGTGTTTCATCTCTTGTGGCTCCGTACAGATTGCTTTCATGGGCTATGAGCAGGTCCTCCCTATTGTTGCATTGCTAATTGTAAGCATGGAGATCACAGAAACAGGATTTATTTTGTTTTGTTTGATGAAAAGCAATCAGCAACAAGGTAGAAATGCATGTTAGGAAACGGTTCGGTGTTTCTCCTTCCTCGGTGACTCCTAAGAGTCCCTAAGATGACCTGCCAAAATGAGTCCTCACTTCAAAGGTGCTGACATCACATCATTGAAAGGGAAGCATCTGGTCGCTGGAGATTACACACATCAGAACAGTTCTGAGGACGCAGGGGACCAGGGCAGTGCTCACTGGACTCTTGTCTCCCTGTTCCCGGAAACAACTCCTTTTTACTTAGGAAACGCCTGTATTTCCAAGTGGCCTTTTTGTACGAAAACGCTCTTAGCAAACACAGCTAAGGCAGTCTTAGAGATTCCAAAGTCCAGCCTCAGTGAAGAAGTATTGTTAGCATGGATAAGGGCCACACGATACTTACCCATGTGCCCACGGACCATGTCTTGGCATACCTCTGAGCCAGCCCATACACTCTTACCCTGTCGCCTCAAAGTCATACTGGAAACTTCCATTTCTAAAAGAGCAGTCGTCCCCCCGCCCCCCGCCCATCAATAGCTGAGAGAGCAGACGCTCACTGACCGACGTATGCAATTACAGCTCTTAGATTTTTGTAAAACATGGATGCTTTTACTGTGAATGGGTCAAATTTGAAAGTTCTCCACCTTAGCATTCAAGGACCTAAACGAATCCCCCAGGAACCCAAACGCTGTTCTAGAGATGAAATCTTCACCACGTGTTCACACTGTCAATCCGTTATTGGTACAGTATGAATGCATATACCTTTCTGCATATATGTTCGTGCAAGCAAGCACACAAGTGTACCCAACATTAGATGCACAGTGATAGAGCTTATTGCTGGTGTGACAGCTGAAGGGAATGAGGGCCATTACAATATCTGCAGATGACAGGTGTATCAGTATGTGTTGTTACAGTCTGTCCTAGAAACTGAAGGGACAGGAGAGGTGGAGCTGTCAGCAGCAAATGGCAGTCTTAGCTTGGTGGTACTCTAAGATAATAATACCAGCTTTGACTCCTTACATTCTGTCATCACAGGGGTCGGGCCAGGGGCTTGAAATGACAGTCAGTGGTGATGACCCAGGGGCTTCTTCAGGGAACTATTGTTTTCCATGCCTGTGTCTGAGAACGGGGGATTAACCACCTAGTATTTCTAAGAGCTCATTCCAAGTCTTCCCCATGACATGTTGCAGAAATAACTCTACCTGGAAATGTATTCCTCCTCAGACGTGGCTGGTGACTGACCGCCCAGGAGAATAACATCAACAATGGCAATAGCTTTGTTCTGCAAAGCTCACCCATGAACTCGCGTAGAATGTGAAAGAGATGCAGGCGTGTGTGCATGGGCTCATCCTCAGCAGCCTCTCCTTACATGAGTTTGTATAGGAAGTGACTAAGCCTTTGGCACAGATATAATCATGAATATTGAGAGATGCAAGAACACATTATACATACATACATGCATGTACACATACATGCATACATGCATACATACATAATATATATTTTTGAGGGGGTGTATTTTATATGCTTTATTCTGTTTCATTAACTGCCACCATTAAGAAGTCTATAATGGTTCATCCTTTCAAATTAGAACTCTAGCTCTCGGAGCTATTTGTGAATCAGAGGCTTTCTTGGCCTACAACTCAAAGTGTTGCCATAAGGAGATGCCCAGTCTACACAGCATTTCAGCCTGTGAGCTTCAGAAATGTAGTCCTTGGGCTTAAGTGTCAGTCCCCACTGACTAACCCTCCAACCTTGGATGTGAAACTCGGCCTCCTTGACTGCTGTGTCCTTGTCCGTAAAATAGCAAAATTAATAGTCTCTTCTTCCTGGGACAGATGGAAGGATCAAATTAGACGGGGTGTGTTGAAAGCTGTTCGCAGAAGTTCTATTAAAGTAACACTCCAGTCAGAAGAACAAGGACGTCATTCTATACCTTATCTGTGTCCGCCTTGTGGAGTGTCTTAGGGTTTTATTGCTGTGAAGAGACATCACGACTATGACCAAGGCAATTCTTTATAAAGGACAATATTTAATTGGGTCTGGCTCACAGGTTCAGAGGTTCAGTCCATTATCATCATGGTGGGAAGCATGGCAGCATCCAGGCAGACATGGGGCTGGAAAAAGACCCGGGAGTTCTACATCTGTATTCTCAGGCAAGAGGAAGAGAGAGTGATACTGGGCCTGGCTTGAGCTTCTGAATCTCAAAGCCCACCCATAGTGACACACTTCCTCCAAGAAGGCCATGCCCCACCTCCTAATCGTGCCACTCTTTATGGGCCTGTGGAGGCCACTTTCATTCAAACCACCACATGGAGTTAGCGAAGAACTGAAATAGACTTTGTATCCCTACTGATCTGTGTCCCCGCCTCTTCCATCTAGGGCTGAGGCCTCAGGTCATTCCTAGAAAGTGTAATGTATAACAATAGTTCTAGACACACGGGACACAGGCTTTTGCAAGGGATCGTGCTCCACACCCAACTAAAACAGTGTCTCCAGATGTACCACAGAAGAGTCCTTTGGCTACTCTGGGTCTGCTGAGATCCAGTGATACATCGGTAGTTCTGGGCCCATGTGGTTGTGGGAGAAAGTACTGAGTATAGACACAGTGCTGGGAGATGCTGATGGGTCATCAGAACGCAGCCTGTCACCATGGCAGCTGGTGTGGTCATTCATTCCGCCAGTTTGGCCCCCTGAGAGCAGGACTCAATCATGTCTGGAGCCAGGAACAGCAACTCACATCTGTCACATTGCCAGAAGATCTCTCTCTCCACAGCGGAGTACCCTCAGGCTCTTGACAGGGTGGGCCAATAATGTAATAACACATTTACGACCTGTTTGTCTGATTTATACGCCCAGATAGCCATTTTAAAAACTCCGCACTGGGCTCTGACAGGTAGCAACACTCTTTGTCCCCTACAAATCAAACTGTTAATGTTTACAGCCATAAATACCGACAGCAGGTACTCTGGGCATAGTCTCAGAGCGGTGTACCTGTAGATGCCAGGTACTAGGTCACATGGTTGGGATGTTTCGTAGCCTCCTAGCCTGAAGTTGTGCAGCCCTCACGTCCTGTACGAGCCCCCAGTTCCCTTGAGTCCCGTTCGAGCCCCCAGTTCCCGCAGCAGCACTGAGCCTTCTGTACAATGTTGCAGGTTCACCTCCCAAATATAAACAAGATGTCGATGCAGGCGGTGTTGGAATACCTCTACACCAAGCAGTTGTCGCCCAACTTGGACCTGGACCCCCTGGAGTTAATTGCTTTGGCAAACAGATTTTGCCTGACACACTTGGTTGCACTCGTAGGTAAGGCCGGTGACTTTTGTGTCCAATAGCCACGCTGATCAAAATGACACCTAAGCAAAACTTAAGATTTCCAAGGGTCAGACTGATTTGTATCTCTCCGAACAGAATAGGTATGCATGCATGGGCTGTCAAAGCCAGCCCCTTCCATCAGCCTAAATCGGATGCAACAAGTATCTTTTATGCTCCTCTGTGATAGGCCCTACTAGACAATGAAAACATCAATGCCCAGTGATGGGGACCTGGCTTTGGAGGTCCACACCACATACATGCTGAGTCTCATGCAGACCACAAAATCTGAAATCAAGCTAGTGGGTCAACATTTCTCCACAACAAGTGCTGTGTTCAGGGGTAGCCTTTGAAGGAGGAACATCTGTAATCATGGAAGGGAACAGAGGATCAGGACCGGCTCCCTCGGGCTCCCCTTCTGGCCCTGTTGCTTCCTGGCTATGTGATTTGTCCCTTGTGTGACTTGAGCCCTGTATCTCAGCCCCTACTACCTCCCTACCTCCCTCCCTTCCTCCCTCCTTCCCTTCCTCCCTCTGTCTCTCTGTTTGTCTCTGTCTCTCTCTGTCTCTCTCTCTCTGTGTCTCTGTGTGTGTCTCTCTGTCTCTCTCTCTCTCTCTCTCTCTCTCTCTCTCTCTCTCTCCCTCTCTCATAAAAATGGGTACATTAGCTATCCCCAAGCCGTGAAGGTTGACTGTGGTAAATCTAGGAAGTCGTCCTCTGAACACCGAGTGGCAGACAGTAAGCATCACTTCTTTGTTTTTTGAGAAGTTTTCTTTCTCTTTAAACTATTTTTGAAAATGTTCTGACATTGTCAAGTTCACTTCAAGTGGTGGGGGGCTGGGGGTGAGGTGACTTAACCTCAGAAGTCCTTTCTGTAACTTGTAGATTGGTTCAGTTGGTAAGAAGGAGCAGGTCTGGGTGGAATATACATGCATTTAAATCCCTCCTTTTAAAACGTTCAGCCTTCTGCTTCCTTCCCCAGAGGTGTCAGTTAGCTGTCTGGGTGCTAATCCCTGTACTTGCTTGATTCATCCTTTTGGGGAAAGTAGAGGCACACTGTCAGAGTTACTGGCCTTCCTCCTGCACTGGGAGAACGGTCTGTGCACATCGGGCTTTCTGTAAAAACTTACTGAATAGCTGAGCCGATAAAACAAGCAGAGAACAGCCATCCTATTCAAGGATCCTATTCATATATATATATAAATATGTACACACACACACCTTCTAGTGATAACTTTAGATAAAAGATTAATTTCTTTGCCCCCATACACACAAATTACCTAGAAATAAAGTTCCCTTTTCTTCATGTTTCTTCCCCGATTTAAAGGAAAGGATTTGAAACACCACAATTAGAAGAAAAAAAAAAAGAGAGAGAGAGAATTCTCCAATATTCTGAAGTCATAGATCAGAATGAGTGTATTACTTTTCAAATATTCACCCCAGGAAGCCACAGTGGGAATCCCCTTTCAGAAATGTGAGTTCCAATCCAGGTAACTACCCGCAGGATACACAAGTATTTGTCCTTCCAGGATATTTTGGATTATTTTTAATAGACAAAAAGCAGCTTGGAGCCAGGTACCTTGAACCTGGTCCGTCCTCAGTGTCAGTGTGGTCGTGTTTTTTATGATGCAGACTGAGTCTGACACTGATGACATGAGTTGATTTGTTTTCGAAGTGACCCTAAGACAGCTTCCGTGTGCACACGCTCCAGGCCTCTCACATGGTGCCTTCCAATCCTGCTGGTACTGATCCGAACACCTCCCCATCAGAACTCCTCCAATCACCTATGGTACTTGGTATGCAGAGTCCAAGCCAAGCATTTCCACTTACAGTCCCCAACCTGTGGGTCGGGACCCCTTTAGCAAACCTCTACTCTCCAAAAATATTTACATGCCTGATGGTGGTGGCACATGCTTTTAATCCCAGCACTTGGGAGGCAGAGTTATAATATAATATATAGTATTATGTATACATTACATAATTTATTGTATATTATATATTATTTTATATATTTTTATTTTTATAAATTAAAATTATAAAATAATTTTTAGATATAATAATATAACATTATTGTGACATATGCATTATAACTATATGTTATATAGATATATAATGTATATTATACACACATACACACACACGCACACACACACATGAGGGAGCTGGTCACACAGCATCTGCATCCAGGAAGCCAGGAGCTGAACGCTGGGGACTGGGGATCTGCTGTTTTTCTTCCTTTCACTCAGTCTAAGAACTCAGTCCATTGGATGACATGACCACACTCAGGGTGAGTCTAGCCACCAAGGTCTAACCTCCCCAAACCATCCTCATAGACAGCCCCAGAGGCCGGTTTCTATGGTAATCCTGAATCCTGTCCTGTTGACAGTGGAGATTAACCATCACACCTGCTGTTATCTGAGGGAGCCCAGAGGCCCTCTCTGGGAAACTGAGCTTTCAGTAGTTCTATGTATCCACCCAGCTGAGGAGGGCTGTGTCAAAGAAAGCAGCAGCTTGTGCAAGCAAGCATGTGGGCCCAAGAACACAGAGCCAGGTAGGAGGCAGGCATGCCTGGACAGTGTAGGCACACCTCAGAGACAGCCGTGTCAGCCCCAGGCCGTGAAGCATGGAATTCTTTGTATCTCCGTGAATGTTAAACTTACTTTTATACCGAGCAACAGTCTGTTAAGTATAAAGCAGCATTACCTCTAGAAAATGGAGAAACTTTCACCAAAATATCTAATAACAATAATTGCTTTAGAAAATTAAAATAAAGCCAAGCCACCCTCTTGGCCTCTAGTCACAGTGGAAGCTTTATGCCTAGGCCCTGATATGTGTAGTTGATCAAGGCGGTGGGGTTAAAGGTCACAGTAGCTGAGGCAGCTTCTTCTGACCAGGTGACATCCACGTTCAGCTCACCAACTGACCCTTCTTTTCATAGACGGTCCCTCTGTAGTACAGAGATCCCGTTTGATGGTGATTTCCCCTCAGTAGAATGCCTGTCAAAATGGAAGTCAACATCTCCAAACCCTTCCAGTTCCTCTGGGCTTTTTCCACGTAGGTGTGTACGCTTGCGTACATGGGTGGGTGTGTGTAGCCGCACCTGTGTGTGGATGCTGATACATGAGTGTGCTCACACAGATGGAAGCCCAACATTGACATCAGGCATTTCCTCAATCATTCTTGACTTTACTTATTAAGGCAGGGTCTCTTGCTGACCCTGGGTCTCAGTGGAGCTAGCCAGCTTGCCCCAGAGAGCTCTGCCTCCCGTTGTTCAGATCATAGGCAGCTGCCATAAAGCCTGCCTGGCTCCTGCAAGGGTTCTGGGGATCCAAATTCTGATCCTCATGCTGACATGGAAAGGGTTTTGACTGAGTTAACCCCCCTTACCCATTTACCAGACAGTTTATAGATAATATTCAAAGTCTGCCATCTTTGCAACCGTGTGCGATACGACCATTCTGCCTTTGGGATTGTAAGCCAACTAAGCCCTTTCTTCCTTAAGCTGCTCTCTGTCAGCATGCTTCTTCACAACAGAAGGGAAACCACAACCCTGGGCTTCTGATACTCAGGACATCAGACACTCTTCCCTCCAGTTTTGACAGTCCTTTTAAGGATCTTAGAGGAACAGGACGTCAAGACTCATGTAGGAAGTAAGATCCACTTTAACCTAAAGCCAACAGCTACCTCAGTCCCCAGCAAGATGGTTGGGCCATCCCTTGAGTCTTTGAAACTAGCCAGGAGAGGATGTCTCTCTAGCTGTGCAGGCTCCGGATGGTGCCTCCTTCAGCACAAGGCTGTTGTGTTCATGCTGAGGTTCTCTTCCATAGGGAGCTGTCCTCAGCTAGAACCAGAACTTCTGTGTGATTTGTTACAACTCCTCATCGACTCATTTACTATGTCACCTCCACATCTATCTGTTACAGTGACAGTGTCCTTCCTTCAACCCCACAAAGCAGCCTCTGCTGGCTTGTCTTAACCTTAGTAGAACTGAAGAGAGTTGATCTTGCTCTGGAGTAGGCATGGCTGAGGGGATGTTGTACCTGGGTTGATCTATCTAGACCTGTAAGAGTATGTCTCTGGGAAGACCCACTTCACAATTGGCAGGCTAGCTTTGGAGCCATCCTAGCTTTTGATATACCTTCCTTACTAAATTATTTATTTATGTGGATTGGTGTTCTGCTTGCATGTATGCCTCTGTGAGGGTGTCGGATTCCCTGGAACTGGAGTTACAGACAGTTGTGAGCCACCATGTGGTTGTTGGGACTTGAACTCAGGACCTCTGGAAGCGCAGCCAGTGGTCTTAACCTCTGAGCCATCTCTCCAGCCCCTCCTTACTAAACTTAATCATCATTTCTATCTTTGGGGTTAAAAGGAGAGCGCTTCCTTTCTCTCACTTGAACCTTTAGAAGCCACAGTAAGTCGCATCAAGGGACTGGAAGGCTTAAGGAGAGAGAGATGACCCAGGATGTGTAAGCCTGCCAGTGGGGCGGTCAGGATACACACAACATTTATTAAGTTCACCGTGTTATGTAGGTCTACTACCAATCATTTCTCATCATTTAATAACAATTAAAAAGTATGAAATAGTGTAGGAATTACCAGAATGGGGACAGAAGCACAAAGTAAGCCCACACAATTGAGAAAACAATGAAGTGGCCCGAGGCTGGATGAACACAACATTTACATTCCTTCTTCCTTCTTCCTCTTCCTCTTCTTCTTCTTCTTCTTCTTCCTCCTCCTCTTCTTCCTTTTCCTCTTCTTCATCTGCAATTGTAGTAAACAGAAACTCAAGTCAAAAGGGCTCAGCCTGCAGTGCGGGGAGCCACCACAGCACCCCTGACGCTGTCATTTTCAAAAGCTGGAAACTCCTACACCAGAACTTCGCGCGCCCATGCTAACCCGAGGCTGGAGACTTCCAAGCAGAGACAACAAAAAAGTCACCCCCAGCCTCAGAACCACAATTTAAACTCAAGCATTCAAAGCTGGGCCCAAGCTCATAAGCAGACACCACTCTCCCAAGCTGGAGTTTTAATTACATAAGACCAGTCTTCTTCTCCATCTTTATAACCCAAAAGCTTGGACTGTGGGTGGTCTATTTGTAACTGTTGAGACCAACATATTTACATTCACATTTTATGTCTTGTTTGTTTTGTTTTGTTTTGTTTTGTTTAGCTACATTGTATCTCAGGTAGCCCAGGCTAGCCTCAAACTCACTATGTAGCTGAGAATAACCCTGAACTTCTCATTCCTCTGCCTCCAGTTCCCAAGTGATGGGATTGCAGGTGTGGACCATGCCGCGCTGGGGATTAAACCCAAATTTTCAGGCATGGTAGACAATCACTACACCATCTCAGCTACATCCTCAGTGCCTAATTCCCCAAGTAGACTTGGTCCTCTGCGATTCAGTCTTTGAAGATTCACTCACACAGGATCATGACTGGAGTTAGAGGATCCTATAGACATGCTAGACTCCCAGAAACCATGCTGCCTAGTAGAAACCATCCTCCAGCAATGGATATGTCCCATGTCTGCACATTCCAAGTTGGAATACGTGTGGCTACTAAGCACTTAACAGGGCCGGTGTGGCCAATGAACTAAATATTAATTATCTACCTTTTAATAGTCACATACGACCCACAGTTATCATCCTAGGCAGAATCAGGAAGGTCTAGAGGATTCTGAATATTCTAGAAGCACAGACCCAGAACCCTCTAGAACGGTGATTCTCAACCTTTCTAACACTGAGACCCTTAACTACATTTCATGTTATAGAGACGCCTCAACCATAAAATTATTTCATTGCCACTTCTTAGCTGTATTTCTGATACTGTAATGAATCGTAATGTGACTGTCTGATATAAAGGATATCTGATATGTGACACCACCAACACCAGCCCCCCAAGGAGCTGAGACCCAGGTTAAGAACTGCTAGCCTAGAGACCTAAATGCCTTGATTGGAGACTGAATCAGCCCTAGATTCATTTCCAGTGTCTGCCCAGAACTGTGTCCTTCACTTCCTGCCTTTCTCTAAAGGTCACAGACCAGCCCCTCCAGGCCAGGCAGCTAGCTTAGGGTGGGCATTTTAACCCTCTCCTACCCTCTCTTCCCCAGAGCAGCACGCTGTCCAGGAGCTCACCAAGGCCGCTGTCAGTGGAGTGGGCATCGATGGTGAAGTACTCTCCTACTTGGAGCTGGCGCAGGTAAGTTTGCAGGCTCTCACCTTCCATCTCAGGTGTGTGTCCCGTGAGCCCACTTTCACGATGACAAAATATCCCACCGTCACATCTGCCCAAATTAAAGATGTCACAGAGGTGTGCCCATATGTGTTTTACAGTCGACATTACACTTCCCAGAAAGAGCAGGGACCCCCTCCCTCCAATACCTGCCTCACCCTCCTGAGACAGTGATTTTATACACAACAGAGCATTCAGCTTAGGGGGAAATCTTGCCTCTTCTTTCTTTGCGTTCTTGGACAAGTATATGGCCAAGAACAGACAGTTTCTAGAACATTCCATAAAGCTTTGTACACACCCCCTGACCCCAAAAACAAACAGTGTGCTGAAGCTCCCCTGGTGTTTTCTAAATCAGGTTTGCTATTATCAGTGCCCATGATCCTTACACAAACATCATCCGTGCATGTGCGCAGATGTGCACGCGCGTGAGCACACACACACACACCTCTTCCAAAGAAAAGTAATGTCCAACTAAAGCCTTGGGCACAAAGTAAAACTCCGCCTCCATCTCCTCATCCCATCCGTAAGACAGCAAAATAGCAATCCGTGACCTCCCAACCTTACAGACTGAGAACCAAGGGAGAAAGAATGCTCAAGAAAGAGCTGTGAAGCAAAGATGGAAGGTTTTCTAACACTGCAGAGTGCGTAGGCAGAATGATCCAGTCCCAGCATAGACGTATCAACAGCCACTTACACTCTGGGGACTCAAGGATGAAAAATAAGTTCTGAACGCATGATGTTTTGTTGTGTGTAAGTGCGTGCTTACGTACGTAAGTACGCATACTATGTGCATGCATGCGTGTGTGCGTGTGTGCGTTTTCCTTTCCACCTGTGGAATTTGACTTTCTGTGTTCAGGGCAGTGCTAACTAAGTTTTAGGTCAGGCCATTTAAATGGACATTTCCCAACCACAGGGCAGGAGGTAGCCTCAGAAAGGGGACAGTGGAAGTATAGCAGATGTTGCTCAGCCCAGCCAAGCGTAGCCATAGGTGATCGCTCCATTCATGGGGAGGAGGACTGGGACTTGGAACGGCCGGCCGAGTCCCCCTGGCTTGACACTCGACAAGTACTTGTTGTGTGATTCCCAAGTCCCTCAACTATCTCTAAGCAGCAGATTCTCTGCATTCAAAGGCACGGGAGAGAAATGGACATGAACACAGATTCCTAAAACCCAATCTGAAAACCCATTCAATGAGGGCCAATAACACATTGCAGTAGAAACCCCAAGGCTTCATCAGAACAAGCAGTCCAAAATTTGATTCTCTCCATAAGTACCCTGCATAGAAGAAATTGAAATAGAATCAGCGTGCCCTACTGGACAGTTCACTAGGAGTAAAGATGTACCCTTTTGCTATCTTCCCTCCTGGCTCCTCCCCACCTGCCTACACGCCCGGTGCCAGGCTGTGGTGTGATTACTAAGCCCAGACAAACCCCAACAGGAAGTGAGCATGGTGTCTGTGTCTTAGCCCATCCTTTAGCCTTTAGCCCAGAGAGGGTTTCCCACTGCGACCAGTTTGAACACCAAAGACTGAGGCACTAAGCCCAAATTGGGGAAGCAAATCATGCAGCCCGTTCCCTGGGCTAGTTCAGACAGCCCCACCCCCACCCAGTACCCCACGGCCCCAATCCTAACCTCAGAGTCAAACTGAACATGTAGAGAAGCTGGAAGGACCAGCCTCCAACCATTTCCATGACTGAGGTGATGAGTTCTGTCTCCCTGGAGTGGCTTTCATTCGTGGGTTAAATAGCCAAGCATCAGAAGAACAATGCTGTCTTTCCCAAGCTCCCCCATTAGCCGAAGGAACATACAGGGTACATGAAGAGGGGCAAAGGGTATCCTGCCAGATCAGAGGAGATATGAGAGAGTGAACCATCAGGTTTGGGGGACATCAGCCACCACCTCCCCAGGCTCAGAAAACCTGGGTGGAGCATTCAGACCCCCCCCCTCCACCTCACCCAGATGCCCTCTCTTACACAACCAGAGGGCAGGCCGCTGCATGCTGCCTTCTCTGCTTTCCATCTTTGGCCCCAGCGAGCTGAGCTCTGACATGTGACACGGAGTATTCTGTTGCTAAGGCTCCGTAAACAGAGATGACATCGTTTCTATCTGCTGCTGGCTGCTACCTTCCAGAGGGCACGCGTGGTCACCTATTCACCAGAGGGACCGGGGGGCAGGCCGGGCAGGAGAGCCAGGCATATTTGAAACTCTCAGTGCCATATGAAGTTTATTTTGAGGGCCATCTATCTCGGGGTGGGGGGGAGGGGTATATGAACACTGTATGTGGCTGACATCAAAGCCACAGTCCAAGTCAAAATCCGGAGGTCTAGGCTTGCTTTAATTTTTTTGTAACATTTATTGCCCATGTGTACATGCACATGTGTGTGCATGTGTGCATGTGTGCATGCCTTTTGGGGGTCAGCCGAATTGCAAGAGGTCAGGCCCCTTCTTTCTTCACGGGGTCCCGGAGACCAAACTCAGTTATCAGGTTTGGCAGCAAGCGCCTTGACCTGCTGAGCCATACCACTGGCCCATTGCCTCACTTCAGCAAACAGAGCCTGACCCCAATCTGGTCCCCTTCCTGCAGTTTCACAATGCCAACCAGCTAGCCGCCTGGTGTCTCCACCACATCTGCACCAACTACAACAGCGTCTGTTCCAAGTTCCGCAAGGAAATCAAATCTAAGTCCGCAGGTAAGCGCATGCACGTGAGCTCCCTGCCATCCATCCCTTGCTCTCTGTAAACCCTTGGGAGGACCAGACTCGACCGGCACTGCCTAGTCAGTTCCCTTTGAGCATTCGTTGCGGTAGTCACATAGTCAAGTGATGTGACCCAGAGAATTTTTGGTTGGGGGATCTCTTCCCAGGATGTCTTACTTAATCCCCTGAGTGGGATTGAGGGTGCCCTGCTGCTGAGCATACCAAAATGAAGCCTCATTTAGGGGTGCACAGCCAGGGTCAAGCTGCAACTCAAAAAGAAAAAAATCAAGTGGTTTGGGGTCGGTTGGTGTGCCTAGTATAGATTCTACATGTTAGACTTCCTTGTCAGCATCTGTGGACAGCCTTGGTCAGAGCTCCCACATGTCAGCATGCATAAAACAAGACCGAGCATTCAGGACAGTCTTCAGGCAGCAGGAATCACAGACAGTATCTCTCCCTCTCTTCCCCCAGACAACCAGGAGTACTTTGAGCGGCACCGCTGGCCCCCTGTGTGGTACCTGAAGGAGGAAGACCACTACCAGCGTGTGAAGAGGGAACGAGAGAAAGAGGACCTGGCACTGAACAAGCACCACTCGAGGAGAAAATGGTGTTTCTGGCATTCGTCCCCAGCTGTCGCCTGAGGAGGAGGAGAGAGGGGACGGTCACCCGCTAAGGCCACCTCCACCATTGACAGCTAGCTCTACTGTAAAAACCAGTCTCCTTAGCCATCCGCGCGGCTAAGGGTTTGGGGCACTGGGCTTTGCCACTTGTGTGCATTTATCTCCACCAGGATCAAAGCACAAACTTGCCATCAACGAGCCGGGACATAAAAGGAAAGCTGACTGACTCTCCGAATTCCTTCAGCCCATAATGTCTTTTTTTTCCTCCTCCTTGTTAGGAAGCTTTACTACACTTTAGTCCGTTATTTTGTTCCTTTTGATACAAAGAAAAACAAAACCCAGCTTTCGTGTCTCAGATTCCAGATTGGAGAATATTTTTCTATGAACTCTTACATCTCGCTGAAATGACAATACTGTATATGACTTTATTTTATAGTCCACACATTGACCATGAAGTTGCCCACGTGACCACCGAGCGTCACTCTTAATTACAGAGTTATCCTTTTGTTGTGAAGTAAAGAGACAGGCTGAAATGGCCTAAAGAACAAGCTGGAAGCACTTAATCTTTGTTCCGATGAATTACATTGGTGTAATTACCTATTTACAAGATTTCCTTTTTAAGTGCTAGTAATTATATGGTTATCTGTGCCATATAAACTATGGTGAGGGCTAATAGCCCACTGTTTAAAATGTCTACATTCAAAGAGGATAATTCTTATAATCATTAGAAGGGCTTATTCAACCCCAGTCCTACCAGGGGCAAGACTGACTTCCGGACCTGGGTCCCTACAGTGGAGTCAAGTCCTTCTGTTGGATAACTGTGTCAGGGTTGGTGGCTTTTAGTGTTCTTTGATTTTGCTGTGCTTCTACCAGCAAACCCTCCGGGGGCTTGAACAGAGATAAGGGAAGGGGAAAAGGCTCATCCCACAGTCTACAGGTCTGTTACTTCGGCCTCACACCTGTGGCCAACTTCACTTTGTAAGACACATTTTGGGTTGTTTTTAACTCTTCCCAGGGAAAATTCAGGTCACCACTAAAGTAGGCCAAGGCAGACCACCTGCTTCTACCGAGGTCTCACCATAGAACCTGTGAAAGCATGAAGCGGGGGACCAGGTCCTGCCTTCTCCAGCAGGGAAAGGAGCCAGATACTAAGAGCATAGGGAATGGTGCTATTACGTGGTAGTTCTGACCCCCGGTCCCTAGGGAAGGTCAGGGGAGCTCGCAAGAGGCATCAACATCATTGCCTCCCTGCAGATTAATGTGTGCAGACACACACACACACACACACACACACACACAACCATCAGAGAGTCACAGCTCTACAACTACCACTGGATGCTGTGTGTCTAACACCGGGGCTCATCCTGTTGGGAAGTCACCTCATTGTCGATAAGGGCTATTGATTTTTTTTTTCATTTATTTTTTGGTTTCTTTCTCTCTTTTTTTTTTCTTTTTCTTTTTTTCTGAAGATGATGGGAAAGAGACAGTTGAGTCCAAACTCCAAATGCCATATGGATTTGGAAATCTGTGTAGACCACAGGCAGGCATTTGTTTCTGACATGGCCACATAACCAGATACAAGAACTTAGAAAGACCCAGGAAGGCACCACCCTCTCAAGGCAAAGAGGGCAGCAGGGGCAGGGCGCAGCGGGACGGGGCAGGGCACTGATTAAGCCTTCCCCCTTAACTTTGTTAATAGGGCAAATGGCTGATGAAGGAGACGTAGCATATAGCCACCTGGAGGCTCTGTTTTTCAGTGAGTAGTCCTAGTTGAACGTAACAACCAAAGCTCCATCTGACTGTACTCTTGCCAAAACACAACAGACACATGCACATGCACGAACATGGGGCATAAGCAATAATATCCTCTCATGTTCTTCACGGCTGCTCGAACCAAGTGGCTGGTTCATTTGGTTGACACTGATCCGCCTTTAACCACGATGGTTTGTTTCGTGTTTTTTGTTTTGTTTTGTTTTTTATTTCACAGAAAGCCAATAAAATTGTTTAGCTATAAAAATGACGCCTCTGCTTTTGTGCATTGTGTGAAAAAAAAACCTCACGTATATTTAAATAGTGTTTTGAAAGCTATCGGCCCCCAAAGGTGTTGCGTCCTCGAAACCTGTTGAACTACAAAAGTGTGAGTTTGCACTGGGGTGTGTGCCCCTTTGCTCTTTCTTGGACAATACGATGGGTCACTTGGCATCCTATGGTCTTGAGGAATGAAGACCATGACACCTCCATTCTGTTGGAATGGTTGCGATCAAAGTTTTGAAAGTCCTGATGGCAATTAAATAAAAGGTCTGGACTGGTAGGCCCATGAGGAAGTTCTTCAAACGCAGGTCTGAGAAAGACTCTGAAAGGCACTATCTGGAATGTATAGATGTTAGGTTATCAAAGCTTCAGTGGAAGCAAGGGGTTTACTGAGATCTTACAGAAGGGCTAAGTTCTTTGTAAGTGCATAGGAAAAGAGTCAACCCTGGTAGGCGTTGGGGGGACAGCCATAGGAGACCAGCGGTGAGCTGCATCCAACACCTCCCATGCTAGCTATGGTTCTAGCCATGGGACGTTGCACATAGGTACGCCAGTGCAGTCAGAACCTACACAGAGTTCTGCTGTAAATTCTTCCTGGAAGCCTGGAAACCCTGCATGGATCTTAGAACCTCTAGAGAAGCATCTTGGGGAAGGTGGCAGGCCACAGATCCTACTGGTTTAGAAGGAGCTTAACCATTCTAAGTGTGAGCAATCAGCTTCAAAAGCTCAACGATCCTACATTTTCTTCAAGTTGTCTAAATTCAGCTTTCTTGTCTCTCGACACTGGCTAAATTGTACCAGAGGGGAAAACAATCTGTATCCCAAGTATAGGAATGTCGGTGCCATGTTTCTGAAATGGATACTTTGTAATTCAAGACTCACAAGCCTTTCTCTTGAAGTACTTCCAGAAGATAGATAGATTAGAAAGATAGATAGATAGATAGATGGATAGATAGACATTTATATGTATATACATATATAATACATACATACATACATACATACATACATACATACTAGATTCTAGTATGCAAGTAGCAATATCTTCTTTCTGAAACAATTTGACTGTTGCCTAAAATTTGTTGCTGAGGTAAAGGTTCCCATGTGTGTGCAGTATGTGTATTCATCTGTAACTGTAAGCAATCACAAAGCAACAAGAAACAGTAACAAGAGGCTAATAAATGGGTAAGAGCCATTAGCAAAAAGTATGACAGATGGGTTAAGCGCCCTAGGCCATGGCTATCTGTAACCGTACTTTTGACTTTTATTGGATTCTTTTCCCTCTACCACCCTTTCCACCCTCCACCCCTCCAACACCAGGTAGGAGAGAAAGAAAGTTAGAGGGGAAAAGGGTGCCTATCTCTTTAGACCACTTCTTGCTGATTAGGGTCTTAAGAGTTCCTTGGGGGCAATCTAATCTGAGTCTGCAAGATATCTTCAATCAGCAACCAGCAACCCAACAAAGAGCATCCAGGTACAACATCAAGAGCTACAACAGGGAATAGCACCCGCCACAGCCTCTAGGGGCTTCTGGTATTTTTATACCCTCTCAAGAGTTCCCAGAACTACAAATGTAAACTATCTTTAGCAGGCAAAATCATGCCCCTGCCAGAGCACAAGACAAATCATAGTCAGCTGATGTGGCCGATCTGAAGCAGCCCATATCCCTGGGCTTAAAACAAAAAACACATGATATTCACATGACATTCCTTATTTTTAAAGAAACCAAGATTCTCACTACAGCTGTGTACTTTCCCAAAGTGCTAATTTATAAGATGACCACATATCTCAAAACTTAACTGACTCTTTGTTTATGGAGACTTTGGTATTTGCTGCTATAATTCCTTATGTATGACAAACTGGCAGTTTACAAAGAATGTGAGTTTATCTGACTCAGGGCTATGGAGCCTGAGAAGTCCAGGAGCATGTTGCCAGCATCTGCTGACACGTGGGGAGAGTCACCCGGCTATATCACAACATGGCAGAGAATCCTTTGAGGCCAGACCAAGCCAAGCGTGTCGGTTCGGGACTCCTCCTGTAAAGCCTCGTCTCTCCACAGGAACCTGATGCTTGTGGTACCCGTGTTTCGAAGCACTTGGTGCACAAGGTCTACCTTGATTAATGCAAGTCTTATCCTCCATTGATAACTGCACATTCCACCTCTGCCCTTAAAACAAGCAAGTGTCCTTAGATGGCACGTGTTCCATGCCATAAGCACCGTACAAATGTGGTCCACAACTAACTTCCATCTGTCCTCTGCTTCACTGACTCTCCTCTGGTTTGGAAATCCAGCCACAGGGCAGTATGTCAGGTCCATCCTTTGCTTCCTGCTGCCCCCCTACTAGCTCACCCACTGCTGTTCTGCTGGTTCCCGATGCTCTCATTTTGCACAGGTTTTCACGCAAAGCCAAGATGGCTGGATACGGAACGGAACGGAACGTATTAGTTGCAATATATTTTCCCATGCTCTTCCACTTTCATTGAAATGTTACTTTTCAGTTGGTCCAATTGTTACTTTTAATCTTTTATTTATTTATTTATTTATTTATTTTAAACTCCAGATTTTATTCCCCTCCCTGTTCCACATCCCATACCTCCACCCCATCGCCTGTCTTGAGGATGTCCCCACTCTCCACCCCCCCCATCCCACCACACCAGACCTCAAAACTCCCTGGGGCCTCCTGTCTCTTGAGGGTTAAGTGTATCTTCTCTGACTAAACCCAGACCCGGCAGTCCTCTGCTGTATATGTGTTGGAGGTCTCATATCAGCTGGTATGCGCTGCCTGGTTGGTAGTCCAGTGTCTGAGAGATCTCGGGGTCCGGGTTAATTGAGACTGCTGGTCCTCCTACAGGGTCACCCTCCTCCTCAGCTTCTTCCAGCTTTCCCCTAATTCAGCCACAGGGGTCAGCAGCTTCTGTCCATTGGTTGGGTGTAAGTATCTGCATCTGACTCTTTCAGCTGCTTGTTGGGTCTTTAGGAGGGCCAATTGCTACTTTCAATTGATCCAATTGGGTGGACCTATGGTGAGCTTCGCCCTCCATTTTCTTTCCCATTCTGCTGGTGATGGGAAAACTGATCAATTCTGCTTCTCTCTCTCTCTCTCTC
>NW_021604786.1:4238781-4256109 GCF_004785775.1 Grammomys surdaster | reverse complement strand
CTCCCCCCCTCTCTCCTCCTAACCCCCATTGATCTCTACAGTGAACCCACGCCTTAGGATCAAATTCCAAACAGGATAAGGATTCCAAGTTCTTCTCTAGACACAACTAATCACAAGCTCCTGAGCAGATGGACCTCCGTGGAAAGACTGGCTTTGATGATAAAAGGCCTGGCCTACCCCTGCTCCAAGACAACATGATTCAGCAGATGCCGACCGACCGGCTCTGACTCAGCCAGGCGACAGGCTGTCCTCCGAACAGCAAGGAGAGAAACTAGGTTTAGCTTCCTGCCACCTGAGAAGCTTAAATAGGTTTTCCTGACAGTGCATGTTATGAGCTATAAGGATGAGTTATTTGGTCCTGTCTGGCCTTGCTTTTTTTAGGTCATCTAACTCTCATGGAAGGAAAAAACAAAAAACAAAAAACAAAAAAAACAAAAAAAGACAACTTTCTGATAGTCCCTTGGATACTAAGCTTCCTGGTTTCCTGGCTTTGAAGGATTCCACAGCTTTTAATCCGTCCGTTCACAATACACACGGGTATCAAAACATCATCTTGCACAC
Organism: Grammomys surdaster; assembly: GCF_004785775.1. Lineage (NCBI taxonomy): Eukaryota > Metazoa > Chordata > Mammalia > Rodentia > Muridae > Grammomys > Grammomys surdaster. The sequence continues at coordinate 4,255,548 of NW_021604786.1, read as the reverse complement.
CGTTCATCTGTGCAATCGCAATTTTTATTCGCCAATTAGACCTTGGAGCTCCGGGGAAAAATAATTCCCTGGCGAGCTTGTCCACACAGACTGCCTTCTGGGTTTTGTCATTACACATAGCTCAAGAAAATATAACCTGCCTCTGCTGAAGATCGTTCAGACTGCCTTGCCATTCCCCCATACACGGTCGGAAAAAGAAAAAAACAAAAACAAAAAACAAAAAACAAAAACTTCTCTTTTTGCTAGTACTCTGCCCCACGTGGTAACCACCACTTACGCGGATGAGGGGACTTGGGACCACTGATTGCTCTGTCGGTCTTGCCCCAGCTGAATGCCTTGACCCTATCGGCACCCTCACCAAGACACCCCTTCACTTTAAACGTCTGAGTGATTTCTAAGTGGAAAAACAGCTGAAATATTTAATTCTTACCATAAAGGGCTTGCACAAAAGAAAGAGAGGAAAGAAAGGGAAGGTGGGAGGGAAGAGGAGAGAAGGGGTGGGGAGATGAAGTGGAAGGGGAGGGGAAAGGGAAGTAGAGACAAAGAGGGGGGATGGGAGGGGGAGGGGAGAGCCAAGTGGAGGCGAGGGAAGGGAGGGAAGGCAAGGGGAAGGGAGGTGGGAGGGGAGGGGGAGAGGCTAGTGGAGGCCAGGGGAGGGGAGTGAGGGGGAGGAGAGGGGGGAATCACTGTGTCCTGTCTCCCAGCAATGCCTTGCTGCTACTTGTTTTGCCCCCCATTTTGTTGATATCTTCATACAGAGGTGGTTAGACTTCCGGTATGCTAATTACAAGGCGCTTCCTGGGTGCTCTTTCCAGTTCACCCAGATGCTTTGTTCCTGTACCCAACTGGGTGGACCAAAGGTGCACACCGTGGCTCCGTGCTCCCAGAGTCCAAAAGATGAAGGACAGGACCATCTTAACCAGATATTTGGAGTTCATTATAACCACGCGCCAAGGTAAGAGCCTTCAGTTTGTCTTTCCGTTTTCACAGTGTTTTCTTACACAGACCCTGAGATGAAGGCTCACATGCAAAGGATTTACTTAGGAAATGCCCTTGGAATGTGAATAGAAGAGAGGGATAAGAAGTGGGGTGAGGGCAGGGGTGGGGGTGGGGAGGAGTCCCACTTGACTGGCCTCAAGGATACTGGGGAAGCCGGCTACTGAGTCACCTTTGCCAAGTACTCAGGCGATGCTGGGGGCAGCGGATGAACATAGGCCCTCTCAGGTGGGAGACAGGAGATTGGTCCCCAAGAGCACACAGCAATGAGCCTTGGATATAAATTCTCAAAACAACGGTTCTCAACCTATGGCTTTCGATCCCTTTGGGGGGTCGCATATCAGATATCCTGCATATCAAATATTTACATTACGATTCATAATATTAGCAGAATTACAGTTATGAAGGAGCAATGAAATAAGATTCTTGGGCATCACCACAACATCAGAAACTGTGTTAAAAGGTCGATCACAGTGTTGGGAAAGTTGAGAACCACTGACTTTTAAAAAAAAAAAAACATTCATTTATTTTATATATGTGTGTACACTGTCACTGTCTTCAGACACACACCAGAAGAGGGCATTGGATCTCATTACAAATGGTTGTGAGCCACCATGTAGTTGCTGGGAGTTGAACTCAGGACCTCTGGAAGAGCAGCCAATGCTCTTAACCACTGAGCCACCAATGCCCGGCAAAAATCTGAGTTTCAAAAGCGTGCTTGTTGACTACCGAGATTCTCTGCAGCATGTTCTCTTACCAACTCGCCACCAATGCTTCTGGTCCTCTCGACAAACTTCTGCTATCTCAAGTGTATTCTTGCCTGTGGCTTTGGGGCATGCCTTTCCCTCAGCCTCTGGATGCTGCTCTGTCTGCATACATTTCCGTGAGTCAGCTAGCTCACTTAGCTAATTTTGAGAGACCTATGTCGTTAAAAGACTCTGTTGAGGTGTCAACTTGAGACGCACCAACTATGTGCATGTAGACACTTCCAGGCCATTCTAGCACCTGTGTCTGGTCATGTCCAGCCTTCGAATGTTAGTTTTGAGATATGCGGTTTCTTATATATCCCTTCCCAAATTACAACCCACAGGGCTCAGAGCTCTACTCAAGTCCCCTCCCCCACCCCACCCCCACCCCCGAGAGTACATCTTTTCCCACTCTCTCCTGCTTTCTTTATAGCTGTTGTGCCCTAGAGATACATGTGTGCTCTTTTCAGTGTGTGTCTCCTGCCATGGGTTGCAAATTCCACCGTTTGGTGCTCAGAGAAGTACCCTACAGGTATTAGGTTGTTGTCAGTGCAGATAAAAAAACATTAGCCGATTGTGATATTAGTCCTTGTCTCTGAGCCATGTCACACGCCATGAGGCAATCTCAGCCTCTTTGTCCTTGACCCTGGATTGTACCTCGGAGTTGCACAAGACAACCATTCATTCCTGACTGGAATTAGCAGGAGAAACAGGACCTGTTTACCACAGCTGACCTATATCATTAATTATGCTGGGTTCTTATTGTTACAGCCAGATCTGTGTGGCTCTCGGATGCCAGAGAATGAGCCTTTTTCTATTTTGGACACACAGACATTCAAAAAGTCCTGGATGAGTCGCTATAGTTTATAATAATAGTTGGGTTAAGCTTTCGTCAAAGAGAACTGATCGGCCAAGCCTTCGACGATGAGAGAGGAGAGGCGCATAGTCGGCACTATGCTGGTGGAAGTGGTTTCCAGAGGTTATCTCATGGCAAAATGCAGTGGCCAGGTGAGTCAGCTTCAGCCTCAGAGCTCTTGGAGTATCTGAGCAGCTGTGGGATTTGAACACTGGATATGTTCCTGCGTCTCTCAGTTCAAACCTGCAACCTGTGTGCATTGCAGGCTGGTCCACTGGGTTTTCAGAAGGTCAGGCAGTAGGCTCATTTTCTCCAGGCTTAAGGAAAAGAAGGTTCCAGGTGTACTGGCCAGCTTTCATTGTCAACTTGACTCAAATCGGAGTCACTCGGGAAGAGGGGGCCTCAGTTGAGAAATTTCCTCCATCAGATTGGCATGATTGGGTGTGTCTGTGGGGAACTGTCTTGATTGGTAACTGTTGTGAGAGAGCCCAGTCCACTGTGGGTGGTGTCATCCCTGGGCAGGTGGTCCTGGTCTGTAAAGAAAGTAATCTGAACACGCCAGAAAGCAGTGTTCCTCTTCCATGGACTCCACTTCAGTTTGTGCCTCTAGGTTTCTGCCTCAAGTTTCTGCTTTGGCTACCCCAAATATAGATTTTATAATCTTTAAGGCAAATAAACCTTTCCTTTCCCAAGTTGTTTCTGGTCAGAATGTTTTATTACAATAACAGAAACCAAACAAGGGAATGAGGAAATCTAATTTAGAAGAATTGGGATCTGGAGCTGTTTGAGATCGCCTATGTGGATTCTGGGTCATTCATGATATGCCCAATGGAAGAAAGCATGGTTTCATACAGTTTTCCTAGAGGCGTGCTTGGCCCTGATGTTTTTAAGGACAGGTTCTCTTTTCCAGTTGGTGATGAACACAGTCATTTCCGCCTTGGAGGCAATACAGTTGAAAGACAACACCCACAGGACCGAGAGCAGAATTCCATTTTTAGACAGAGCCTGCCTTCCCACAGAGGACCAGGACACACAGGGAATCAATGTCCCTGTCACTCAGAAACAACTAAAAATTAAAAAAAAAAAAAAAAAAAAAAAGTAAGTAGGTCCTGACTGGGATGAGCTGAGACACTTTTCCTCTGTCCTCTTCAAGGAACTACAGGAAGACTTTGTGTCAATCCAACTGTTCTATCACGATGCAAATGTTTGAGTAAAACCAGAAAACTCCGTCCCAAGAGAGATCCCTCAAGCCATTGCCTGCTTAGGTTTTGAGCCATAGGACGTGTTGTCCAGTATTTATTAAAACCCAGGGTCTAGTAGGGAGTCTAGTCATAGGCTCTGAGCAATGGGTATTTTATTTCTTTATGCATAATATGTAAAAATGAGAATTAGGCAGTGAGCCAAGCAGTGGTGGCACACACCTTTAATCCCAGCACTTGGGAGGCAGAGATAGGCAGATTTCTGAGTTTGAGGCCAGCCTGGTCTACAGAGTGAGTTCCAGGACAGCCAGGGCTATAAAGAGAAACCCTGTCTCAAAAAACAAAACAAAACAAAAACAAAAGCAAAAAAATCAGAAACTCAGAGTTTGGCAGGGCCTGGTGTCATGCAACCTTTAGTGCCAGCCCTTGAGGGCAGAGGCAGTTGAATCTATGTGAGTTTGAAGCCAGTATGGTCTATATAGGGAGTTCCAGGTCAGCCAGGGCAACACACAGAGATCCTGTATCAAAACAAAACAACAACAAAAAAGACAGACTCCCAGGCAACATATCAATGAAAGGAATGTCAAACACACACATGGACCGGGAGGCCGTGCAGCCATCCTGCAATGGAAGAGTCTGGTTTTCCAGAGCTGAGTCAGAATCTTGGTTCAGGCACTGACTAGGGCAGACGGTAATCTCGTGAACCTCAGGTTCTTCATCTTACTGGAGTCAGAAGCGGGACACAAATACGGAAAAAAAAATTGATGAGAAAGAAGATGCATCGCCCTCTCACCCAACACCTCTCCCGTTTCCATCAACCACAGGAGGGGATTTTCAGTCCAGGCCAATGCCTTATGCCAATGACCCTCTCCCAAGACCGTGGGTGTCCACCCAGGTTTCCCTTTCTCCAAGGGGTCCAAAGCATCCATGCAGGGACCAGAACTCTCCTATTACAGCTAGAGGCAGCCTTGAAGATCTCTAATTAGCCATTCCTTGGTTTCTTGGTCTATTTTATCAACAGAACAGAAAGCATCTTTCCACATCTCTTTCCCAGAAATCATCTCTTCCGGGTAAACTCAGTGTTCTACCTTAACTCAGCCCTCAGGCCTGAGTGAGACCCCAGCCATGGATTCTGCTCTCTCCCTGACCCCCATAAGGCTGTTTGGAAATGTAGAGTTTGTGGGGAGAGGAGCACTGGGCATAGAGCCAGTGTAAAGACTGTGAGGAGGAAGTGTCTGTTTGCCCTAGGTGACCTTGTGGGCCATAGACCTCCCGTTTCTTGTTACCCAACCCCCTTGACCTGAGGACCTCTCAAAGGTCCCAACTCCAGGCATCACTCACAGAGAAGATCGATCTGAAGGTAGTAGACATTAAGTTCCCACCACAGCTCTCTCTCTCCGTGATTCCCGTCCCGGAGTAGACCATTGCAGAGCCCTCTCTCACCCTGCCCCTTCCCTCCTCCTGGAGTATCAGCTGACCTGGGGGTTGTCAGCCCCTCCCCTGCCTAGAGGAAGCACGGGGAGAGCCAGATGTACTGTCTTGGTCAGAGCTACAAGAAGCCACCTTCAGGAAGCCAACCGTTGGATGGACCTTCCTCTCTGAGACGGCAAGCAAGGTGTGAACCATCCCCCGCTCTCTCTCTCTCAGGCTGGGCGGCCGTCTGTCTGCTCCACTGTGATATCCAGAATTCCTACAGTGAACACTCAGAGCCGGATCTGAGAACAACAGGAAAATATCATTTGGCCACAGCTCTAACGTCTCCCACCTTTACCAGCGAAGCCTGAGACTTAGGCTTCTTGAGTATCTGGCAACACAGAATCAAAACCCTGATAGAATGTTGCCACTTGTTTTGTTTTCTTTGTTTGTTTGTTTTCTCCACCTGGATGCCAGGATGGCAAGTGGGGGATGGGAGGGGATGATGGGGGGAGGGGTTAGCAACTTGACTCTTAGTCATCCCCCTAGCACAGAACATCTTTTGTTCCTCACTTTCTAAGAGCCCAGCTCTGTCCACACAGCCCTCCTACCTGGAATACCACCACACTAGCACTGTGGGTATTTACCCAAAAATAATGGGTGATTTTGATCAACAACTTGATCTACTCAAGCAACAGAACCCCCTAGGTGGGTAATGAAGCACACTTCTGGGGGTGTCTAGGGGGGGGTCCTGAGGGCGCTGGCCTAGAGAATGGATTTCTGTTTGGTGGTAGTACTGAGATGTGTCACAAGAGCGGAGGGTCAGGCGGAGGAAGTCAGTCACTAGGGACATGGCCTTAGGCCTGTACACATTCTCTTTGCTTGTTCTCCACCACCACAGGCTCCTAGCAACAGGATGCTCTGCACAAGCCCACGATGTCAAGCTACCATGGCCTTGATCCCTGAAACCTTGAACAAAGCAAGTTCTTTGTCCCCTGACTTGTGTCCTGTACTGGGTCACAATGAGAAAAGTAACACCCATGGCCGGGCGGTGGCAGCGCACGCCTTTTATCCCAGCACTTGGGAGGCAGAGGCAGGCGGATTTCTGAGTTCGAGGCCAGCCTGGTCTACAGAGTGAGTTCCAGGACAGCCAGGGCTACACAGAGAAACTCTGTCTCGAAAAAACAAGACAAGAGAAAACAAAACAAAACAAGAGAGAGAGAGAGAGAGAGAGAGAGAGAGAGAGAGAGAGAGAGAGAGATTGAGAAGTAACACCCAAGGCCAATACATTAGTGTGATGGTTTGACTATGCTTGGCCCAGGGACTGGCACTATTTGGAGGTGTGGCCTTGTTGGAGTGGGTGTGGCCTTATTGGAGGAAGTATGTCACTGTGAGCATGAACTTTAAGACTCCCCATCCTAGCTGCCTGGAAGCCAGTCTTCTAGCAGCCTGCAGATGAAGATGTAGAACCATGCCTGCCTGGATACTGCCATGCTCCCACCTTGATGATAACAGACTAAACCCCTGAACCTGTAAGCCAGCTCCAATTAAATGTTGTTTATAAGAGTTGCCTCGGTCACGGTGTCTGTTCACAGCAGTAAAACCCTAATACAGTAAGTAAGTGGCTTAGTTAGGACTAGAAATCCAGTCTGCCTAAAAACTAAAATTCACCCCCAAAGCTTCATGTTTGAGAGATCAGACCCAGAGAGGCTCTCTGACTCACAGGATTAGTATCGAGGTGGGGACCTGAAGTAAGTTAAGGACTCACCCCCCATGCCACGTGCCCCCTGCATTGACTTGCAAGGATCTCAAGAACCGTATAAAATAGAGACTTCCCCTCAGGCTAGTCAGACCCAGCTCAGGGCTTCTGAGTTCAAGGCTGGTTTTCTTGCCTTGTGTCACATAATTTCAGGTATTTCTGAGTGCAATCTACCCTGGTGCCCTTCTGCCTACTGATAAGCGCTCCCCTTGTCAACTCGAGTCTGCAGGTACAAACCTTCCCTCTCACCTCCAAAGCCTCTTATCGCTGTACACAGAGGCTCTCTGCCTTAGGTTTCAGGGTCCTTTTAACAAAGTGTGCATCAAATTACCACCCTGACGGCTGGCTAAAGTTTAACCCGGGATGGGATTCTGGAGTCATCCAAAGTTCACTGCATCTGCAGTTACCAGGAGATGAGTCTTAAGTCAGGCCCACGTGGCTTGGTGGATGCAGGTTTGTTCTCTGGAGAGGCCCACGCCAGTTGGGTTTGGTTATTTTTTTACTAACTCCTGTTTTGAAGGCTGTTTGAAAGCGGTTAAGTACAGAAAACCTCCTGCCTGCCCTCCAGTGTCTGGGCTGTAAATGCAAAAATTAGAATAACGGAAGGGACCTTCATCCTGGAACCCGCCACTCAGGTGGGTTATCATTTTGAGCCTGTGGGGCACAGAACAGGCTGGGGGCTCAGAGATAAGGATCAGAGGCAGAGAGATCAAAGCTGTCCATCACTGTGACCTTTGGTGGGAGAAAGTCACTCAGGCTCCTCCTCCCGGATACAATACTGATCCTGTAAACCTGGTTGCTCACAGCCGTTTTAACCTGGGGCACAGAAACATGAGGGGAAACATAGACAGATGTGTGCTCATGATATCCGGAAAGCTGAAGGTCCAATCATCCTATTATACCCTCCAACCACGAGGCGGCGCCACAGAGCCCACAGGCACCAGTAGTAAGAAGGAAACGTGAGGTAAATGGGGCGTGGCTTCTCTGTTCTGGGTGCAATGTGGTACACCGAGCTCAGAAACGGGCCATGCAGCATGCAGCATGGAGCCCAGAGACCCGCCTTCTGCTTCCCATTTGCCTGTATCTTCCCCGGATAAAATGTAGAAGAATTCGTTTGATACCACCTGTTACAGAGCATCTCTCCTGAGCATCTATCTGTCCTGGGCTAAGTCAGTCTTCTTCACCCAAGGACTTTTGGGTTTTGTATAACCGTCCCAGGCTCCGGCCACAACGAGCAAGAAAACAGCAGATTTCATTTCTACCCAAAAGCACGCTGTGAGGATTATGAGGTCATCAAAGTACGTAGCACAGAGATGACCCAAGCGTCCAGTCGCGATGGACCTGGTCTATATCTCAGGATTAGCAACTCGCCTAGGTCTGCGCAATGTTGATCAGAAGCTTTCGACTCCTGCCCTACTATGGGCAGAAAGAAGATCCAGTCATGGCCCCAGGCGTCACTACTCCTGTCCCTGGGGACTACTGGGAAGTAAGTTATGAAAGACAGAACACGATGACTTTGACTCTTCTAAAAAGGTCACTAAAGGTCACAGCCTCTAGCTTGTTTCTGAGGAAGCAAGATGTCACTCCCCCTAAACCTTTCAAAATTAGAGTCACCCAGGGAACGATAAAAAACTACAGATTTCCCAAGTCAGAATCACTGGCGAGAGAGAGGCAGCCCAGGAGTCTGTGGTATTCTTTTTAACTGTTTAAACAAGTAATCTACCTGCAGGAAAATCCCTCCTTAAGTAGTTCTGAAGTTTCTTCTCCTTGCAAGCCCCTTTGCTGGCCGAGGTCACTGTCCCCTGAGAAGCTACACTCAAATGCTCCCTTGGTGTCTGTGGCATCCTCATCGCCCCCTGCTGGCACAAAAGCAGATCTGCTACAGTCACCTTGCAGGTCGGCTTTCTTGGGAATCCCAACAGGGAAAGCTTTCCCCAGGGTTGTCCGCATTCTCGAATGCTCCATTCCAGTGTGCTCAGTGCGTTGGCAGCTTTGCAGCCACTGGTTTGCATGCCTTGATCACCTCTATTTACTGAGGAGTCTGCCTTGGGTTGGGCATCACACCGGGCTAGGGAATGCAGGACACTGGGTCCCGAGGCCATGTTTCCTTGGAAAGCAAGATGTTCTGAGATGAATTCTGGGAGGAACCCATAGCAAATGGAGATACTCTTCCACGAATTCCCAGAAGACCATTACCCTTCCCCAACACTGGATTACTACTACTCCCACAAGCTACTGGCCAGGTCTGCTCATGTCAGCTCCCAGCTTCCGAAATACTCACGCAATGTGGGTAAGAAATGGAATCTGTTGAGGCCTTGAAGCCTCTGCAATGAGTATGTCCCACCTACCACCCCACCCCCTCCCAGGGACTTTATTTACTTAATAAAATGTGGGGGTGTCCTGAGAAGGAGATGGGTTTTTGCAATAAGATACACAAGTCCAACCCCCCAGTCCAAGGCAACATTTAAAAGTTACTTATGGTACTGAGATTTTTTTTTCTGTAACTTTTTCTCTTTACTCAATTGCACAGTTCATGAGTATGAACTTTGTAGCCAGAGGTGTCCTGGTGTGGAAGAAAAATATTGGGACATGCTTTGTGTGTCCACTGAGCCTGAGAAAGAGCATTTAGTTACCTTCCAGCTGGCCATAGGGGATGACACACAACTTACATGATAGGATGCCCATCACCATCTTGAATACTAGAGGGAGTTTCTGATACAGATAAGGCAAGAGAAGTGTGTGTGGTATCCTCTCTGATGGTGAATAGAGAGAGTTGATATTTATGGTACACTCAGAACACTGCACGCAAGCACCGACGTCACTGATCAACCCCTTTCCCAGGTCTGCATGGCCCCTGCGAAGGATAGTGCTTTTCTTTTTTTTTTTTTGGTTTTTCGAGACAGGGTTTCTCTGTGTAGCCCTGGCTGTCCTGGAACTCCCTCTGTAGACCAGGCTGGCCTTGAACTCAGAAATCCGCCTGCCTCTGCCTCCCAAGTGCTGGGATTAAAGGCATGCGCCACCACTGCCCGGCAGGATAGTGCTTTTCATGTGCACACATTTGGAATCTTCTAAAATCTACACAGCATCTGGAAGGCCTGCGATGCAGTAAGACTACTTCCGGGGGACCAGATAGTGAAGACACAGCAGGTCAATCATCCTGACTTTGAATATCAAAGGGAGTGAGACTAGAAAGCCAACCTCCTGAGCAAGGGCCAGGGAATGAATACCCAGAGGATCCAGTGTTGAGCCTGACTCCAGCTGGAGATCTGGTCCTGCAAGCCTTGCTACTTCTGAGCAAGGTGGCCCTCAGCCTGGCCAGAAGGTTGGCAAGGAGCCGTCTCTACACTGACAGACACTCTGTCCACATCTGAAACACAGATGAGGGCACATTGCCCCCAGGCTGAAGAGAGGGCTGAAGAGACAGAGCCAAACCCTTCCAAGCCTCCTATCTTGTACAAGATCAACAATGGGCTCTTTGAGATTCACACGTACAGACAGACACCACTCAGAATCGTCCTCTCTTTCCACCACGTCCCATAGCTTTCCAAAGGCTGCTGGCTGGAAACAGATAGATGGGCCAGCAATGGTTTATCCATTACCAGGAAGTTTCTACCTTGCCCTCACCCCCACCCCAATCTCCTAATCCCTCACTTCCCCCAAAGCGTGTTCTGAAGAGCAGAAAGCTTGCCTCAAATTCAGGCTCTCCGGTCTTGAGCATACCTGCTGCTGAGTCAGGTAACATCTATGATGTAGATGCTGTGGGGAGAGGGGGGTGCGGGGGGGGGGGTGCGGTTAGAGAAGCTTGGGCCTAAGCCACTTAGTTTATGTATTTGTCTCATGGTTTCCACTCAGTTCTCATTTCAGGTCAGCATGACCTGAGGGGTAAGTATAAATAAATGTAGGCTCCTCGCCCACGCTCTGTCCCCTCCCCCCTCTGTCTCTGGTGACTTCTGCTGTCAGAGGTTCCAACAGTCCTCCACTCCCACCAGCCACAGTTCTGTAACCCTGTCGTCACTTCACAAGTATCTGAGTTGACTCAGTGGATAAAGTGCTTTCTATGTGTGGTGGTTTAAATGAGAAATGTCCCCCCACCCTCACCCCCAGAACACTTGGTTCTAAGTTGGTAGCACCATTTGGGGGAAGTTTAAGTGGCGCAGCCTTACGGGAGGAATTATTTTTACCAGAGGTGGGCTTTGAGCGTTTAAAGATCTTCTTTGAATCGTCAACCGATGACTGGCCCAAATTGAGACCCATCTCGTGGGCAAGCACCAATCCAGGACACTATTAACGATACTCTTGTTATATGTGCAGACAAGGAACCTAGTATAACTGTCTCCTGAGAGGCTCCACCCAGCAACCAATGGAAACAGATGCAGGGACCCACAGCCAAACATCAGATGGAGCTTAGGAGTCTTATGGAGGAGTTGGGAGAAGGATTCAGGGACCTGAAGAGGACAGAGACTCCACAGGACAGCCCACAGAGTCAGCTAACCTGGACCCTTGGAACTCCCAGAGACTGAATCGTCAACCAAAGGGTGAGCACAGGCTGTACTTAAGCCCCCTGCATGTATGTATGTATGTATGTATGTATGTATGTATGGATGGATGTATGTATGTAGCAGATGTGCAGCTTGGTCTTTGTTCGAGCCCCCCAAACAACTGGAGCAGGGGCTGTCCCTGAATCTGTTGCCTGCCTGCCTGTGGATCCTGTCCTCCACTGGGCTGCCTTGTTTGACCTCAGTGGGAGAGGATGTGCCCAATCCTGCAGTGACTTGATATGCCCAGGTGGGAAGGGGGAGTTGGAGAGAGTGTGGGGGAGGGAGGGGATGGTGACAGTCATGGGGGACTCCCCCTTCTCATAGGAGAAGGGAAGAGAAGAAGGGGGAGGATCTACATGAGGGGGTACTGGTAGGGAAGGGGGCTTATATTGGGATATAAAGTGAATAAATTTAAAATAATAAATACCCTTGCCACTTCTATTTTGCGGTCTCTGCTTTGTGCTTGCTGTTTAAGACGTGAGTCTTCAGCTGCCTGTTTTCCTGCCCTGCTGTCCTTGACGCTGCAGCAGCAAACCCTCTGGAACCATCAGCCCAAACAATGCTTCTGTAAGTTGCTTTGGTAATGAGGTCTATCACAACAATAGAAATTAGCATACCATGCACGTGTGAGGACCAGGATATACACACAAGCCGGGCAGGCATGGCAGCCACCTCTGTCCCAGAACTCAGGGGGCCAAGACAGGAGATTCCTATCTAAGACTTAGCTGAATTCCAGATCCCTAGGTTCAACTGAGACTTTGCCTTTATAAAGCAGAGATGGAGAAAGATACCCAACATCAAGTTTAGGCATGCATGAGCTCTCCCTCACAAACATTTGAACACATGTACATGTACACACATGCATATACATGCAAAGCAAAAAAACAAAACAATAAAAGACTAGCCCTAGAGTATATCATCAGCCCTAGAGTGAAAACCTTAACAATAATTATGTTCTTTCTCAATGAGAAATCAGTTGCCTGACTGGCTTTTCAACAGGAGCTGGACAGGCTACCCAGCCAAGTGAATATCCTTGGGTTGGATCGTACAGATTGCCCTTATTCCCCAAGAGAAGCAATCTGCCTTAGTAGGACAAAGGGGAAAACTACCCCTTGGGGTCACCTCTGTAGAGTGTTTGGAGTATGTTTGACAAACAAGAAGAAGAAAGAAAAAAAATAGAAAAAACAGCCAGCAGCCACTGGCAAACCCGGGTCATCTGGGGACAGGTGGGATTATTTTTTTCCAAGGAGTTGCTTTTAGCATTGAGCCACATGAAGATTCCTTTTTGGCCCCAAGTTCTGGGGACAACTTTCTCCCTTAACCTCAGGGTAAAAGAAGACCTTCTCATTGCCACCTTCATGTGCCCTGTGAGAACACACTTTGAAATGCCTTCCCCGTCTGAGTTTGTGTTTTCTCTAACAGTCCCATCTAGTGGTTTCATTTAGAACATAAAAACACAAGCAGAAAACTAAAATAGAAGACATAGATCAAAGAAAATAAAAAGCAATCCACCAGGAAGACGCCCACTGCTACCATCCAGCCCTATTTCCACCCGACCGATCTGAGGTACTAAACCTCAGATGCGTACAAAACCACACTATTATTGGTTTACATGTTGAGATGGGTGCCCTAAGATACACAGCTTCTCCAAATGGGACTGTCACGTGTTTATGAATACCTGAGTCTAACGGTCTTTCAGAATCGCATTGTTCATGTCAAGAAACTCATACATCGTTCTGTTGAACGATGAACTTATTTAGTCACCCCTCCAGAGCAACAGTTCCTTTTGTCCCAGTGATTCTGCTAGGTCCATTCGGTCACTCGACTAAACATGTGACTTAAACCTTCGTTTGCTTATGTGCTACACGCCAGGCTCTGTACCAGGAAGTGAGGAGACAATGAGGAGACATTGCGAGCCCCCGGAAGGAGGAGGCAGGAAGACGGGGAGAGTGCACTGTGGTCTGCCCTGGAGGATGCGCTGGGCAGGCGAAGAAAACAAAGTCTGAGAGAGCAAGGTTCCTGGAGTCCCTCGCTGGGTTCTGGGCCGCGGCTCCACATCAAAACAACGGTCACATTAAAAAGGAGTTGTCTTAGCCCACCTTTGTAATCCGCGTGCTTCCGTGACATTTTCTGTTGTGTCAACGTTTTGCCTTACTTTTCTCGTCTTTTGTTTCGGCTTGAGATCGGAAGTTTGTTTGAAATAAAGTCTCACACTGTAGCTTGGGCAGGGCTGGAACTCCTGGCCATTGTCTTACCTCCGTTGTCTTACTGCTGGGGTTACACGTATGAGCAACCAGACTCACGCTTCTTTTTTTTTTTTTTTTTCAAGTTGATAGTCTTTTTTATTTTTGTTATGCACAGACACACACAGACATGTACACACCATATGTATGTATGTACAAATATATAAATATAACCTATTTAGTTGGTTTTTGTTGTTTGTGTTTATATTGTTTTAGGGCTGGTCACTTGGCATTGGATAGCTAATAATGTGAAATTTATGCAGCCATTTCTAGGAGCCACTGTTTCACAGCAGACTCCTGGGATTCAGCCTCTTACAATCTTCTGCCCCTTCTTCTTCCTTGATGGTCCCTGAGCCACAGACACAGAGCTGTGATATAGATATATATCTGTTAGGGCTGGACTTTCCATGATCAGTTGATTTCTGTATTGTTTTCAGTTGTGGTTTTCTGTGATTTTCTTTGACAGGAATGAAATACACATGGCTTTTTTCTGTAGTTCTGGCTGTCCTAGAACTCCCTGTGTAGACCAGGCTGGCTTTGAATTCACAGAGAACTGCCTGTCTCTACCTCCTGAGTGCTGGAATTAAAGGTGTGTGCCCTACCACCCACTTCTTAATTTTTTGTTTTTGTTTTGAGAGAGTGTGTGTGCGTCTCACTATGTAGTCCAGGCTAGCCTAGACCTCACTGTGTGGCACACACTAACCTCAAACTCAGGGTAATCTTCCTCTCCAGCTTGATTAGCACATAGGAACGACAGGCTCTGCCCCTGATCAGCGGCTTGACAAGCCTGCACGTGCTCCCAAACAGGTATGGCCCTAGACTATAGCTCAGTCCTAACTGCAGTCAACACCCACTCTATCTACCAAGACTGCAAAGAAGGGGGGGAGAGGACAAAGAGGATGAGGGAGATGAAGAGGGAGGAGCACAACAAGTGAGTGTGCTGGTCTCAGACCCTGAAGCATCTCATGTCGTTAAAACAACTTTTTTTTTTTTTTTTTTTTTTGGTTTTTCGAGACAGGGTTTCACTGTATAGCCCTGGCTGTCCTGGAACTCACTCTGTAGACCAGGCTGGCCTCGAACTCAGAGATCCACCTGCCTCTGCCTCCCAAGTGCTGGGATTAAAGGCGTGCGCCACCACAGCCCGGCTAAAACAACACTTTTTGTAAAGAAAATTAATTGTGTATCTCCAGACAAGAAAATGCCCCCACCCCACCCACTGATCAGTTCTTATTTTTTTCAGAAATAAGATAAACCACTGCATTTTTTTATTTTTCATGACCAAAACTAGAAACAATCTAAACATTTTTTTAAAAAAGATTTATTATGTATACACTATTCTGTCTGCACTTATGCCTATACACCAGAAGGGGGCACCAAATCTCATTACAGATGGTTGTGAGCCATCATGTGGTTGCTAGGAATTGAGCTCAGGACCTCTGGAAGAGCAGTCAGTGCTCTTAACCGCTGAGCCATCTCGCCAGCCCCCAATCTGAACATTTTTATAGTGGAAATTCCCAGTCAATAAATTCAGGCACGCTTTCTAACAAAGGCTACCAGCTGGAGGCTAGGGAGATGGCTTGCTTGGTGGGTAAGACAGCCAGAGTCAAGTCTGCAGTGTCCACATCAAGTGGTTCACAACCCTGTAACTCCAGCTCCAGGGACTCCCCATGCCCTCTTCCGTCCTCTACAGACGCCTAGATAGAATCTGAGGATCACAGCATAGAAAAATGCATTCTTCGAAACAAGGACAAAAAGACCAGAAAGCTGGAGAGATGGCTCAGCAGTTAACGAGCACTGTTTGCTTTCCCAGAGGACTCAGGTTCGGGTCTCAGTATACATGCTGTGGTTCTGTACCTTTGATAACTCCAATTCCATGAAATTCAATGTCCTTTTTCTGTCCTCTTCGGGTACCAGGCATGTGATGCATAGGTATACAACAGGCAGAACATCCATACAAATAAATAAATAAATAAATAAATACCCAGAGTGGTGGCCCATGCCTTTAATCCTAGCACTTAGGAGGCAAAGGCAGACAGATTCTGTAAATTCAAGGCTACCCTGGTCTACAGTGAGTCCCGTGACAGCCAGGGATACTCAGAGAAACTCTGTCTGAAAAAAATAATTAATTGATATTTAAAAACAAACAAGAAGAACAGAATACACATTGTGTAAATCGTATGAAAATCATGTGCCCAGGAAGTAGTCAGAAGTTTCTAGAGTTGACTGGTAGAGCTACAAATGCCTCGCCACACTGGTTTCTAAGGCTTTGTAATGTTACATTACTTTTAGCTCTTAACAGTGTTTTTAGGAGCGTGATAGCAGTCTGCTACTAGCCTAGCTATAGACCGCTAAGGAAATAGCCACACATGCTGTCAAACCTAAATCCCCGACGACGAGCACGCTTTTTAAACATTACGCCCACTCACCTTCCGATGTACGGGAGATCACACTAAAATTTTCAATAATGCAAATTATCTTTCAACTCGAGGGCCATGCTGAACAAATGTAACCGCTTCTGGTGCCTCAGCGTGATTGACGTGAAGTCATTTTTACAAGACCCATTCTGTTCCTGCCACATCTGGTAAGTGGGTTCAGCCACCCTGGAGAAGCCTGTCTCTTCTCCCCAAGGCTCGTAAGAAATTTCAGTTGCCATTTTAAGCTTCCAATTAGTTCACGGCATAAGATTACAATTTCCCTTTGAATTTCCTTCCTCTTCGAACCCATATTGTAACGACTACGCAGTCCTACGCAAGACATTCTCTTCCCACGGAAGTTTCCGCTGTAACAAACCTGGCTAGTTAACGCTTTGTGCTATGGACCGGTGCCTGTCCATGGAGGCAACTGTCCTTCCGTGCTTCTGGAAAAGCTCTGGGAACCAGCTGGCCAGCAAATACACTGTCTCTCTCTCACACTCACCACCCAACATGGCTGGCTTATGCCAAGTACATTCTGGGGACCGACCTCAGGTCCTCCGGCTTGCAAGGTAAGCACTTTACAGGCTGGTCCATCTCCCCAGA
>NW_021604786.1:4225590-4238681 GCF_004785775.1 Grammomys surdaster | reverse complement strand
GCTGCCAAACAAGAGACAACAATCTATTTTTCCTGAGTTCTTTTCTCTTCCTATCTTAAGTAACCAACTCCTTCATTCAAAGATTCCTGCCTCCTGCAGAAGCCAGAAATCATCTGTAGCAGGAAGAAGTCCAACTCAAATCCTTAGCCCTGGAACTTGAGTAGGCAACGAGAGAGCGAGAGAGGCACCTACTTGCCAGCACCTCTGGTAGAGCCTACTTCTTCAGGATTCCATCCTATACAGAAAACCAGCTGAAACACCCAGCCTCGTGGACTGGGCAGTTACTAAATTCTTAGACTTCCCATTCACAGCTGCCCATTGTTGGGTTAACTGGACTACAGACTGTGAGTCATTCCAATAAATTCTGTTAATATACAGAGACAATCCATAAATTCTGTGATTCTAGAGAACCCTGGCTAATACTGTCTCTTAGTGTTCAATCAGATCTATTTTCTGCCCTTCCTCCAATGACAACCTCCATGAGAAGTCCCAAAGGGCCCGTCACTGGTCTACGCTTGCACAGGGTGGTTTTGCCCTCCCAAGCCTGCCCCACTTTCTTTGCCTCCAAGTTTTTTGTTTTTGTTTGTTTGTTTTTGTTTTGTTTTGTTTTGTTTTGTTTTGTTGTTTTTTAGAGACAGGGTTTCTCTGTGTAGCCCTGGCTGTCCTGGCACTTCCAAGTCTTGATCTCTGTATATCTCAGATGCCCTGGGACGCCGCAGGCTCCAACAAGTCCTCCACGTCTTCCAACCGTATCTGGCACCGTGTGTTCAATATCTGGCACCGTGTGTTCGATACGTACACTGTGGGATAAATACCTGTTTATACTTTCCACACTGGTATTCTGCTTCACAAGGAAGAACTCAAATCCACCACATTAAATGCTAGGAGAGAGAAAGTAGTGGCCCTTATTGAACTTGTCTATACTTTTTCAGAGTGTGCCGCTGTACCGCTTCCTGTTCACCAAGCAAGAAAACCTGAGGGCAGCCATATGCTGATTCAATAATAAGATGACTTTAAGTTGAACTTGTCAGGCTGGAGAGATGGCTCAGTGGTTAAGAGCACTGACTGTTGTACCAGTAGGCCTTGAGTTCAATTCCCGGCAACCACATGGTGGCTCACAACCATCTAGAATGGGATCCAATGCCCTCTTCTGGTATGTCTGAGGAGAAGAGTGTATTCACATGTATAAAACAGATCTTTTTAAAAATCTTTTAAAAAACAACTTGATTATAAGTTGTACTTGTCACAGAGAAATATTTCTGAAGATCCATGATTGAAAAGGACTGAAGATAGAGTTTAAGGACTCTCAGAAGAGGAGGCTCAGCGGCTAAGAGCACTGGCTGCCTTCTCAGAGGACCCAGGTTCAATTCCCAGCACCCACTTGGCAACTCACAGCTGTCTGTGACTCCAGTTCCAGGGAATCTGACACCCTCACACAGACACACATGAAGGCAGAACACTAATGAACATGAAATAAAAATTGTGTGTGTGTGTGTGTGTGTGTGTGTGTGTGTGAGAGAGAGAGAGAGAGAGAGAGAGAGAGAGAGAGAGAAGAGAAGAGAATCAGAGTCTGTGGTGGCTTACAGAGGGGAAATACACATTGGTGTTTTATTGTTTTTGGTTTTTTGTTGTTGTTGTTGTTGTTGTTTGAGACAGGGTTTCTCTGTGTAGCCCTGGCTGTCCTGGAACTCACTCTGTAGACCAGGCTGGCCTCCAACTCAGAAATCTGCCTGTCTCTGCCTCTCAAGTGCTGGGACTAAAGGCGTGTGCCACCACTGCCCGGCTTACACTGGTGTTCTTAAAATGCTCTAGTAACTTCCAGTGCATGGAGACACAGAAGCCGCTCACTCAGGATGACAAAGTCTCCACCCTTGCTTCTTGATCTGAATAAACAAGGAACATGCTGGGTAATCTCAGTTAAAGTGAGCACGGGCTTCTGGGCTTCTAATTCCACAAGCCATGACCTGTCTCCTTCTCAACCAAAATTTCAGTGTACTCTTTTTTGTTGCTTTAAACAAGCATCTCAGGGCTAAGTGTCCCCCCCCCCCCCCCCCCCCCATCCCCCGCCCCCGCCCCCCACCCCTGCCTCAGAGGTAGGGCAGTCACTGGGCTCACATGAGGGCTTCCTTTGTAATAATAAATAAATAAACAAACAAAAAATAACAGACTTTCTGAAGGAGTGACAGAGAAAAGAGAGTGCAGGTAAGCTCACATTCTTACTTTTAACACTTATTACAAATGTTCTTTGGCACCGATATAAACAAGCCTTGTCCACTTCTGCAGTGTTTGGAGTTTGTAGTTGTTGTTGTTGGGTTGTTTTCTGTTTTGTTTTGACAAAACAAGATGGCTTCTCTTCAAACTCCCTTAGCTTCGTGATCACAAATCCAGGTTATTTTGACTACAAAAATCCATTGAGATATTTTGCATAGATAACACCAAAGAGCAAGACTCTCTGGAGGAAGCAAGGTGTTTAGCACAGCTGCTGGCCTGGTAGGATCCCAGCCCTGAACGGAAGCCACCTCCTGTCTTCACAGTGCTCTTAGCCCTACTTTACTTAAAGCCATCCACAGACCTCTGGCATCTACAGAAAAGGCCCTGGCTGGCAAACTTTCCATGGCCCGAACCCTCTCTGTCTGTAGCTTTAATCGGCAGCAGTGTCCCCAGACACAGCCGTGAGCTGCCTGGTCCAACTTTATTTTATACTTCTATGATTTTGCTCACAATGCACCATGTCTTCTCAGGTCTCCTTCCTTTCCCTTCCCGTGACATCCTCTGTTTCATCAGTTTAAAAACCTGCTTATCGGGGTTGGAGAGATGACTCATTGGTTAAGAGCACTGACTGCTCTTCCGGAGGTCCTGAGTTCAATTTCCAGCAACCACATGGTGGCTCACAAGCATCTGTAATGGGATCCGATGCTCTCTTCTGGTGTGTCTGAAGACAGAGACAGTGTATTCACATACAATAAATAAATAAATAAATAAATAAATAGATAAATCTTAATAAAACCCAAAATCTTAAAAAAATAAATAAAAACAAAAGTAGAGAAAATAGAATATGTGTTCACAATAAAACTTGTACCGTGTATTTGGCGTAGCTTTCTTCACACCAGCCTGAAGAGGAAGCAAGGCAAAGGTCCATCAAATACAACATGGAAGTGAGCAAATAGAACATAGTACATCCACAAGGTGAAAACTATTTGTCAAGGAAAAAGGAAACTGTTTTATATTGTCTCAAATATCCTAACGAAAGATAAGGGAGAAAGGGTTTATTGTGGCTCACAATAAACTGCAGGTAAGCGTCCATCACTGTAGGGAGCCATATCCAAGGAGCTAGAAGCAACTAGACACTTCCAGAGTCAAGAGTCAAGAGCAGAGAAAAACGAATGGGTGTATGCTCAGCGCTCGGTGGCAGGCTTTTTCTGTAGGGAGAATCTCTTGTAAGCAACACCTGTCAATAAAAAAAGTGATGGCCAATGAGCTGAGGCAGGAAATAGGAGGTGGGACACTGGTGGGAAGAGAAGAGGATTCTGGGAAATAGTGAGAGGTGCGAGGGATTGGCCAGGGAACACTGAGAGAACAGATTGTAAACCAGCCAAGGAGCTGCTCGTAGGTTAGAATAGAATAGAAGAGAGATTCACTAGCCAGACGCTGAGGGAGAAGAAGCTGGGACTGGAGGAGAGGTAACTGATCATCCGGGAGCTGGATTCAGGACAGAATAAAGGGGAGAGCTGGCTGGAACGCTGAGGAGACAGACGCAGACCAGCTGGGAGCTGAACTCAGGATAGAATAAAGAAGTGACCGTCCCAGAGTTGGACACATAAAGCTGAGGAGAGGTAACTAACCATGGGGTAGATGAACCAAAGCTTACGATGCAGGCATTTATTAACAAATAGTCTCAGAGTCGTTACTGTTAGGAACTACGAGGCTGAGAGGAAAAAATGGATTCTTCCTTTAGTTTTTCTACTTTTAAACACTCTAGGCCTTCGACATTGTGGTGGTTTGAATATGCTTGGCCCATGGGGAGTGACACTATTAGGAGGTGTGGCCTTGTTGGAGGAGGTGTGGCCTTCTTAAGAGAAGTATGTCACTCACTGTGAGCAAATATGTGTGTGTGTAGTGTGTGTGTATGTGTGTGTGTGTGTGTGTATGAGTCTAGCCAGTGTGATCCAGACCCTTCTCTTGACTGTCTCTGGATCAAGATGTAGAACTCTCAGCTCCTCATGTACCATGTCTTCCTGAATGCTGCCATGCTCCCACCTTGATGATAATGGACTGAATTTCTGAACCTGTAAGCCAGCCCCAATTAAATGTTTTCCTTTATAAGAGTAACCTTGGTCATGGAGACTGTTCACAGCAATGAAACCCTAAGACACAGGGTAAATCTTCCCACTTCACTACACCCAATTAAGAAAATTTCTCACAGACAGCTCACTAGGCCAACCCCATCCAAATAGTTTCTCAGAGAGTCTTTCCACCTAGGTGACCTCACGTTGTGTAAGGTTGACAGTTCAAACTATCCCAGAAGCACCACCATCATGCTTCATTGCAGGTGAATGTTGAAAACATGAAAATAGGAAATCCACCAATCACACACTAAAAGGGGGAGGGTCCTCAGTCACAAAAGACAACACTGGACTCTATTGTCACAAAGAACATCACAGAAGAAGGGAGTATTTAAGCTGGTGACCATGAGGCTTGAGTGAACCCATGGGACCATGACACTGGTCCTTCACCTGGTACAGTCATCTCTGTTGGATTCTCCACCTGTAGGACTTCTGACCCATACTTGACTCTGGTCAAGTTTCTTACCCGTTCATGTGTAGTGTAGTTTTTCCCTGGCTCCACCTCTAATTTGTCTCTGAGTGACAGAATGACGGTGCAGGCATAGGGCAGAGCCTTTGATAGCACACTGAGAGTGTGGCCATAATGAGCATTTTGGTCCCCAGTGGCAAGATGCCAAAGGGCACCACTCCTCTGGCAGTCTATCAGAATAATAAATGCAGGTGGTCTTTTATTGGACACCCCACTTATGGAACTGTATCCCATAAATAGAACCACACATATCAGAATTAAACATACACCAGATAGTATCATAATTATGTTATCTAATTATATATTTCTAGTCATCTTGATCACATAGGTAAAGGTTTAGAAACAAATGTTCAATAGACCAGTAGACAAATAACACATTAGCAAAGGGGAATACTATACAGGTATTAAAAAAGGAAGAACAACCCCTATGTTCCAGTGTGGTAGATTTTTAACATTAGACACAGGAGACTTGGAGCTCTTATTATTCCAAAGACACCCATCTTATATGAGATCGATATAGTATATTCCTTATAGAAAACATATGAGGAGAGGCTGGGGCTGGGGCTCAGTTGGTAGGATGCTTGCCTACTGAGTTTAATCCCTAGAACCATACAAACCACACATGATGGTGTAGACCTGTAATCATAACACGGAGGAGGAGAAGGAGGGGGAGGAGGAGGAGGACCAAAAATTCAAGATCATCCTTAGCTACATACCCACTGCTATTGCTAGCCTGAGATACGTGTGTGTGAATGTGTGTGTGTGTGTGTGTGTGTGTGTGTGTGTGTGTGTGTGTGTGTGAAGAGAAAGTTACATATATTACATATGTAATCATACATAAGCCATTCTCTCTATACCGGTGGCTCTCAACCTTCCTAACACTGCAACCCTTTAATACAGTTCCTCATGTCGTGGTGCTCCCCCAACCATAAAATCACTTTCATTACTACTTCATAGCTGTAATTTTGCTTACTGTTATGAATCATAACGGAAATGTCGGTGTTTTCCGGTGGTTTTAGGCGACCCCCGTCAAAGGGTTGTTCCACCCCCCAAAAGGGGTCGTAACGCACAGGTTGGAAACCAGTTCACAACACCAAATAAATAGACATTTTCCGAGTCACCCATGAAGGACTCACCATGGGTTGGACTAAACGCCCTGAATGAAGCACCGGCTCCTTGACATAAGGGACAGGAGTGCCCTTGACATGAAGGACACAGTCACCTATAGGTCAAGGGGCCGTCTATTCTCAGGGCCCCACGTTTCAGTAGACCCGTGCACTACTGAGGAATTAACTTGTTCACAGGAGACGCGGCTGTGAGGATCCGTCAGGAGCGTGGGTAGCTAATGAGGGTCCGGTATGATATTTCTTCCTTTTTTTTTTTCGAGACAGGGTTTCTCTGTGTAGCCCGGGTTGTCCTAGAACTCACTCTGTAGACCAGGCTGGCCTCGAACTCAGAAATCCACCTGCCTCTGCCTCCCAAGTGCTGGGATTAAAGGCGTGCACCACCACTGTCTGGCCGGTATGATATTTCTACACAGATTTTTCTCTCCTCCTGTCTTTGAAGAGTTGGCTTTTAGGGAGTGGTTTTGGCTTGTTCACTCTGGTTTGGTTTTGCTGCCTGATTGGTTTGGGTTTGGTACTGGGCCTTGGACTTGGGGCGTCAAACAATGCTGTACAGATTTCAACTCAGGATTCGGTTGAAAAACTCGGGAAAGTAAATCCCCTTCGTGTCCGTGAGCCTCCAGGAGAATGGATTTCAGGTGAGGAGCCTCACATGGAGATGCAACAGCCATGAGTCCTCAGAGCCAGGGCTGAGCAAGCCCAAGGTCTCTGCGCCTGTGTGCTCTGCTCCCTCCCCCAAACCTGCTTCTGTCCTCACTTGCACCTCAATGGCCTGAGGAATTCCTCCCTCTCTTCCTCTCCTCCCTCCTTCTCTCCCTCTCCCCCTCTCCCCTTTCTCCTCTCCTTCCCCCTCCTCCCTTTTTCCCCTCCCCTTCCCTTTGTACCTCCCTCTACCTCTCCCTCTTCCCACCCTCTCCCCTTCTCCCTCTCTCATGTGCACCTTAACCTAGAACTCACCAACTAGGCTATGCCAGGGATTCTCCTGCCTCAGTCTCCCCAACACCAGGATGCCACCACACCTGGCTTTTTTTTTTCTCTGAATAATGGGGTCCCCTTATCACAATGTATCATCTATATGGAACAGGATGTGGTGGGTTCAGAGGCAGATGTGGCAACCCAGCTTTTTCCATTAAACCTTAAAGGAGTTTTCGGGGCTCAGAGAGTTTCATAGCTAAGAACTGGTCGTTCAGGAGACCTGAGTTCGGTTCCCGGCACCGTTCTCAACCACCTGTAACTCCAGTTTCCAGGGGCTCAGACATCCTCTTCCGGCCTCTGTAGGCACCGGCATTCATGTCTACACACCCAAACAGACACACGTATGGATATACATCGACAGAATTTTTAAATATTTTTTTAAAGCTACATTTTGAAAAAGTTTGAAATAATGTAAAACAAAATTTTCACTTTGGAAAGTAAGTGTTATTTATAAAACTCATGAGGCAATGGTGCTTTCAGACAGCTTGAATTCCGGCATGAAAGGTGAGTTCTCCCCCCTCCCCCCCCCAACACCTCAAGGACCAGTGTTCTTAGGGAATAATTTTGAAAATAGCTCGCGTAGCCTGGGTTGGCCTAAGGGCCCAGATACTGGAAATCATCTTTCAGAACATTCCTTGAGGATCTTCTAGAAAACTTCCTCTATCCCTCAATAAGCGGGACAGTTGGCTCAAAAGACTAGAGAAAATATCCTGCAACATACACATCTGGATGAATGACAGGAGCTGAGGGGAGAAGGGGGGCTGGCTGGCTGGCTGGCTGGCTGGTCCCTGGGCTCCAGGGTACTCTGAAAAGTCTCCTCATCCACCACTTCAGCTAGCAACATCATTACTCGAAAAGTAGACGAAGGCTTTCTTCCTGAACCCAAAAGAAGACGGCCCTGAGCACCGAGACAAGCTGAGTCCTGACACCTGGCTGCCATCCAGGTAAATGTCATTACCATTAATGCTCCATTCTCTTCTCTCCCTGCAAACCAGTTTTTCCCTGTCTTGGTCTACAGCTACCAACAAATATGGTTGCCAAGAGGATTCCCAGCACCCACCAACCCAGTCACATGGAGACAGATTCCCAAGGACAAAATTTGAGGTAGCCATTGCTGAAGTCAGTGGGTAGACATTAACGGCATGCGGCTAATTTCCAGAAGCTGTGGATACACACTGGTGTTAGCCAGGTGGACCATCCATCCAACAGTGGTTGAATCTGATCGTCCTCATTTGCTTTTATGTGCTGTGACAAAGGCCATGACCAAAAGCATCTTGGGAGGAAAGAGTATGTTTACACCCTTCAGGCTACAATCTGTCATTCCGGGATACCAAGGCAGGCTGGAGCTCGGGGCAGGAACCTAGACACAGAAACTGAAGCAGAGATTGAAGAAGTAGAGAAACACTGCCTTGATTCCTAGGCTCCTGTGCAGTTATACCTAGAAGAACTGTCTACCCACGGGTGGTACCACCCACAGTGGACTTGGGACCCGCCCTTACATCAATTAGAAAGGGAGAAAATGTCCCACAGACATGGCCACAGGCCATCCAAGGAAGGCAGTTCCTCTACCGGGCTTCCATCTGCTCAGGTATGTCAAGTTGGCAACGAACGTTAACTATCACGCTGAGGGCTGGCTTCCTAAAGCATCTCCTTGCCTTCTGTATAAATAGAAACATCAATTTTTGGATGTTAAAGAGACTTTTGGTTCTCCAGATGGTGACAGGGACGACAGTGTCCATTCCAGATCTCCCTTGGGCAGGGCACAGTTGCCTGTGTGTGCCACGCATGCCCGGAAGCCATGTTCATGTAAGCAACAAGAGAAGGCGAAAGTTAAAAATAAATAGTTTCTCTGGCCTCGAATCTGAGACTGTGAAGGGAAATTTAGTTGGCCGTGTTTGTTTAGGGAGGCTGAACTTTGAAGCCTACACTGTTGAATGTTGAGTGTCCTGGGTTCTCATATCCTTCCATATTTAATGCCATCATTTGGAAAGTGAACTGACTTCACAAGTACTTTGCGCTTGCCCTGGAGATTACACACATTGGCCCAAATGGGCTTTTATTTTCCGTTTTAATTTATACAGTATAAATATGAGGTTGGACTCCTTTAGAGCTAGAGGTTTCTCTGTGCAGATGTTTCTTAAAAGCCATTTTCAATTCATACTGTTGGTTTAAAAAGAGTTTTTTTATTAGCTTGGCTGACGGCCAGTATTGGGGGCCGGGGGAAGAATTACTGTTGCATTTCTCACAACTCTGAGGTTTCCTATCCCTGTTCCCCACCCCCAGCCAGCGGCAAGACTGTCGGGAACTAAAGGGGACATAGCGCCATCTTGTGGCCAATGATGAGATGCAGCGAGGCGTCTCAGCTGGACTGGAGCCTAACCCCACCAGGATTTCTTGATTTACTTATTTGCCTTTTATTCACTATTTGGCTCAATTCACCCTAGATCTCAGGTTGTTTGCTTTTATGGAACGTATTCAACTTTGCCCCAGTAGGAGAAGATAAACCCCGCTGCATTCTGGCAAGGAGGGAGAGCCATAACTCATGCTTTGGGCTTTTATTGACTTCATCATAAAAACAGTGTTGTGTAAGTTAGTAATAAGTCTGGGAAATTTTTCAAATCTTTCCCCTTAAAACGGAAACGGGAAACACGAAGGCCAAATAGGCTTTTTCTCACTAATCTGGGCTTGAAGGTGTTAATCACTGGCTCGCGCTAACTTGATTTGCTTAGTATTTAAGGGGAACTGCATAAATCATAACTGAGTATCTCATCTCCTCAGCTGATATCAGTAGGCGTCAAACCTGCTTGCATTGTTCTCGACTTTAAAAGGAAAGTTCTGGCTGGGCAGTGGTGGCACACGCCTTTAATCCCAGCACTTGGGCAGCAGAGGCAGGCGGATTTCTGAGTTCGAGGCCAGCCTTGTCTACAGAGTGAGTTCCAGGACAGCCAGGGCTACACAGAGAAACCCTGCCTCGAAAAACCAAAAAAAAAAAAAAAAAAAACAAACCAAACAAACAAACCTGTTTGCAGTTAGTCACGTAAGCTAAGGAAGCGTGCCCCCAGTTGGCTCTGATTGGGAAATAAAGTTGCCAATGGCCAATGGCTTGGCAGAGAGAGAGAGGTGGGACTTTTAGATTTTCCAGGCAAGGGATGAAGGGAGGAGAAAGGAGAGAATCACCATGAGAGGGGCGTAGGACTGATCACACCATGGAGCAGAGGGTGAGATGGCCAAAATATAGATAAAGGGAAAGTGGCCCCACGGGAGGACTGCACAGAAGGAAGGAGGGCAGCAAAGATAAAATATAGATTTAGAAAGTGTTAACTCAGAAATATCAGAGGGGAGTGTGTGCAAGTCATAGGGAGGTTTGGAAGTACTCAACCATGGAGCTAGTCAAGGCATATCAAAATATAAAGGTGTGTGTGTCTGTCTGTCTGTGTGTGTGTGTGTGGTGTCTTTCATTTGCAAATCCAGAGAATTCTGGTGGGTAGCAGGAAGTGTGATCACCTGCCGGGAGCTCACAGCAGATTATTTACTACGACATATATATAAAAATAGATAATTTTTAACCTAAAACCTTAGGAAAACTCTCTGCAGCTTTTACAAGATCTCATGTCTGCTTGTTCAGAGGGTGATGCTTTGTTTTGTTTGGGTATGGCTTTGGCTTTTGGTCTTTCAAGACAGCCTTTTCTCTGTATAGCCTTGGCTGTCCTGGAACTCACTCTGTAGACCAGGCTGGCCTCAAACTCAGGGATCTGCCTGTCTCTATCTCCCACGTGCTGGGATTAAAGGTATGTGCCACCACACCCAGCTATGGGCATTGTTTAATTAAGAAAATACTAATCACTAGTACAGAAGGTAAAAACCTGGGAAGGATTGCTGGCAGCTAGATATGGACGCGTGTATAGACACCGGCAACCTCAGCGAAACGCCAGACAACTGCTCTTTACCCACCAAACCATCTCTCCAACTTGCAGAAGCTTTCGACCTGGCTGCTCCACTCAGGTGCATCTATAGTGCGGAAGATTCACACGGGTGCACACAGCCACATGTACACTGTCATTCAACACAACAGCGTTTGCAACAGCAAAAGAGAGAGCACCCCAAGGAGTCAACAACAGATCGACGGCTAATCTCTGGAGCGCATGTTAAGGGAACACTGTAAGGCAGAAAAAAATAAGTAAATAAAACAAAAAGACTTGTGGGTTTCTGTGAATAACTGCCAAGAAGTGTTGTCAAAAACCAGGGTTTTACACGTTGCATTCTAGGTAATAGATGGAAATACAACTGTATATATACACCTGCTCCTCTGCAGAGTCAACCCTTAGAAAAGAATGCTAACGGTGGATACGTAAATGCGAAGGAACAAAGGTAGCGGAACTTCAAACACACGGCCTCAGTTTTAACTCCCTCAGAATTGTGACACCCACCCTGATGTTCCAAGCTGTAGTCCGCTGAGAGGAGAGGGAACCATGCTCCAACCAGGCCTAAGCTCTCTGCCTAGTGTGTCCGTCACTGCTCTAGAGGGGGTGGGATTTGGGAGAATGGAGCCAATGAGGCGAGCCCAAGTCTCATGCAACAGCCAACTGTATTCAGAGCCTCAGACAGTTTATACTCGGAGTGTTTAAAAGGTCACGTGGGTAAAGTTCTCGTGCGCTCAAGCTGTGTACAATCACGAGGACACGCTGCACGTGGCAAAAACCGTGTTTTTCCATAGAGAAACAGAAAGGATATTTAACAACGGCAAGCAATAATGAGTGATCCTTAATAAACCCGCTCCTATCCGCTACGCCTGGGAGGAACGAAGAAACACATTCCAAGAACAAGTCCGTGTTTGGAGGAGGAAAAAAAAAACCGAGGTCACAAGACTCTTGTTTTCTTGGCGTGTTCTCACAAGCACTAAAAGTTCCCCTCACACAACTTCGTTCCTAGACCACATTCCGACAGTGTCCGTGAAAACACACACACACACACAACACACACACGTCTCAAACATGTGAGGCTTTGTTTTGAATCTTAAAATTACATTCTGGTTAACAGCATATTAGCATTAGTTTTAAGATTTAAAAAAGCTGAGCAGTGGTGGCGCACACCTTGAATCCCAGCACTTGGGAGGCAGAGGCAGGCGGATTTCTGAGTTCGAAGCCAGCCTGGTCTACAGAGTGAGTTCCAGGACAGACAGGGCTACACAGAGAAACTCTGTCTCGAAAAAAAAAAAAAAAAATGACGATAAAGGTCTTGGCTCCAGTTCTGGAAATGGAGGGACCCACGCTCGGTGTGAAATGGCCCACCTATGGATGCTTGCCCTCTCCTCCCGAGGGCCTGAGAGCAGCCTGAACCACTAGGATCAGATTGTAAGACGTCGGTTGCTGGGTGTGAATATTCTTATCCTCATTTTAAAACAAGGAAGGAAGACTAAGGCTAAGTTTTTAATCCAGAAGCATCTGAAACTAAAATGTAGGAGGTTGACGGTCTACTACAGGGGGATTTAACCACTATTTTTATGAGGTTTTGCTCTAGTCCTATTGAGGTGGTTTGAATGAAAATGGCCCCCCATAGGGTGTGACACTATCGGGAGGTGTGGCCTTGCTGAAGGAAGTATACCGCCATGGGGTCAGGTTTTGAGGTCTCCTGTGCTCAAGTTATGCCACATGTAGTGGATAGTCTTTCCTGATGTCTGTAGATCAAGATGTAGAACTCTCAGCTCCTTCTCCAGTACCATGGCTGCCTGCATGCTGCCATGTTTCCTGCCATGACAATAATGGACTAAAGCCAGCCACAATGCAGTGGTTTCCTTTATGAGAGTTGCCATGGTCATGGTGTCTCTTCACAGCAATAAAAACCCTAACTAAGACACCTACTCTCTGGAATGTCTGATCTTACGCATTCCTCTGGTTTCGGGGTCTAGAAATTCCTGTGCCTTCAATCTTAGCTTTTGAGTGACCCTTTCTTGGGGCATGAGGAAGTAAACACACTGTGCCTAAAACTTACTCCATACTTCTGATATAGGATAGGGTCTAAGAATAAATATTTTCCATTCTCACCTCTACTGTAAGTGTGTTTTATTTAATTTTGTATCACTAGTGTCTGCTAGGCACTACTTACCAATTACTAGTTGGATGGATGGATGGATGAGTGGGTGGATGGATGGATGAGTGGGTGGATGGATGGATGGATGAGTGG
>NW_021604786.1:4222155-4225580 GCF_004785775.1 Grammomys surdaster | reverse complement strand
TGGATGGATGGATGGATGAGTGGATGGATGGATGGATATATTGGTGCATAGATATGTGGTTAGATAGATGAATCGGTGGGTGAGTAGATGGAAAGGTGAGCAGGTAGATGCAGAACTAAATAATGAAGTTTAGAATAAGGTAGATGCCCAAATTTTGTTTTATTTATTAATAAAACAAAAACAGTTTTGAAAGCCTCGAGGTGTAAGTATAAATACACTCAGTATAAATATAAAGTCATCTTGATCTGCTCCCAAGGAAGACACTGCATCCCTGTCACAGACCAGAGCTCCACACAATGGAAGGCTATGAACAGCAGCCAGCATCACATGGGGGTTGTGCAATAGAAGGTTCACAGGACACAGCTGTCTCCATCATTCAGGCTTAAGCTGCTTGGAAATGGAAACTCAGTCCGTCATGCCCTGTGTATTACTTCATCCAAAAGATGCCAGGCTCCCTGCATGGGTCCAGACCATCTATTGGCCTCCGTTTGAGGCAGGTCGCCAGGATCCTTTCTGCCAAGGAATTTCTGCAGTCGTTCCAGATAGTGAGTGAGCCAGTTCAGCAGATTTATTCTTGTTTGTAAAAGCCTCAGAATTTCCCCTGATAAAGTGGTAAGGCCTATGCACACTGGCACTGAGGACAACGGGGAACACTCGGTCACAGGCCTAGGCTGCATTCAAGAGTCTGGTTCCCTAAAAGCCGCCTTCGGTGGTCCCTCCAGGGGAACCCTGGAGGTCACCTGGGAACTTCTAGGACAGTGGCTCTCAACCTTCCTAATGCCATGACCCTTTACTACAGCTCTTCATGTTGCGGTGAGCTCCCAAACATTAAATTATTCCATTGATATTTTATAACTGTAATATCACTGTTGTGAATCATAATGTAAATATGATATGCAGGATATCTGATATATCAACCCATGAAGTAAGAAACTGCCGATCTAAGGAAACAATGAACCCCCTCACCCCCATGCCAGGCACTATGTAACTGTTAGGTTTGTTGTCTTAGGTAAAATGACACTGTTATGATGTCCAGAGAAAGAGAGCAAGCCAGTTCTCAATAGCAGGCAAACTGAGGCTTGGAAAGTCATTTCCCCGTGAACCGAAAGGCAACCAAAGTCCCCTCCACTGCCAGCATGCTGCCAGCCCTCCTCTCCCAGTCTTTCTGCTGCCGGCCATGGCTACCTGTTTCTTTCTAGCAACAGAATCTTTGTGTAGGGGTGGTTCTAATGCTAAGGTCCTGTTTCCCAATTGGTTCTTGATCTGTCAGTAAACAAGAAATGAGCCAATCGCTGGACTGAAGAGATAGGCGGGACTTCTGGGTCCAGGGAGGCTAGACAGAATTTGCGGTGCTTCTAAAGGACAAAAGGCGACCAGCCATGTGAGATCTCGGGCCGAGCGGTGGCCTGTGGCCGCTCCTACAGCCAAATGGTTGCGTTTACCTGAGATTAGATGTAACTGAATAGCTAAAGTTGAGGGTTGGTGGGGAAGTGTGGAGCTAAGAGTATTAATAAGGGCATGCTTTTCCAGGCGGGAGATAGTAGCACCCAGCAACTGCGTCAAAAGGCAAGTTGAAATTGAACAACTGTGTCTTTTATCCGTGAATTCAAGGGAAGCTAGGTGGGGGTTGGTAGAGCGGCCCATTCACGGATCTTAGGCGGGGTAGCCAAAGCTACTTGGAACACGTTTGAGCAGAACTAAAGGTGAGACACCCAGACAGACCCAGCCACCACCACGCTGTCTTCTACTCTCTGAGCTTCTGGTGTTCTTGTCTCTAGATCACTTGTTTAAAACCAGAGCTCACTGTGTAGCTTGGGTTGGCTTGGAATTCATGATGCTCCCGCCGTGCTAGTGATACAGGCCTGTACCACCTCATCCAGCTTTCAGCTGCCTTCTGGATGGAGGTTGGACCAATTGCTGAAGCCATAGGCATCACCGGCCATCTTGGTCCCTGAATGGTTATCTGAAATCCAGTCACTAAGATGTCTTTTTATGGCCCAGTAGTATGACTAGAGAAAAAAATGGGGGGGGGGGGGAACACGCGCATTGTGTGACGCATTACCCATCATGCCTTGCAGCAGTTAGCCAACCGTCAACAAGCTATGTCAGGCAGCCGTGGCAGGGTCTGCTCACCCGCCTCAAATGTCACCATCGTAAAGCATGTACAATTCTCTTCTCAGACATCAGATCCAAACAGACCTCAAGTGGCTTTGGAAAGCTGGCCCGGTAAGCCAAACGCAGGGCTCTGTGTATGGCTCCGCAAAGATGAGGCTCGGTAAACTCTGCATGCCCCATGCCACTGGGCGCTCAACATATGTGTTCATTCATAAGACAGATACGTTACACTGCGCTGCATGATTTAAACATAGTCTCAATAAGAGAGGGATTAAGTCTACCTGTGAAAGAAAAGTTAATGGGAAAATGGTATTTCTCTTTTTAACACCTCGACTGTCTTTCATACCCCTTGCCAGATGCCACTACTAGTTTAAGCCCCAGATACCCAGCTTTCTGGGATGGGGACCTTGTTTGTGGAGAAATAACTAGTTTCGAGGAATAATGGAAACCTCTTGGGTAGCTTACACCTAGGCAACACCTTTGCTGTGCTGTCTCCAGGTCCTGTCCAGGTTGCAAGTGTAGACTGTGTGTTATCTGACTATGCAGACTCGAAGTCTGTTGCGAAGTCTGTTGTTCTGAAGAAAGCTGTGGGATGGAATAAAATTTTTTATTTAGTCAGTTTCCTGTAAAAGCTAGCAGAGTGGGCCCCAAGGGGTGTGCTGGGCCATCAGTGGTGACTATTTAAGGATGAACGAATGACTAAATATATAAAAGTATTTTTATACCACAGGAAAATCACAGCTAAGATGTAATTCTTAGCCAGGTGTGGCCACGCACCCCAGTAATCCCCAGACTCTACAGAGCTGAATCAGAAGGATCACAATTTCAAGCCTAACCTGGGTTATTGAATGAAAGTCTTAAAAAAAATAAATAAAAAAAATAAAATCCACAAAATAATTCCCTCCCCCAAAATCTCCATCGCAGACTAGTACAGCTCCCCTCAAAGGGACACACAGGAGAGCAAACGAGACTTTTGCAAATTGTACCACCTGCAAAGGCCAGAAATTGCTGTTATTAAGTAGTGCTTAATTATTCAAGTACAGTGAACAGAAGAGTCGTGACATTCCTCACAAAGCGTCTACTCTGCTCTTAAAATAGAAAGCCATGGCCGGGCGGTGGTGCCGCACGCCTTTAATCCCAGCACTTGGAAGGCAGAGGCAGGCGGATCTCTAAGTTCGAGAGTTCGATGCTAGCCTGGTCTACAGAGTGAGTTCCAGGACAGCCAGGGATACATAGAGAAACCCTGTCTCGAAAAAAACAAACAAAAAAAAAAAAAAAGAAAGAAAGAAAGAAAGAAAAAAAGAAAGAGA
>NW_021604786.1:4199032-4222055 GCF_004785775.1 Grammomys surdaster | reverse complement strand
CCTCAGCATCGGGATTATATTTTGAGTCCTGAGCCATCCTGGACTTCAGCATCAGATCCTGTTTCAAAACACAAGGGCTGGAGAGAGAACTTAACAGTTAAGAGTCTGTGCTCTCACAGACTGCTCTTGAAGAGGACCTGAGTTCAAGGCCCAGCATTCACATCCAATGGCTCACAAAGGCCTAGAACTCCAGCTCCAGGGGAGCCACGCCCTCTCCCACCCTTCAGCCACGCCCTCTTGGGGGCCTCCAGCCACGCCCTCTCGGGGGCCTTCAGAACATTGTGATCACATTCACATACCCATACAGATACCCACACATAATTAAAAAAGAAATATTTCTTAAAATACAAATACATAATGTGCATATATAATTAAGAATAAAACATTACATACTTAACATAGAAAATTAAGAATTGGAGAGGTTAGCCATGCGGTGGTGGCGCACGCCTTTAATCCCAGCACTTGGGAGGCAGAGGCAGGTAGATTTCCGAGTGCGAGGCCAGCCTGGTCTACAGAGTGAGTTCCAGGACAGCCAGGGCTACACAGAGAAACCTTGTCTTGAAAAACAAAAACAAAAAAACAAAAAAAAAATTGGAGAGGTTAAATTATATCGCCATTGCCCATTGCTCCCACCAATGAACTCAGAGCTACAGGCACCTATGGCTGTCTAGCAAGCTCTTGCTTTTCTAATATATAGACGGGAAGTGTATCATTTTGTGTTTTATTGGGATACTTACATTTATTATAATCAATGAATCTGTTATAAAATGTCAATCAGCATGTTTGGTGGTAGAATTACTCTCCATTTTTTTTCTTTATACTTCTCTCCAAACTTTCTTTAACAAACACATAGAAGATTCTTTCTGAGTTTGAAATAATAGAACAGGAAAAGTTCTGTTTCTGTCCAGATATAACTTAACTTTGGACTGAGAAATGATCACAGGCCTTTGTAGAAGGACAGAGAGTAAAGACAGCCATGTAACATGCATTTCATATTCCACTCAAAAGAAATAGCGGGTAAAGCCAATATTTTATCTTAAAATTCTTTTTTTTTTTTTTCTCGAGACAGGGTTTCTCTGTATAGCCCTGGATGTCCTGGAACTCACCCTGTAGACCAGGCTGGCCTTGAACTCAGAGATCCGCCTGCCTCTGACTCCCAAGTGCTGGGATTTAAGGCATGCGCCACCACTGCCCAGCCTCATCTTAAAATTCTTGATCAAACATCTCTTAAACTATAATATTTTAAAATATTGTCTGGAGGCCAGAGGGATGGTTCAACAGTTAAAGTACTTGCTGCTCGTACACAGGACCAGAATTCTGTTCGTTGTATTCATCGGTGGCTCTCTCTGTAGGTAATTCCAAGGGGTCTGATGCCCTCTTCTGACCTCCAGAGACCACCTGCACTTCCAGAAGAAGGTATCTGAGAGTCGAAAGCTACCCAGGTCTGCTCTGGCTACAGAGTGTGTGGAATCTGCAGACACATATGCAACCTTGCTTGGACATCATGTTTTACATATAAAATTGGGGATTTATAGCAACACATATTTGAGTCAGCTTGAGTCCGTGAAAAGATTGGAAGGCTGAGCGTGAGAGGCAAGAACAGGAGTCAAGACTGAGCATTCTACCACACTGCCCCAAGCTTTTAGTGGCATGTGGACACGGTAACCATTCCAAGCCTAGTGCCCCTCCAGTGCTTGCTCTGGGGAGCTGGGGCTCACCATGGGTCTCTATGGAGGGCTGCTACTGCAGGTGGAGAGGTCTGTGTCTCCAGGAAAGCGCCAGGCTGACCCCAGCTGGTTTTCTGCAGCCTGCTGGGTAGCAATGCTTGGATCTGTCCTCCTCCTGTGGCTGCCATGGTCATGAGGACCTGCCGAGAGTCTCTGTTCGAGCTCAGCAAAGCTCTTGGCTGCCGGTTAGCCACACTGCCAATGGCTGGTTATGTTTCAGCAACGTTCCTGTCCGACCTGAACTGAAACACATTCCCACAGCCGGACTCAGTTCAGCTGAGTTTCAAGAACAGTATGGAAAGGAAAATCTGGGAGGCACCCCCAGAAAAGACTTACACCCTGGGGTCCTGGGCACATTTGCAATAGACAGAATCTCCTACTTCTTGTGGGTTCAGCCACCTCCACTGTGGAGGATGCTGACCTGTGTGTTCCGTCAGCTATTCTGAGGTAAGCCACTTCTCGGCTTATGCAACAAACCAACTATTTACATTGCAGGAGCGGTCAATACAGATAGTCTAGACTTGCTACTTAGCTCATGATTGACAGCTCCTGCCTCATCAGCGATGTTCTGGGAAGTTTGGTTAAAAACAAACAAAGTATCGAAGTCCAGTGCAGTGGTTCGCCTTTCAGATTCCAGCACTTGGCAGGGTTGCCAGGAGTTTGAGGTCAGCCTGAGCTACATACTGAAGCCTGTTCCGGCCAAACTCAAAAACAAACAAACAAACAAACAAACAAACAAAAATCACATTCTCCATCTGAAGTCACATATTAGTTAATATTATTACAGTTTTGACCAATTTAAATGTTGTCAGACTCCAGAACACTAAAAACACAGGCATGTGCCACTGAGAGACCAGATGAACTCCATCTTGGGTTCAGGCTCCATCTTTAGAAAACCTGAACTTGAGTTAACCAACAAGCCTGAACCTAGAGCTAGTTTCCAGGTCACTGCCTACTAATCATCAGGAGGAAAGCAGAAGTTACGTTTATGGTTTGGCTCCTGACACCAGTCAATCATTTTAAAGGGCAATAAATTCCATAATAGCCCCCCCCCCCCCAATCAGATGTATCCCAGGCTAGAAACCCCCTTGCTTGTTTGCTTGCCTCTAAATGCTTGCTTGAAACTGGGCTCGGGACTTCAACCTCCTGTACTGCTGCATCAGTGACTGTGGTGAGCCCAAGTTTGAATAAAGACCCTAGTGCGATTGCATCGGAATCAGCTCAGATCATTGGAAGAAGCTAGCCAGGGGACACAGGAACTTGGGAAATGCATCTGATTGGGTGAGGCCTCAGAAATATAAAATAGACCAGGAAGGACTCTTATAAGAATTGATCTTCAAGTCAGGCAGTGGTGGCGCACGCCTTTAATCCCAGCACTTAGAAGGCAGAGGCAGGCAGATTTCTGAGTTCGAAGCCAGCCTGGTCTACAGAGTGAGTTCCAGGACAGCCAAGACTATAGAGAGAAACCCTGGGGGGTTGGGGGGGGGAGTGAGAATTGATCTGCAATGAACAGAAGGCCTCGCACAGAGAACCCTTGGAGACAAGGCACTAGAAACAAGCACGCATCCCTAGAGGTTGGCCTTGACTGGTGATGTCACTGTGGAACTCTGAGGAACACCCAGGAGGGAAAGAAGCAAAGCGAACCACAGTGGCTCTTCTCAACATGGGAGACTTGCCTTGGTCATGGTGTCTGTTCACAGCAGTAAAACCAGTTCTAAGACAGATGCATGTTCAGAGCATTGCAGCACTTCACAAACACCCGTGTCTCCTTTATCGTTTCCATTTTTTAACATTTACACATTTGTCATGGTGAAAGGGGGTGGGACGCACATACAAAAGCGTGTGTGGGCCCAAGGACGTCAGTTCTCTTCTCCCACCCCCTGGGTCCCCAGAATCTAATTGGGTATAAGGCTTAGCAGCCAGAGCCTTATCACTGAGCCTTAATTTTTCCCAGTTTCCTTGGCTGGAGGACCTCAGCAGGGATGGCTTCCTGGGCGTCAGAGCGGTTCCGCTGAGTGTTCCACATTTGTAAGTCCTAGGCTTGGTTCAGTCTGCTGCTTCCATCTTCAAAGTCTTAATTTTACGGAGAGTTCTGTGAGTCAGGTAGTTTATCCAGGGGCTGTGGGAGTCCAGGGACAGATTCTTGGAGCTACTTCCTTACAAACAGGCATGTCAGCTATGGCATTCTCGCAATATTTTCGAACATTCTCAAGGAAAATCGGCCTCGGGTCTTGAATTCCACCTTCATCATATCGGACAAGAGTCCTATTCTAAAATCCCACTAGATTTCTTGCACCTACTTTTTAATCTGTTTTCCCTGGGTGCTCATGGAAATTTCACTAAAGAACTGTTTGTTCAGCTCAAAACTCCCCCTGGCCCAACTCTGTATCTGGCTTCAAACAGTTACTCAGTACATGCACTAAAACCACTAAAACCTGTGTTTGTCTCCGGCTGCTTTCTAGTAACCAGTGTACACGAAAATCAGACCAAATCTTTCCTGAAACACACTAGTCCTAGGGACCCCTTCAGGAGGCAAGGCACAAGAGGATCACGTTCGAGGTCTGCGTGTGGGCCTCATAGTGAACTCACAAAAGCAAGGTCAACCTTGGGAATGTATGAGATCCTCCCTTAAACTAAGAAGAGAAGGCTGGGGATGTAGCTCTCAGCTTAAGTTGTCTAGAAGGTACAAGGCCCTGTGTTGGCTCCATAATCCTGCCAAAGGAAACAAAGCAAACATCTATCTAGGTAGACCGACTCCACAGAAACAGGCATAATGTGGGAAGCACTTCTTGACACTGCTTCAAGGCAGTCTCTCATTTTCTGAAGATGATCACCAAGATGGTCAGTCACCAAGAGCACCACACCGGGGAGCCCCCTGGCCTTTGTGACACTGACTGCATCTTGAATGGATTTAAATGTTCCTTATTTTCAGAGAGGCTCAGTTTCCACCCTAGCACTGCCTGAGTCCTCAGATGAGATTGCTTCAGGCCATGGGAACCTCTCACTTTCTCATGACAAAAGACATTCAAACAAACGGAGTCATCACGCCAGGAACTTTCAGAGTTCCCAGCAGTCTGTGCGCTCCACACACGCTGGAGGAGCAAAGGGCTTGTGGGCATCTTTTCTCCTGCCAAAGTGCCACAGGGCAAGAGAGATCGTACAACTCACTGCTGCTTACTACCCTCAAAATGGAAAAAAAAAAAAAAAAAGAATGGTTTCAAAGCCTGTGCATAAAAAGACATTGCTGATAAACAGCACAATGACATTTGCATAATCAGACGCACACAAACACGATCACTGTGTCACTGGGTCATCTAAAGTTTAGTGTGTCCTTAAATACACTGTTTTGCACTAAAAAAAAGAGCAGTTGGTGACGAAGCAGGGAAGGCAAACGCAAAGGGCTAGTTATTGGCGGCAGGAACCCAGGGATCCTTTAAAAGCCATTTGATCCAAGTGGAGAAGTGGAGGAAGAGAAATATCTAACAGTATTAAAATCCCAGACAAAACACTGCCAAGAAATGGGAGGGCGTTATTTACCCCCCATCCAAGCCCAAGGTAGCTGGGTGATTAGTTTTCTTTAAACAACAGCTTGCTTTGCTGACATCTCATTTTTCAGAAGCAGCTGTTAGCCAAATATAGTCTTGTTTATTTGTTCCCTAGAAGGCTGTTTTAAAGAGCTTCTTCTGGTAAAAAAATGTTACAATGTGTAACTGGGAACATCCTGAGAAGGAGGGCGTGATATTTGTGTTCAAGTGAACATCTGCCTAAGTCCGGCTTTCTGTTTGTGAATAATCCTTTTATTCCGGTGCCATTAGGCACACTGAACTATGGAGCCTTTCCTTGTTTTGGGTCATGCAGGATTCCAAAGATAATAGAAATTTCTCAAGGCCGAGTTCTTTGTTCTGGAGGCAGGGGACTTTGTGTCATAATACTTTAGTACAGCTAGTGTCTGGCACATGGCTGGAAGGAAGCAGGTTTGTCCTTGGTTACTAGGAAGATAGAAAAATACCTACAGTATCACACAGAAACTCGTAATCACAGTACTCAGGCGGGAACAGGATTACATTGAGGTCAGCCTGGCTGGTGTTGAGAACCTTTCCAGGAAAATCCTACAGCATCAGAGATCTCGGAGATCTCATTAGATCATCCGTCAAGCACCCTCTGAAGGCGGGCAAAGAATGAACTTCCAAGAAATAGGCTAGGTATAACCATCTTTGTCTGTATTTGGCCTCCAGCTTACTGTTGCCTTTTCAAGTCTGATATTTGGGAAACAAAAGCCCATTTTATACATCCTTCTCAGACCTCTTCAGAAGTTGGGGGGTGGGCCGGGCGGTGGTGGTGCACGCCTTTAATCCCAGCACTTAGAAGGCAGAGGCAGGCGGATTTCTGAGTTGGAGGCCAGCCTGGTCTACAGAGTGAGTTCCAGGACAGCCAGAGATACACAGAGAAACCCTGTCTTGAAAAACCAAAAAAAAAAAAAAAAAAAAAAAGTTGGGGTGGAGGGAGGGTCCTTATTTTATCGAGGAATGGGTAGTCTAGGCTGGTTGAGAACTCAAAATAATCCTCCTGCCTCAGACTCTCAAGGGCTCAGATGCCACCTGACTGGAATGTTTGCCCCACACCCTTTGCTTCCATTGCTGACTACAGAGAACTTCCCTATGACTAAATCTTGTCAACTCTGAGTTGTTCTAAACAGGGAGCCAGAAAGGCCAAGTTCCATTTCCAACTGCTGTGTGAAGTCTGTGACCTTCTCATGGAAGAACTAGATTCTGTCCAACAGACTTTGAATTTTAAGGTGGTATGTATGACTTTGAGGGAGACTTACTGCTCAAAGGGGGTAGGGTTACCAAATACGGGGTAGATGGTGCATGCCAGTTTGACACAGCTCGTCACAGCCCGCTGGGGTTGCAGACTGATGTTGGTTTAAAAGTCTCTTTCTGTGTTCTGGGAAATGCTCATTTTTACATGATGGCTCACTTTCCCCCAGTGCAATGGTTCTCAACCTTCCTAATGCTGTAACCCTTTAATATGGTGGTGACTCCCTTCCTCCCCCAAGAATAAAATTATTTTCACTGCTACTTCCTAACTGTAATTCTCCTGTTATGAAATGCCATATAAATATCTGATATGCAGGATGTCTGTTATGCAATCCCTGGGAAAGGGCCATTCAACCCCCAAAGCAGGTCGCAACCCACAGATTGAGAACCATATATCAGTGGTTGTTCCTGAGGTTTTTATAGTCCAGAATAGTTTTGGAATTCCTCAGACCCAATCAAGAGTTGGCTAACTCTTCAGCAGGCCTTCATGTGCTTGGAGATGCTTGCCCTTCCCTCCTATCCCTGCCACGAGGGGCTGAGACCAACGGAGTGCTAATGGGGACTAAATCTCTATTGTATAGAACATGAGACAACAGTCATTCTCATACATCCACAGCAATTTTTTTTAAAAAAGATTTCTTCCTGTAGCCCCGGCTGTCCTGGAACTCAGAGATGGGACTACCTCTGCTGGGATTAAAGGTATGCACCACCACTGGCTGGCCACCCACAGCATTTCTGTTGTGTATAGAATGGGG
Organism: Grammomys surdaster; assembly: GCF_004785775.1. Taxonomy (NCBI): domain Eukaryota; kingdom Metazoa; phylum Chordata; class Mammalia; order Rodentia; family Muridae; genus Grammomys; species Grammomys surdaster. Next base: position 4,214,756 of record NW_021604786.1, on the reverse strand, counting down.
AAACATTCAATCACTACCACATACCTTCCGAATACAAAGTACTGACAGTCGTTAGCTGACAAACCAGTGTAACCACTTTTGTTACCCAGTTACTTGCCAACGGAGAATGGGGTGAGCTCAGTTCAAAAGGTCTGCCTGCAGAAGACCGTTTCATTTACCTCTACACTAGTCAGTAAGGGCTCCACGTGAATGATTCAAAGTCTGAGGGTCCTCTGAAAGGTAAATTAAGGACTGTATCTGAAACTACAATAGAAGCAATGCTCTACAAGTATAAGCCGGGCAGTGGTGGAGCACGCCCGGCTTATACTTGGGATTAACAGCACTTGGGAGGCAGCCGCAGGTGGATTTCTAAGTTAGAGAGTTCAAGGCTAGCCTGGTCTACAGAGTGAGTTCCAGAACAGCCAGAACTACACAGAGAAACCCTGTCTCGAAAAACTAAAAAAAAAAAAAAAAAAGAATTAAAGTATAATCATGAATTAACTCCGAGTATTCAAATTGAGGGTTTTCAAGTCACGTGACACTGATCACTGTATTAGTCAGGACTCTTGTAATTAAAATGTCAGCAAGACAAGTCAAATTCAATATAGAGAACCTGGCGGGGGTCAGGGACCAAATTCACAACTCATGCCCCTAAGGGAGGTATTAGGAGGCTTGGATTTCAAGGTAATACTGCAGGAACCAGAGCCTATGACCAACCCCACCCCAGTGCCCGGCATCAGTCGGTATTTGCTGACTACTCACTCCTGATCTGCCTAGGTCTTTCTTCGGAGATTGCCAGCAGCGGGGTTAGAAACCTCCAGGACGGTCTTCAACACTGGAGTTCCCTAAACACTCGAGGATGTTGCTAACTACTTTAGTGAACTTGTTGCCTTCAAGTGAGACAGAAGTCTCTACAGTGGGAGCAGCAGGACTCAAGGCTGGAAGAGTAGCTTCCCTGACGCCAGCAAGCAAAGGAGGCTGAGCTACTACTGGTGAACAGAGCCAGCTACAGGAACGCAGGTTTTCCTCCAAATAATAAACAAACTTAAACATCCCAGCCTTTTATTCTAAGAAGAACAGTTATTTCAGACATTCTTTTGACTATCAGAAGGTAAGTCAGGCTGCTTCGAAGAATTACAACTAAGCAGCAGAGCGATATGACTAGATTTCCAAAGTGAGGAATCTCAGCTAAATATTTGGACAAGGACATTTTTAGACACTGCTGAGAGAGGACAGGAGATTTTAAGCAGTTTTCAAATTAGATTTGGAAGGCAAGGCAAACCCTCTAACCTACCTCGCACCATGCACAGCACAGGAGTCCAACTGGACAAACAGCTTTGACAAGGAACCTAAAAATAGAGTGTCTTCATAAATTTTCTAAACTGTCCCTTCCTTCTTTCTGCTCTGGACAGCCCTAAAACCTGGCCGGCTTTGGTGCACTTCCATTTTGGGTTTATAGACATCTCTCAGGGCTTTGGCCTTCTCCTCCCAAATGGTTATGTGCAAGCAGAGAAACACCCTCCGCACACAGGTTGTAGTTTCCAAATGGCAGGAAACTGACGAAAAAACTTCTATATCCAGAGTATGAAGGCACTTGAAAGCATCATGAAGTCTGAGCTCAGCACCACGCCTGCGCTCCCAGCTGCAGGAATGGCTGCTGGGAAGTGGGGGGGGGGGGGGGGGGAAGAGGGGACAGACAGACTCAAGTCTCCCCAGTTCCCCGAAGCAACACTTGTGGTGTTAAGTAACAAACAGCCACCACGGTGACATCTACACATATACAGAATTATATTTAAATTCACATGGAATAATATTTACATGTTAATTAAGTTATATGTAGGAAATTAGGAAAAGTCCAGATGATGGTTTACAAACAAAGAAAAGAAAACTATACAAGACAGGAAGAGAGCCAACAGTAAATGCCACGACCTTCCCCTGCCGAAGCAGACAGGGTCTTCCAGAAAGCTACATCTTCTTAATCTGATTGTCCAGGTCATCAAAGTACGGGTGCTTGAGGGCCATTTTGCCAGAGATTCGCTTGGCAGGATCATACACGAGCATTTTCTGGAGAGAAAAAGAAGAAATAAACTTAGAAGCCTGCCCTCCAAGATACTTAAATCACAGACACCTTGGTGACCTGTTATAAATTATAAGATAAGCACCCAGACAGCTTAAAACCAAAACATAAATCTTCAGACTATCTAGCTAATTATATCTACCTTGGAAATTAAATGTCCATCTGTTATTCACAACTGAAATAGTACCACCCAGTTATAGTGCTTCCTGATGTGGTGTCCACACAACCCCTTCCCGGAGCCAACAAAGAAAACAAACCCACAGCATTTTTATACACACAGCCACAATAGATGGATTAACTACAATAAACTAATTTAAATACTCCAGATCTTAAATCTTATTATGAATATTATCTTCAGAGAAAACTCAATCAACAAATAGATTAAGGGACTAGAGAGATGGCTCAGCAGTTAAGAGCACTGACTGTTCTTCTAGAGGTCCTGAGTTCAATTCCCAGCACCCACATGGTGGCTCACAACCATCTGTGATGGGATCCAGTGCCCTCTTCTGGTGTGTCCCAAGACAACAACAGTGTATGTGCATATATAAAATAGATAAGTAAATCTTTAAAAAAACAAACAAATAAATAGATTAAAAGCCCACTCCGCCCCAATCAACCAACAGGGCCTTGAGTTACAATGACCCTGAAAACTGTGATTCTCCTGGGGTGCTAGGCAGGGCCACCACACCAGGTGTGTGTGGTGCCAGAGATCAAAGCTAGGGATTCATGCACACTGACCACATATCCGTGCCTACAGAGCCTCTGCTGACTGGTTTCCATCTGTGAACACACACGCTCACTCAGGAGTATGAAGGCTTTGAGGACATGCCAGTCAGTCCTCACAGCCACGAGGAAAGATGTGCCACACTGTTTGGCAGGGCCTCCGCAAGCTTAGCTAGTGCAGGGTGTCAGCTCAACGGAGGAAACTGGGGCACAGGGCTGATTTTTATTAAGTGACGTGAAATCCTTTGTTTAAAGACTTGAGAACCAAGCATGAAGCTCTACACCCAGAAAAAGCTCTGCCTTCCACCTACAGCCCCCAGCACCACACACACACACAGTCACACACACAGTCACACACACACACAGACACACACACAGTCACACACAGACACACACACAGTCACACACAGACACACACACACAGTCACACACACACACAGTCACACACACACAGTCACACACACACACACACACACACACACACACACACACACACAGAGAGCTAATAACTTAGATACTACCAGAAGATTGGGCCCAGGATAGGGAAAGGCTTCTAAGTTAACCCAACAATACCAATATGTAAAATATATGATAGCCATAGAGTCTGGACAAATCTGAGCCGCATTTGGTGGCACCGTTTACAGACTGCAAGAGAGCTACAAGACCGACTGGAACATCTACTTGATTCCTCCTACAAATTCCGATTTTGAACATTGCTCTACCTACAACAAATCTCCTAAAGGAGGCCTGAACAGTAAATTTGTTCTTTGCCTTGGTTTTTTTCTTCAAGAAAATAACTGATAATGGTGTGCACCAAACCAACTGAAGAAAACCAGAATGACATTCGTCTTTGTTAACCTTTCTTAGAGAGGACACTAGGGCAGATCTGAGAAACGGAGTTTCTATTGTCAAAAGCCCGAACCTTACCAAGCAGTCAACGGAGTGCTCGCTGACAGACTGGGTGCTCAGCAGTGAACACACAGAACAAAGAGGAGCCATCGGAACTCAACAACATACTCTCAAGCAAGGTGGTGTGTGAGCCCGGCCTCTCCTCCAGCGTGTCCACTGCCACCTACCAGATGAGCGGTAAATGACAACGCCCAACACCGGAGGCCCCTCAGACACTGGGCACGTCACACCTCACAGGCAGCTGTCGCTACAGGCATACCGGGCATCTGACTCAGCTGCTGACCCTTCCTGCTCACAAGTCCAGGACTGAGTATATCCAGTCACCTCTACCTGTCACTATGAACACAGGGCACCTCACTAGAGTCATACAGAACTTACTGAGAGCAGATCCAAGCCGTTTTCATCCAGGTTCTTGACGTGGGACGCCAGGCTCCCGGGCTTCCACTTGGGGAATGTGTTCTTGTAGTCCTGCAGGGACTCGACTTCTGGCCACACTTCATTGTTAGGTGTGCCGAGAGCTCTGGAAGAAAGACAAATGTCCCCGTCATACACATACACACACACACACACACACACACACACACACAGACACACACACGGCATCTTTACTAATTAACCGTACGCGCTTTGAACAGCGTAGGCAGAAGACACAATTACCTGAAGATCCTGAAGAGCTGGTCGATCTCAGAGTCGCCGTGGAAAAGCGGCTTCTTGGTTGCCAGTTCTGCAAATATGGTCCCTATACTCCAGATGTCAACCGGTGTGGAGTAACGGGCGGAGCCCAGCAATACTTCTGGAGATCGGTACCACAGCGTCACTACCTGGTACAAGACAGACCACACACGGTTGTCTTTTAGGAAGCTGTGCAGGCATCACCAGGAACTTAAGCCAAATTGGCTATACACAAAACACTAAGTTATTTCTGACTTCTGCTCATTGGTGGGTAAGAACAATAAATATGCCGGGCGGTGGTGGCCCACGCCTTTAATCCCAGCACTTGGGAGGCAGAGGCAGGTGGATCTCTGAGTTCGAGGCCAGCCTGGTCTACAGAGTGAGTTCTAGAACAGCCAGGGCTACACAGAGAAACCCTGTCTCGAAAAAACAAAAACAAACAAAAAAGAACAATAAACATCTTGCTTTTTAAGTCAATGGACCAAATCAGCTATAGCCTGGATGGGCATATACTGTAAGGGTAAAAATTAAAACAGCTCAGCAGAGACCACAAACAACTTGGGAAAGACCACAGGACAGCTTGCTGAGCTTACTGAGAATAGCCATAATAAAAATATCAAGCCCCTCTAGGGACGAGGTGACCAGAAATGTAGAAACAACCAAAGACATATCTTGACCAGTCTAAACATGCCTAAGTGAGTAATGGGCCACCTGGTGTTTATCCTAGAAGGTCTGAGGCTTCATGGTCAAAAATAGTGGGCCATCCAGCCTGTCAAAATGATTGCTTACGCAAAGTGCTGATGTTTGAAATATCCAATCATATGTAACCGCGCCAGAATTTCCCACTTTTCCCTTCCCCCTTTTGCCTCCCCCTATAAAAGTTCTAAACTTCCTGGGGTCTTCATCGAAATTCTCTCCCCTGCGTGGGATGAGTTTCGATCCAAGGGCCCTTGTTAGTAGACTGCCTTTTGCCATTGCATCAAGTCAGTCTCTCGTGTCTCCTTGGGTGCGCGCTAATTGGGACTTGAGATGGGGTCCTCTTTCTGGGTCCTTAAAACACCTGGCTGGCATACACTTTTAATCCCAGCACGCCAGCACTCTGGAGGCAGAGTGTGAGGCCAGCCTGGTCTAAGAGCTAGTCCTAGGACAGCCAGGGCTACACAGTGAGATCCTGCCTCAGAAAGAGAGAGAGTCAGAACCACTTTCTTTTTCAACTTAAAGAAGAAAAAGAAGCACTAAATAGTAACAGCTGGTTTAGGAGTGAGACTGTGCAATGCAAAGTACATGTTTTGTCTACATGTTAAGTTGGTAGTTACAATTAACATGAATAAGGCATCCAAGCCAAAGGGGGAGGAGGACGCAATTGATTAGTGACTTAGAACTATAGCTTATTTATCAAAATAGTAAATCTATGACCTCTGTCAACAACGCAAATAACGCCAGCAGCAGTTAAAGCCATCAAAGAAGATTCCTATCATAAACTGAGAAAAAAAAAAAAAAAGGAGTAAACAAGACAGGGCTGAGAAGGCCGCTTCGTGGGTGGAGAGCTCCCCTATCAAGCAGCAGGTGCAGGACCAGCGTCCCAGCACATTCTTCAGCAGACAGAGCAGTGCACACATCTGTGTAATCTCAGCACCCAGGCATCATCGGCTACCCAGAGAATGAGGCCAGTCAGAGCTACAGGAGACTGCCTCAAAACCCAAACGACACAAGGAGGGACCGACACTATGGACTCCAGGTTCATGACTCCCCAGACGCCCTTGTTCCTGTACTACACTAGTCAACACCCTTTCAGAAATACCAGAGGAACCCAGTCTGGTGATGTGGACCTTCAATTCCAGCTACTGGGAAGGCCACTGTAGGAGTCCCAAGTCCAAAGTCTATCTACGCCAGTGACCTCAGGGCCAGCCAGGGCAAGTCAGCGAGACTTTCTCAAACAAGGAGCGGGAACACAGTTCGGGGCCAGAGCATGTATGAGTATATATGTATTCAAGCCCCATTGCAGAGGAAAATAAACCAGAGCAACCACATGAGATGCCAGCCATCAAGACACCACTGACAAAGGCTGATGACAGGGCCAAGGGCACAGCTCAGTGACAGAACATCTGAGCAACACAAGCCAAAGACTGGTTCAATTCCTAGTGCTCCCTCCCCCAGCTAGAGTTAACTGGATCCTGAATCTATCACAATAATATACCTCGGACAGCAAAACCTGCTCTCTAATTGATCTGAATGACCACAGCTAGGTCCAATCAGGAGGAAGCACAGCTCTGGGAAAGATTGACACAGAGAAATGAGAACTCCAAAAATTACAATAAGCCCCTTCCTTCAGACCCCTCCAGCCATTCAATCTCCCCTGATAAAAGATGCCAAAGGTTCCCTCTCCATTTTCAGACCACATAAAGAAGAGTGAATTGATAATAAAAAAGCAATTAACCTATACCCCAGAACAGATTTTTTTTTTTTTTTCCCAGAAACATGGTTTCTCTGTGTAGCCCTGGTGGTTCTGGAACTTGCTCTATAGACCAGGCTGGCCTCAAACTCAAGAGCTCCGCCTGCCTCCGCCTCTGCTGGGATTAAAGATGTGTGGTGTCACTGCCCGGCTGCAGAAACTTTCTTCAACCAAGTATTTCTTTCTTGGCTTACAGACCAGAGGCAACAATCCAGCCACCACACACTCCCGCCCCCCCCCGCTCACCTCATGTGTGTACACTCTTATCGGTATTCCAAACGCTCTGGCGAGGCCAAAATCAGCCAGTTTGATTGTTCCTTTGTCGTCAATCAATAGATTTTGAGGTTTCAAGTCTCTGTGAAGAACTCTTCGGGAGTGACAGAACACAATCCCCTGGAGAATCTGGTACAAGTAGCTCTAGAAAAGAAACAAGTCAGTCAGAAACCTGATCATTCCACAGACTCCTAGATGAAAACTTTCTGAGAAAAGAAATTATGATGCAGAGAAAATATTTTAGCCACCACACGACCTTTCAGGCCTCTTTAAACAGGTAGACACACAGTATGAGTGTATCAAAGATGTATCTGTACCCACGTGAACATTTAAAATTCTGCTGCCTGTCTTTAAGTCACAAGTTAGCCTTCTGTGCAGAAGTGTCCTCAACACTCGTGTCAACTGTTTTATTAGTTCAATAAAGTTGTTCTTTTCCATTTCTGTCACTTTACACATGCATTTCCTCTTGAGACAACAGGAAAATATGGGAAAACAGCTTAAACTGGGGATTTGTACAAGTTTATTCATAACCTGAGTCTCTAGTGTGTGTTCACACATGCACACTCTCTGTGTAGGTGCCCGGGTCACGTGTGAATGTCAGTGCCTTCCTCTATTGCCTCCACCTTTGTTGTTGAGATATTGCTCATTAAGCCTGAAGTTCACCATGTTGGTCAAACTGGTTGCCCCTGGGACACAGCAGAGCCACCCCACCCCAATCCCTGCCTGTCCCTCAGGCTCTGGGCTTACAGACATACACATCGCCATATCACTCCTGTATGGAGCTGGGAATCAGAACTCGGCTCCTCACGCTTGTCCCACACGCACTCTCCCACTGCGATGTCCCCCCCAAGCCCTCTAATCTCGTTCTTAAAGCAAATCAATCTTTATGCTATCCATAATGCAAGACAAAGTTAGGAGGTAGGAGAGGGCAAAAAAAATATTGACATTATTCTAATACATGATCTTATATATTATGGCTTCAACAAAACAAAATCCAACAACTCATTAAGAATCCTCCACTGGAGCCGGGCAGTGGTGGCGCACGCCTTTAATCCCAGCACTTGGGAGGCAGAGGCAGGCGGATTTCCGAGTTCGAGGCCAGCCAGGTCTACAGAGTGAGTTCCAGGACAGCCCAGGCTATACAGAGAAACCCTGTCTCGAAAAACCAGGAAAACCAAAAACCAAAAAGGACTCCTCCGCTGGATAGTTTTCTGTCAACTTGACACAGCTAGAGTTATTGGAGAGAGAGCTCCAACTGAGAAAACGCCTCTATAAGACCAGGCTGTAAGCAAGCTTGTATGGCATTTTCTTAATTAGTGATTGATGGGGGAGGGCCCAGCTCATCATGGGTGGTGCCATCCCTGGGCTGGTGGTCTGAGGTTCTAGAAGAAAGCAGGCTGAGCAGACCATGAGGAACAAGCCAGTAAGCAGCACCCTTCTACGGCCTCTGCATCAGCTCCTGCCTCCAGGAACCTGGCCCTTTGAGTTCCTGTCCTGACTTGAGTGATGAACAATTATACACTAGTGTAAGCCGAATGGACTGGGTGGCCATAGCCTTCATCACAGCCAACACTGATGCAACTCGGTCATCTACAGTGTAAGCGCTGGCAATGGTAGGCACCACTAGCAGATCATCGTGTGTTAGGAAAAAGACCCTTGACGTCACTGAACCAAATCCTAATACAGAAAGTTGGATGACTATGTACGGGCTGTGCATAAATGAGTAAACACAGTGTTAAATAACTGTAATAAGACCCCTCATGTAATATACTCAGACTATTTAAAAGATACATACAGTCAAGTCTTGGTAATGATGTAATAAAATATCTGATTTTTAGAGCCCATATGGCCCCACATCCACCAAGATCTTAAATATAAACACATAGTCATTCTATCCCAGCTCCAAGAATGCATCTCTAAAATGACATAAAGTGGTGGGCTTGCTGACACATGCCTATAATGCCCACCCTTGGGAGATAGAGGCTGGAGGATGAAGAGTTCAAGGACAGCCTGGGCTGCATGACAGAACGAAGCCCCACTGCTCATGAGGACTCAACTGCAGCCATCACTGAAGTAGGAAGAAATATAAATGGAATGGCCTAATAACTGTGCAAAGTATTAAACCATTACGAAACAGTGACAGGGGAAGGCCAACTCATGTGTGTGTAGTACACATACAGAATGATCCCATTAGGTTTAGAGGCACACAGAGGCAAGGTGCAAGTATCAAGGCACAGACACAGGGCTCAGCAGAAAGAAACATAAAGCTGGCTTAAGATTAAGACTCCTTTACCACAGACGTTTAAAACCTGCACACAACTGCTGAGAAAAACACTTGTCCAGTTTTGCACAATGCCCTGGATCGAATACCCAATACCACACACAAACAACAATAAATACGTTTATAACTTAACTGAAATACAATGTTTACATTGACCAAAGCGTATTTTTCAGAGTAAGACCACCCGGCATCAGCACTGGGCTCAGGCTGCTGTCACTGATCTACAAATAGCAGCGGTAGCCTGTTCTGTCCCCAGCAATGTGACGTACAGCCCATAGGGTAGCACTTTCTCAGACATTACTCTTTTCACTTTTAGAACTGTCTGGAAATAAGGCAGGCAGATGAAGGTCTCATCCGGGCAGAAGGAAGGAAAAGAAAATGCTCTATTTTCTTATAGGTTTTCTAAGATCTGGCCACAGAACACAAGAATGGAGCCCACATTCAGAGGGAGTTTAAGTATTAATAAAAGCATGGAGTGCTTTTACCTTCACGAGCGAAGAATCCATGAACTGACCAGGAGGGATGGAGTCCAGGTACTTCTTGAGATCCATGGACAGGAACTCAAAGATTAGATACAGCCTGGAGTCCTGCATGAGCACATCCTGCAGGCTGAGCAGAGCACAGTGTGAGTTCAGCAAGCAGCTCTGTCTCCTGCTTCCACACAACACAGCTGCTGAGAGCCTCACGGTTAGCACAAAGCTTCTTAACAATTACCTCACTCAGAAGTAGAACTTGAGGAAGTAAGTTCAGGACAGTAACCTACAGCTTCCTATGCAGAAGGAGCCATCTCACACCACCCACATTCCCAAAGCTGGCTGCTGGTGGACATTAAGGCTGAAGCTAACTTCAATAGCTATTCCCTAGTCCCAGCCCCAGTGCAATGGTTAGAACCCAGGCCAGCGGCAGAGGCCACTGAGGCAGAAGCTACTGAGGCAGAAGCTGAGGAGGGTAAGGCCGGGGGTCTCTAAATTCCAAGGCTGCCTGGGGTAGAGTGAGCACAGGACAACCTGAGTAATTCTGTGAGAGTGTTGGAACCCTGTAATCCATCCTGGGAGTTAGAGGACAGCAGTAAATTCCAGACCAACCTGGATGAGCTAAAGTAAAACCCTGTCCCAAATATTCAAAACCCCAAATGAAGAGGCCAGAGTATACAGCTGAGTGGGAGAGCGCTTTCTGAGCCTGCCCAAAGCCCTGGGTTCCATCCCTCGTACCAACAGAAATTCTAATGAACCACTAGACAACTTCCTCAAAGACCCAACCCAAATCAGTCAATAAAACATAATATATCTCACCACTCAACCCAGCTACTTGTCTTAGGAGCCTCTGGGCCTTAGAGGCCTTTGGGGACCTGGGCCCTATAAGTAAGAGCCGAGCAAGCTCCTATGGAAGGGCTCCCATGGCCATGCCGTGCTCCCCCAATTCCACAAACATCCTCTTCTCTTTATCTTCCCCTGGCATCACAATCGACAGATAAGTAGGACTCTATTCCACTGGAACCAGAAACTAAGTAAAAATTCCCACATTAAAATAGTTTTGCAGCAGCACGGGGGTGGGGGTGGGGAGGATGGTTTCAATTCCAACACAGCACACCTGACTATGTTTGGATGTCGAAGTTCTTTTAATAGAGAGATTTCCCGTATCGCAGTGCTGGGCACTCCTTCTTCCTCGCTTTCAAGTCTAATTTTCTTCATGGCCACTATCTGGCCCGTAGTTCTGTGTCTGCCCTTATACACTACACCATAAGTACCTGAAATAAAACAAAGAGATTTTTTTTTTTAAGTTGAACTCTTTGAGTGTCTCATGAGAGAAAGCCAGCTGGGCCCAGATAGGTCACCTCACACATAATTAAACCCTGACTGTTTTCAAAAAGGAACTGAAGATAACTACAACCTAACATACACATGGTTTAGAAATCAAACTCAGCCGGGCGGTGGTGGCGCACGCCTTTAATCCCAGCACTTGGGAGGCAGAGGCAGTAGGATTTCTAAGTTCGAGGCCAGTCTGGTCTACAGAGTGAGTTCCAGGACAGCCAGGGCTACACAGAGAAACCGCGTCTTGAAAAACAAAAACAAACAAACAAAAACAAAACAAACAAAAACCCTTAAGATTGGAAATCAGTACCAAAAGGAGGCACTGAGAAACTTTCAAAAAACTGTACTGATTTAGGATTTCCTTGACACTTTTACACATATCTCAAAATGCAGTCAATAGTTCTCACCCAGCAGAGTGGAGACGGTAACACCATGCGTTTTTATTAAATCCAATAAAGCTGCTATCTTCTACTAGAGTAGGACGCCTCCTACCCACTGGGAATGTGGATAGAAAACACGAACATGAGTGTCACATGATCAGCAATGGCAGTAAGAAAAGACACTGTGGGGTGTGGCAGACACAGCGGGCTGGGCGAATTAGGTACCCGACATCTGTGTTATTCTCCAGGTACTGAATTCCCTAGCTGGACAGAAACTTGGTTGAAGAGATCCCGGTGTGGCACTACAGGCCTGTAATCCTATCACCTGGGAAGCTGAGGCAAGGTTAGACCCTGTCTAAAAAGCCCAAACGAAGGGTTAGAACAGTTTCTTCCAAATGTAAAAGCATCTCCACAGCATTTCTTGGCCCTAAGGATACATCCCAGTGATGAATAAAAAGAACTGACAACATTCTGTCTGCAAAGCCACAGGAAAGCGATGAGCTCACAAGTTCCTTCATGGTGGATATATCATGCTTGCCTGAAGAACGCAAGTAGCTAAGCCACTGACAACATGACACTATCCAAGCAGTCATAATTAGTGAGGCATATAGCAAATAAGCAATGATTAATTCAGGATTCCTTCTGGCATCTTGTTCCCTCCCAGTGTCCTACTGCATCTCTTGACGAATGTGCAGAGAACTAAGTCATGATTGGCAGCCAACACTCAGTATCTGTCGATTCTTACGCAACACAGAACAGCTTTGTTTTGAGTGTCTCAACTCCTGGCTCTTCTCAACTACTGCCACAGGGCTAACCAGAGAGCACACCGAACACTATTCATAAGCTAAATGAAATACTCTGAAATTAAATATTTGTTTTAGATTTGGAGGCATTTTAAGTAATAAATAATTGAGGAAGGGAAGTATCAAACAAGACTGGAGAGATGGCTCAGGGTTTAGACCACACCGCCCTTGCAGAGAGGGCCGGTACCCATACCAGGCTCACAGCCTCCTATAAAAAAACAACTCCTATAAACCCAACTCCAGAGGAGGCAACACTTCTGGCCTCCAAGGACTATGCACACTTGTGCAAATGCACGCGCACACACTGAATATTAGAAAGTAAAAGCAAGGGTAAGATCCCAGTTATCCTGAGGCTTGACCACACTGCCTGGTAAACGCCATTAAACCTCACCAAAAAAAAACCAAATATTTCTGGAGTGCTTACTAAATGCCAAGGAAGGAAGGCCCTACCAACCACATGTAGCCAGGCAGCTGTGTAATCTGACTCGCTGGGCATGGTGACCAACAATACACAGATGACTAAGTAAGAAAACACAAACAAGGGGAAAACATGTTACGACCTAGTCACAGGTTTGACCAGGTACTTGGTATTGGAAGAAGAAAATGTAGACAGTATTACCTAACTTTCAGATTACTTCAACAAGCCATTCAGGCTCCCCTACAGAGAATCCGGAACAGCCAGGCGCAATGTAGCAGACAAGCCTCCAGGCCAGAGAAGAATTCAGAAAAGCAGGTCAAAGTGCAGCAGGACGTGAACAGCAGCCGTGAGAGATGCCGAGGGGCCCAGCCTTCACGAAGCTTAAGCCTAGACCAACTAGAAGGAATAGTGAGGCTGCCTCAAGAAAATGAACAAACTCCTTCAGCTACAACATAGGCTCTCAACCTGTGGGTCGCTCTTTGGAAGGGCACACATCTCATATTCTCCGTTGTCAGATATTTACATTATGATTCATAAGAGTAGAAAAATTAGTTATGAAGTAGCAACAAAACTAATTTTATGGTTGGGGGTCACCATAACACGAGGAAGTGCAATCAAGGGTTGCGGTGTTAGGAAGGCCGAGAACCTCTGCTCTAGAACAAGTTAAAGAGTGAGGCCAGGAAGCCTTATCTAAGTAAAGGCATCAAAGAAAGGGCATGGGCAGTGGTGGCGCACGCCTTTAATCCCAGCACTTGGGAGGCAGAGACAGGCGGATTTCTGAGTTCGAGGCCAGCCTGGTCTACAGAGTGAGTTCCAGGACAGCCAGGGCTACACGGAGAAACCCTGTCTCGATAAACCAAAAAAAAAAAAAAAAAAGAAAAGAAAGAAAGAAAAGAAAAGAAAAAAGAAATCCCCAGACCCACACAAGACACTGCCTGGGCCATTCCTGGTTTACTAATTCCCCTGCCTTGTTTTTAATACCCTGTGTAAGTAGGGGTCTCTAAACAGAGATGAAAACAGTCCTCAAGAGAATCCACAGAGAAACAAGTTCCACCATCTGCTAAGTCTTGACTGCTAGAGAGAAATATGGAAATTCTGTTGCAGGGAGAGAGAAAAAAACCAAAAGACAGAAACAGGAAAGGGTTAATTTTGTTTATGTCACATAGGCCTAAGCATTGTTTAAAATGCTACAGAAAGGAACTGAACACCATGTGACAGTCACTAGGTTTTAGTCATTCTTGCCCATGGTGACCACACAGAACACCACCTGGTTCAATTACGGCACCCAGTTTACATAAAACTTAGAATCCAGTACTTAGAAGTAAGTAAGCACTTAGAAAAACAGACTAAAATGTACTGTGAAATTAGCATCATTTTACCACCACCACCCCCGAATCTACTCTAACACACAGGCAAGCGATCACTAGTGCACCCCAAACGCAAGCATCTGGGGTATGCAGTTCCGGAAGGGAGACCGGCCGGGGGAATACAGCATAGTGTACCAGGCCGTAGCATCCCAAGCAAAGAATCAGGATAATATAAATTCTCTTGATCGAGAAACACCTTGTGCTTTACTTTAGGTTGTATGTCTTACTTTTTGCTGGTGCTGTGATAAACACCCAGACAAAAGCAGCCCAAGGAAGTGTTTGTTTGGACTCAGAATCCGGGTTAGAGTCCAGCAGCAGCAGCAGCAGAGGCAGCTGACAGTGAGGTGCACTGAGGAGCACTGAGGCTTGTCTTCCTATCCATTTACACAGCCTTAGGCAAGGGATTTACACAGATCTTAGGCAAGGGATGGTACCCACATTGGGGGAGGGTCCCGCACACCTCAACTAATATAGTCAAAATAATTCCCTATAGGTGTGCTCAGAGTGATCTCAGATTCTGTCAAGGTGGCCACAAACACCAACTATAACGGCACACATGCGTAGAGATGCGTCAATGACTGCACTTAGTAAATGTTTCTGTGTTCCACAGTAGCATTGTTACATTCTTTTCAAAAACAAAACAACAACAAAAAAACCCTGTTCTACTGAAACCACTCACCTTCTCCAATTTTCTCTATTTTGATATAGTCCTCCATAGTTGCTCAACAGGTTACAGCGGACCCTAAAATGACAAAAGACAGTGCTGTGATCATGTGCTACTAATTCAAAGCAGTCTAAGCATCCGGAAGACGTCACAGAAGAGTGCTTTCCAGGGCCTCCAGCATAGTTCACAAACATCAGTCATTCCATCAGGATGGTCTCGCTGGGGTTTAGCTGCTCTTTGCAGTGAGCCTTTCTGAGTCTTCTCAGACATTGCGTTTGCATATTCTATACAGCGATGGACTTAGGCTCTTCACACTCTCAAACCAAGCAGGCCTGTCAAGCCAGCTACTGAGGAGACTGATAGATCAGCTAAAGCAACTTAGTGACACTATGTCTCAAAATTTAAAAAAAAAAAAAAATAAAGGGGAAAAATCAACACACTGCCTCTGCCTCTGTACTAAAACTGTATTGTTTTAATTTTTCTTAAAATAACAAGAATCTGTGAGAAGGAAGTTGTACATGATGTAATCCTAGCACAAGGAAGAGCAAGTTCAAAGCCAACCAACCTGTGGCCCAGTTTGCTGCAACACTGTCTCAAAAGGAAACAAAGTACAACTGTAAAGTCCAACCACTAGTAACAGCTGTTTTCTTTTGATAAAAGCATTTGCTTACCTTAAAAGCATTCAATTCACTTGAACAGCCAGAACATTCAGCTGCACAAGTGAATTGAATGCTTTTCCAAAAAAAAAAAAAAAAGCGGCCACAGACAATCCCACTCAAGACACTCAAAAAGAAATGCCAATAAGCACCTTAGAAGAAAGAGTGTAAGGCTCTGTGCTGGCTAGCTTTAGGTCAGGTCACATAGCCACAAGCTGAAGTCATCTGAGAGGACGGAACCTCAGTTCTAAAAAAAAAA
>NW_021604786.1:4197723-4198932 GCF_004785775.1 Grammomys surdaster | reverse complement strand
AAACCCTTTCCTTCCCAACTTCCTTTGCTTTGGGCATGGCATTTCATCACAACAATAATAACCATAAGACAGCATGTTTGGACAAAACCCTCATCGCACATGCAAAAAAATATCAGGAACAAGGGAGAAAAAAAAAATCTTGGCTCACAAAGAATGGTAGAAAAAAAGTGGTACCTTTTCCTTGAAAACCTTCTGCCATAGATGATAAGATCCTTTTGAGAGAAGATCAAGAAATAGCTGATCTTTCAAGAGTTGTTCCTTAAGGACACTCCTTTCCACAGTAAAATCATCTCTGGGGTGTGTGTGCTGGCACAAGCCTGGAATTCCAGCTCTTGGGACGCCACAAGGAGACCGTGGCTCAACAAATAATTAAAAAAAGAAAAGACAAACTTGTCCAAGCGTCTTGCCAGGCATCCCACTAGACTCTGAGGATTCTCATAAGATTGACTCTCAACTATGTATAATAAATATGTTTATGAAATTACAATGTACACCAAAAAAAATCCCTTCTCTTGAATAGAGACGTAATAGAACTATACAGTACAGTAAACGTTTTGGCCACCTCTGCACAGACAGCCAAGGGTTAACGTGTCTTCAAAGTTGGGCTCCTTTCCCTCCAACATTTTCCAGTCTCCTGGGGCTGGTGTTAAAAGCTGCCCAGTGTATCCAAGTTGGGGGCTGAGGGGAGGGGATGGTGATCCGCATACCAGGACCTTCATCCATCTTTACGTTTTAAGATCATGTGGCCTGGGTACCGTCTGTGGCCGTCTACAAGCACAGGCATCTAAAAATAAACGAGCCGACATTTTCTTGGCCCTGCACCTTGGTAGGAAAGCGTGTGAAATGACCACGGGTCTGTTTCTCCGGCAGTACCAACCTGAAGGCCTCCGAAGGCAGCTGGCCTGGTGCAGCCCAGCTCCGCACAGGCAGCCAGCCAGCCAGCCAGCAGGGCCTGGGACATGACTTGGCACCCCGCCCACACTCGGGGCTCCAGCGAGGCCCTGCGGGTCTGCAGGAACCTGGAGCTCGCGTAGGGGCCTGCACGTCCGCAGGACCCCAGGCTCAAGTGGGCCTTGCCCTTAGACTCCTAGCTCGGATAAGGCTTGCCCCTCCATAGGGGACCCCTGGCTCGGGCGAGCCCTGCCCCTCCATAGGGGACCCATGGATCGGGTGAGCCTTTCCCCTCCAAAGAGGACCTCTGGCTCGGGT
>NW_021604786.1:4190866-4197713 GCF_004785775.1 Grammomys surdaster | reverse complement strand
TGAGCCTTTCCCCTCCATAGAGGACCCCTGGATCGGGTGAGCCCTGCTCCTCTATAGGGGACCCCTGAATCGGGTGAGCCTTTCCCCTCCATAGGGGACCCCTGGCTCGGGTGAGCCCTGCTCCTCCATAGGGGAACCCAGGCTCTGGGAGGCCATGCTCCTGCATAGGGGTCCCCGGACTCAGATAAGGCCACGCCCATCCATAGGGGACCCGAGGCTCAGATGAGCTCTGGGGACCTCGGGCTCAGGGAGGCCATGCCCGTCCATAGGGGACCCCAGACTTAGGGGAGGCCCTACCCGTCCACAGGAGACCACGGTCTCACGTGGAGGCCCTACCCGTCCACAAGGGGTCCCCGGGTTCACATGGCTGTCCTGCCCGTCCCCAGGGGGACCTCCGGCTCCGGTGGAGCTCCCGCAGGCCCTGCTCGCACCCGGCCCGACTCACGCCATACCTCTCTGTCCCCGCGGCGGCCACACCGCAGTTCCGGACTGCACGGACGGAGCGACTCCGGAGCTTAGAGGCCGAGTGCCAGCAGTTTCAAACTCGCCGCGGTAAAGCTCCCGGGATCGGCCAATCCGATTGCACGTAGACGTTCAAAGGAGCCAATCAGAGTGGAGCTACGCTAGGACGGGGCTGCCTGGGAGCGCAGAGCGCGAAAGGGAGCGGAAACCGCGGCCGGAGGAATTGCAGGAGGGCGGGCGCCAACTGACTCTTGAGCTCTGTTTTCCTTCCTATGTCATCCAGTTGTTTCTGGACAGGCTAATCTATTTCCCCCCTCTCTCTCCTTTTATTTGTATTTTCCCTGCAGGACTAACACAATCCAAATGTATTGAGTTTAGATAGCCAGCCACAAGAGATCGGTCCACAACATCAAGAGCTTCTTACTTTTTACTACTTTTATTTTGGTTGGGGTTGTTTTTTTTTTTTTTTTTTTTTGAGACAAGGTTTCTCTGTGTAGTCTTGACTGTCCTGGAACTTGGCTCTGTAGAGCAGGCTGGCCTTGAACTCATAGAGATCCGCCTGGCTCTGCCTCCAGAGTGCTGGGATTAAAGGCGTGTGCTGCCACCACCACCTGGCTAACATTTAAAATTACTTTATGATTATTCCAAAGTTGAGGATTGTGGCACATGCCTTTCATCCCAGCACACACAGGAGCAGGCATGTGTGTGTCCATGCGCACACACGCGTGCATATGTGCATGTATGTGTATGTACACATGTATATGTATGTGCACATGTGTGTATGTATATATGTTTATATACAGTATATATGTATATAATATTAAGTTTCACTATGTAATTTTCAAACAATATCGGTCTGTGTTAATTCTTCTCATCCCTTCTCCCAGTAACCCTAGTCCCCCCACCTCATAACTGCATGTGCCCAACCCCATAGCTTCCTGTGTCCGTCCTATTGCTATTTCCACGACTCTCATTTTCCCCCTTGGTGGCCTTTCTAGTTCAAAGCTTATATACACACTAACATATGGACATTACACGCTAGGATCCACGAATGAGAAAGAACATGATGTCTCGGTCTCTGTATGTCTGTGTTAGCTCCCTTGATGTAGTTTCCATCTCTCCCTGTGTTCCTGCAGATTATGGTTTTTCTAATGTGTAATTTGCAGCCAGCAGAAGGATCACATTTAAAGTACATTGAGAAGACAAGGGGACAGGAACCAAGGAAACACTGCAAGACACCCTTGAACCTGAATAGAAAAAATGCCGGTCTATCTCTGTGATTTTATACTTATCTATCCATGTTTTGGTCTTACATTATGTATAAAATAGCAACACGAATGTTTTGACGTATCTCTACATAAGAATGTTAAATATTGGGTGGGAGAGGTGGCTCAGAGGTTAAGAGCACTGACTGCTCTTCCTAGAGGTCCTCAGTTCAATTCCCAGCAACCACATGGTGGCTCACAACCATCTATAATGAGATCTAGCGCCCTCTTCTGGTGTGCAGGCATACATGCGTATAGAATACTGTATACTAAATAAACTTTTTTGTTTTTTTGTTTTTTGTTTTTGTTTTTGTTTTTTTTTTGGTTTTTCGAGACAGGGTTTCTCTGTATAGCCCTGGCTGTCTTGGAACTCACTCTGTAGAGCAGGCTGGCCTCAAACTCAAAAATCCGCCTGTCTCTGCCTCCCAAGTGCTGGGATTAAAGGCGCGCCACCACTGCCCGGCTAATAAATCTCTTTTTTGAAAAGCAAAGCAGTATGACAGAGCTGAGGATAATGAGAGAGTCTAGGATGGCAGGGTCTTTGCCTAGACTTCATAGGAAGATGGCAGATCACACACGTTCTTAGACAAGACCTGATACAGGCTAGAAGACCTACGTTAGAATGAAGAATAAAAGACCTAATTGCATGAAGATTTTTATTGAAAAAATTTTCATACAAAATATTTTGATCCTTTTTTCTCTTTTATTCCTTCCAGACCCTCCCAACCTCCCTATTCACCCAACTCTCTCTCTCTCTTTCTCTCTCCTTCCCTCTCTCCCCCTTTCCTTCCTCTCTCTCTCTCTCTCTCTCATATCTGTCTGTCTGTCTGTCTGTATCTGTGTGTGTCTGTCTCTTTGTCTCTGTCTGTCCTCTGTGTATGTGTTTCTCTCCCTCTCTCTCTGTGTCTGTTGTCTGTCTGACTGTCTGTATCTCTGTGTGTTTGTCTCTTTCTTTTTCTCTCTGTCTGTGTGTATGTGTTTGTTTGTCTGTCTGCCTGGCTGTCTGCCCCCCTTCTTTTTCCTTCTCTTTCTCTTTTTTCGTCTCCCTGTGTTTGTGTGGAGGGAGTGTCTCTCAGTCTCCCAAAAACAACAAAATAAGAAACAAACAAAACACACAAAAACAAAATCAAAACAAACAAGCAAAAGACTAATAAGAGAGAAAAAGATAAAACAAAAGTCCGTAAAAAGATCACAGAGTTCATTTTGTGTTGGCCAGCTACTCCTAGGCATAGTGTAGGCTCTGAAGTATAGTTGATAAACCCAGTTACACTACCTTGGAGAAACTGATTTTCCCTTGGCAACTGGCATCACTTACAGGTAGCTTCTTGGCTAGGAGTAGGAGCCTGTCTTCTTCTTTTTTTTTTTTTTTTTTTTTTTTTGGTTTTACAGGACAGGGTTTCTCTGTGTAGCCCTGGCTGTCCTGGAACTCACTCTGTAGACCAGGCTGGCCTCCAACTCAGAAATCCGCCTGCCTCTGCCTCCAAAGTGCTGGGATTAAAGGTGTGTGCCACCACCACCCGGCAGGAGTCTGTCTTAATTAGGGTTTTACTGCTGTGAACAGACACCATGACCAAGGCAACTCAAATAAAGGCAACATTTAACTGGGGCTGATTTACAGGTTCAGAGGTTCAGTCCATTATCATCAAGGTGGGAGCATGTATCCAGGCAGGCATGGTACAGGAAGAGCTGAGAGTTCTACATCTTCATCTAAAGGCTGCTAGCACAATACTGGCTTCCAGGCAGCTAGGATGATGGTCTTAAAGCCCACAGTGACACACCTATTCCAACAAGACTGCACCTCCTAATAGTGCTACTCCCTGGGCCAAGCATATACAAACCATCACAGAGCCCAGGTCTGCTTCCCCCTCTCTGTGATGGGTCTCCATTTGGCTTGACCCTATGCAGGTCTTGCATGTGCTTCTACAGTCTCTGTGGGTCCATGTGCATCTCAAAGACAGTTTCCTTAGGGTCATCTGTCTCCTCTGGTTCTCACAATCTTTTTGCCTCCTCTTCCACATAGATCCTTTAACCTAGAGGCTGGGGGGTTTGATGAACACATGCCGTCTAGGACTGAGTGCTCCAAAGTCTCTCACTATGGATATGTTGTCCAATCCTGAGTCTCTGAGCTAATTCCATCTTCCCATCCTGTGCAAGAAGCTTCTCTGATGTGGTCAAGCTAGGTACTTATCCGTGGGTATAGAAATATGCTATTAGCAGTCATTTTATTGCTATGTTCCTAATACTAGTCCCATAATAGTATTTGGTTCCCCCCTAGGTCCATGACCTATCTAGTCTCGGGTTCTTGGCCACTTTCACAGTGTCAGATATGAGGTCCATCTCCTGGAGTGGGCCTTCCATCCAATCACAATGTAGCAATGTAGTTACTTCCATAGCATTTGTCTCTATTGTGCCAGTGTGTCTTACAGCCAGGTCACTGTTGTAGGTCACAGGGTTTGTACCTGAGCAATATCACATGTATTTAAAAAGGTCATGCTGGGGGCTGGAGAGATGGCTCTATAGTTAAGAGCATGTATTGCTCTTTCAGGGGACCCAGCCTTGATCCCCAGCACCAATATAGAGACTTAAAACCATTAGTAACTCCAGTTCCTGGAAATTCAATGCCCTTTTCCAACCCTCTAGGGAGGCAAGAATGACACGCGGCGCCCTTATGTACTTACAGGCAAAGCACCGATACATCTAAAGTTAAAAGAAACAGAGCTGGGCAGTGGTGGTGCTCGCCTTTAATCCCAGCACTTGAGAGGAAGAGGTGGGCAGATTTCTGAGTTCAAGGCCAGCCTGGTCTACAGAGTGAGTTCCAGGACAGCCAGGGCTACACAGAGAAACCCTGTCTCGAAAAACATAAACAAACATAAAAAGAAACAAGTGAAAGTCTGTGGGGGGTAGGGAGACAAGTCCTCTTAAAATAAAAGACTTTTTATTTCAAAAATTATTAAGTGTCTTAGTTAGGCATTCTATTGCTATGATGAGACACATATGACCGAAAGCACGTTGGAGATGAAAGGGTTTAATTGGCTTATATTTCCACATCATAGTCTATTATGGAAGGAAGTCCGGGACAGAACTCAAACAGGGCAGGAGCCTGGAGGCAGGAGCTGATACAGAGGCTATGGAGGGGTGCTGCTTATTTGCTTGCCCTCCATGGGTTGACTTAGCTTGCTTTCTTAGAGGACCTGAGCAGGGATAGCACCACCTACAATGGTCTGGGCCTTCCCACAACCATAACTAATTAAGAAAATGCCCAATAGTTGGATATTATGAAGGCATTATCTTAATTGAGGTTCCATGTTTTATGTTTTGTGTATCAACTTGACATAAGCTGGAGTTATCTTTTTGTTTTGTTTTTCAAGACAGGGTTTCTCTGTGTAGCCTTGGCTGTCCTGGAACTCACTCTGTAGACCAGGCTGGCCTCCAACTCAGAAATCCGCCTGCCTCTGCCTCCCAAGTGCTGGGATTAAAGGCGTGTGCCACCCCTGCCCAGCGTGCTGGAGTTATCACAGAGAAAGGAGCCTCCCTTGAGGAAATGCCTCCATGAGATCCAGCTGTAAAGCATTTTCTCAATTAGTGATCAAAGTGGGAGGGCCCACTGTGGGTGGTGCCATCCCTGGGCTGGTGGTCCTGGGTTCCATAAGAAAGCAGGCTGAGCAAGCCAGGGGAAGCAAGCCAGGAAGTAACATCCCTCCATGGCCTCTGCATCAGCTCCTGCCTCCAAGTTCCTACCCTGTGTGAGTTCCAGTCCTGACTTCCTTTGGTTGGTGATGCACAGCCATGTGGAAGTGTAAGCTGAATAAACCCTTTCCTCCCCAGCTTGCTTCTTGGTCATGATGTTTGTGCAGGAATAGAAACCCTGACTAAGACACTCCCTCCTCTCAGGTGACTTTAGCTTGTGCCCAGTTGGCATCAAACTATCTTAACACAAGAGGGAAGCTATCACTCTGCCAGGGCACTTGTCTAGTATGCATAAGGCCCTAGCTGATTCCCAGCACTACAAGAGGAAATCCAGATTTAATCACACCTTTTACACATGGAGTTGTCATCACCATCAGTCCCTATATGGAGGCCCTGCCTTGACAATGGCTTGCTCTTGGGCGACAGTATTTGGGATTCATGGTGAAATCAGGACACTGTGCTTTACTGTAGCATTTCTTGGTTTGTCTTGCTCTTTGGTCATTGATGAAGATCAGACTTACACCTTGGGCATGCTCATTCCAGGAAGCGTTGGCCTTCTCAAACAATTTTTGTCTGACTGTTTTTCAAGACAGGATTTCTCGGTGGAGCCCTGGCTGTCCTGAAACTCATGCTGTAGACCAGGGTGACCTCAAACTCACAGAGATCTGCCTGCCTCCCTACAAATTTTTATAATTCAAAATTTACTCATTGTGATGGCTTGAATGAAAATGGTCCCAAAGGCTAATAGAGAGTGGCACTATTAGGAGGTGTGGTCTTGTTGGAGTGGGTGTGGCTTTGTTGGAGTGGGTGTGGCTTTGTTGGAGGAAGTGTGTCACTGTGGGGGCGGGCTTTGAGGCCTCCTATGCTCAAGCTATTCCCAGGGTGGTTCATAGTCTCCTGCTGCCTACAAATCAAGACGTAGAATTCTCAGCATCTTCTGCAGTATCATATCTGACTGCATGCTGCCATGCTTCTTTCCATGACAATAACGGACTAAACCTCTGAAAGTATAAGCCAGCCCTAATTAATTATTTTTCTTTATAAGAGTTGCCATGGTCATTGTGTCTCTTCACAGCAGTATAAACCCTAACTAAAACCCTTGTTAAATGACAACTGACTACTCCAGGCAAGTGCTAGGGTGATGCAGACTGTGCTCTATTAGTTTAGTGTACTGAGTGTGTGTGTGTGTGTGTGTGTGTGTGTGTGTTGTGACACATGTATGGGATCATGCAGATCTGTGTGTATGTGTGTGTGTAGTGTGACACATGTATGGGATTATGTGGATCTGTCTGTATGTGTGTGTGTAGTGTGACACATGTATGGGATCATGTGGATCTGTGTGTATGTGTGTGTGTAGTGTGACACATGTATGGGATCATGTGGATCTTTGTGTATGTGTGTGTGGTGTGACACATGTATGGGATCATGTAGAT
>NW_021604786.1:4171925-4190856 GCF_004785775.1 Grammomys surdaster | reverse complement strand
TGTGACACATGTATGGGATCATGTAGATATGTGTGCATGTGTGTGTGTGTAGTGTGACACATGTATGGGATCATGTGGATCTGTGTGTATGTGTGTGTGTAGTGTGACACATGTTTGGGATCATGTGGATCTGTATGTGTGTGTAGTGTGACACATATATGGGATCCTGTGGATCTGTGTGTGTGTGTGTGTGTGTGTGTGTGTGTATGCAGTGTGACACATGTATGGGATCATGTGGATCTGTGCATGTGCATGTGTGTGTATGTGTGTGTGTGTGTGTGTGTGTGTAAGCATGTTTTGCTGGCAGGCATGGGTTTGTAGAGGCTACAGGTCGATATTAGGTATCCTTTCCCCAATGTTCTCTACCTACTTTAAATTTAGTGTCTCCCAATAAATCACAGATTGTGCTAGCCTGGCCAAACATCAAGCTCAGGACTAGGGACAGCCAGTCTCTGTCCCTAGTTGCTGAGATTACAGGTGTGTGAACATGAGTCTCTTATGGACCCAGGTCATTGATTTTGCTAGACTGGCCAGGCACTGGGCTCAGGGATGTCCTGTCTGCACCCCCCACACCCCCTCACACATCCCCCGTGCTGAGATTACAGGCTCATGGAGGCGGTGTGTCTTGGCTTTTATGCCGGTGCAGGGAATCTGACCTCACTCAGCCCTTTACACTTGTGTGTGCTTTACTGAATGAGCCATGTCTCCAGGCCCTAGAATACTGAGTTCAATGAATGCGTATAGCTTTCTCTGTGATAGGCTTGAGCGAAGAGTTTGATTCAGTTGACGTTACCTAAGATTGGCAAGTAATTTGTTTCATTCCTTTTACATTCATCATCGAGAAGTCCACAAGTCTCTACAGCCAGGATTAGCCATTTAAGTGTGTGTTGGTTTCAATGAGAGTGACTCCCTAAGGCTCATGTATTCAAACACTTGGTCACACATTAGTGGAGGCCATGGTCACTTGGGATTCTTGGTCAGAGTTTAAGGTGTAAATTCCGGTGTTGGGTAAGAACGAGCAGGAAGAGTGGCGAGGGGATGAGTAATTCTCACGGGGGTGGGGAGGGGAGAGAGACAGAGAGAGAGAGACAGAGAGAGAGAGAGACACAGAGAGAGAGAGACACAGAGAGACAGAGAGAGAGAGAGACAGAGACAGAGGTTTGAACAGACACTAGAGGAAAAGTTGTAAGCTGAACCTTCCAAGCAGGGGAGATTTCATCAGCAAAGAGACAACCCGGATGGTCAACAGGGAAGGCAACCCAGGATACATCAGGATACAGGGACCCTAGGTATTAAGAATTGAAGAACGTCTGGAGTCAGAATCTACACTTTCACTTGGCTGTCCTGGGACCTGGGACTTCACAGCAATCCTCCTGCCTCAGACACTATACCCCAGTAGAGTAGTCAGTATGAAAAGCCTGAAAAGTTCTGGAGAAGTTCAGAAGTTTCAGTCACTATATTGCCATTACAAATGAGGCTGCTGGCCGGGCGATGGTGGCACACACCTTTAATCCCAGCTCTTGGGAGGCAGAGGCAGGTGGATTTCTGAGTTCAAGGCCAGCCAGGTCTACAGAGTGAGTTCCAGGACAGCCAGAGCTACACAGAGAAACCCTGTCTCAAAAAAACAAAACAAACAAACAAAAAACAAAAAAACAAAACAAAAAAACAAAAACAAAACAAAAACCCAAGCACATACCACTAACTCTGAATGAATTCTTAGCTCTGTCTGGCTACTCTAAGAGCAGCTTGTGAGCATCGTAAATTTGTTTCACAACATTCTGAACGACTGGAAATCCAAGGTCAAGGTGGTAACAGAATCCTTGCGTCGTAAGAGCCGCTGAGAACCCTTGGGTCCTCATAATCTCAAGTACATCCCAAAAGCCCAATCTTCAAATACGATTGATCTAAGACTTTGGGGATAAGTTTGTGTGGTGGTTTAAATGAGGAATTTCTGCCAAAGTATCTGAAGAGCTGGTCCCCTGTGATTGACACTCTTTTGGAAGTTATAGAACCATGAGGAGGCAGAGCCTCATGGGAAGAAGCCTATCCCTGGGATGGGTTTTGAGGATTTATAGCTTCACTCAACTTCATGTTCTTTCTGCCTTTCCTGTATCCAATCAAGATGTGAGCTGCCAGCAGGCGGTGGTTGCTGCCACCTATGAGCTACACACCTTTAATCCCAGGCACAGGCAGGAGGATCTCTGTGATTTTTGAGGCCAGCCTGGTCTACAAAGTAAACTCCAAGACAATCAGAGAGAAACCTTGACTTAAAAAAACAAAACAAAACAAAACAAACCCAAAAGATGTGGTCTGTCAGTTCCTGCTGCCATACTGTGCTTCTTTCCCTATTGTGGGTTCTTTCCCCATCCCCCTGAAACTGTAAACCAAAATAAAGTTTTCTGTTCTAAGTAGCTTTTGATTATGATATTTTATCACAGCAACAAAAACATAACTAATAAAGTTTAAATATGGGGATATGTTCTAACCATAAGAGGATCCCACTCAGAGTCATGATCGCGGGATACACAAAGAAAGGGCCCTGCCATTGGGATGCATGAGTTTGGGATGTGGAAACGAAGCCACAAGTAGAGGTGTGGGCTGTACAAGCCTGGGACCTGAGTCCGGCCTCCAGCTCACATAGAAGGGTGAAAGGAGAGAACCAGCATCTCAAGGCTGTCCTCTGACCTCTGCATGCATGCTGTGGTATGCATTTATACACACATACACATACCACATACACATACTGCACACACATACACACCACATATTACATACACATGCACACACCACATACACACACACCACAAACACACACATTACACAACACACGCACACATTACACAGAAACATTACACACACCACATACACATATTACACACGTACACACCACACACACATACATTACACATAAACATTACACACATGAATATCCACACACCACACATTCACACACATTACCTACATACATTACACACACCACACATACACACACCATACATATACACAAATCACCCACATACATTACACGCAAATACACATTACACACACATACACACACCACACATACGCATACATTACACATAAACACTAAACACACACCCACACACCACACACACATTACACACATGTATACACACCACACATACACACACATCACACACACATAAACACACACACACAAACATACCCCACATATATACCTACATCACCCAATACATTCTACAGACACACATTACACAAACACACATACCACACATACACAAACATACCCACCACATATATATATACATTATCCACATACATTCCAAACATACATACACATTACACACATGCGCCACACGGACAATACATAAATCAGTGAATTTTAGCAAGAATCTTTGTGAGAGTCATGATGCAGCTGGCTCTTTAAACTCACCACGTGTATTTTTGAGGTGAGGAGGAATGATTTGGAGCATTGACATTTTCGGGGTAGTTGTTACAGCTGAGCATCAGAGACATAGAAATAGTTTTGTAGATTCTTAGTGTCCTTCCGAAGTTGTCATCACACCACTTTGCCTAACGGAGACAATGTGGGAGGAAGGAAGTTCTGTGTAGCTTTTCACTCTGCGACGTCATCTCAGTGCAAAACCCGGCACAATACCAGATCTTGCCTCAGTTAAGAGCTTCATAGAAAAGTTCGTTTTTCTTTTTTTTTCTTTTTAATTTTTATTTGAGTATTTTATATGTGAGTGCTCTGTCTGGCTGCATGTCAGAAGAGAGCATCGGGTCCCATTACAGATGGTTGTGAGCCACCAGAAGGTTGCAGGAATTGAACTCAGGACCCCTGGAAGAACAGGGAGTGGACTTCATGAACTGAGCCATCTCTCCAACCCGAAAGCACATTTTTCTAATGGCACCAAACAAATGAAGCTCTTATTTAGCAAAGAAACTACCATCCGGTGTGATACAGGCCTGAGACGACATCCTCCTACTGCTTTAATGACAGGGAACATCTCCTTTCCTAAAAAGGAGCTAGTGGCACATTCCTTTAATCCCAGCAGGCAGATCTCTGGGTTCTAAGCCAGCTTGGTCTATACAGTGATTTGCAGGATAGCCTAGGCTATACAGAGAAACTGTGTAAGGTACTGGGAATTCCCTGGTCCATGTACTATTTTCTTTACAGACCAGTATTTACACAAGGATGATTTGTTTTGGTTTTTTTGAGACAGGGTTTCTTTGTGTAGCCCTAGCTGTCCTGGAACTCACTCAGTAGAGCAGGCTGGCCTCGAACTCAGAAATCCGCCTGCCTCTACCTCCCAAGTGCTGGGATTAAAGGCGTGCGCCACCACCTCCCGGCTCTGCAAAATCTTTAAAAGACAGAAAATGAATTGGTATCTGGTCCACTCCTCAAAGACCGAGTGTCTTCTGTTGCCTGGAGCTCTGCAGACCCAGCGAGAAGAGGCGTGGCATTGCAGGATGGAGCTTCTGGGTTCACTTACTCCTATCCACTGGGGCTTTTAAACTTGGTACTGTGAGGATACAGAGGGAAGAACTTGCACATCCAGGCTGGAAAAAGAGAAAGTTGTCATCTGCCATTCCCGCCTCGCGTAAGGACTTTTCAAAGCCTGCCGTGGCCACTGAGCGTAAAGATGACTAAGTACACTGCAAACATAACATGCAAAGCAGCGCCCCAGACCTCAGCCTCTAGTCACAAGAAGCGGAAACAGTGGATCAGAGCCGAGGATTCTAATAAGCCAAGACAAACCCAGGAATTATGCTTGTTTCTTTCTACAGACAGCCTCGGCCTCAGACTCAAAATGAGTGTCGGGGCTGGCTATCCTGCTCAAAAGCTGGGGAAACCGCTGTACCAACATGGAGGCTAAAGACATGGAACGAGGAAACAGCCCGGGCCTTCATCCTTTTAAATCCTGGCTCCTCCCTTTTCTTCATCAGTAATTTAGGAAAGGCCACCTCTTTTCTCTGATAGTAATAGCAGCATCCAACTGCCCTTGGAGATCACAAAATCAAAGAGTCCAGGTAGATTTTACTGAAGTCTGTGCTCTGCTCAGAGCGTGTGCTTCCCACGTTTCTCTGACTTAACCTCATTTATTATCGCCTGTCTCTAAAACAGCTAGCAAAGGGCGGCAGCTAGGATTAGTTGGTAGAGTGCTTGCCCGGCATGCAGGAAGCTCTAGGCTCCATCCCCAGCATCCCAGCACCAGAGTGTGGTGGTGCATGCCTATAATCAAAGCACCCAGGGATTCAGAGGCAGGGGGATGGGAGCGCCAGGCCTTCCTTAGCTACATAACAAGTATGGAGACAGCCTTATCTACATGGGAGCCACTCCCTTGGGGAAGGCTGGAACAGACTCACTAGCTACACATATGCCCCTGAGCGCGCGCAACACACACACACACACACACACACACACACACACAAACACACGCGCGCGCAGCTTCTTTTTGTTGAAGGAGGGGAGTTGGAGGTTTCAGTTTTCTCTTCACAGGTTAACTTGGCAGAGATTTCAGGAAGCATTCCCATAGAGAGAGAAGGGACCAAGGACGCCATTTAAAAGGCAATCCCCAGAGCCAGGTGTGGTGGCTCACACCTGTAATCCTAGTACTTAGAGACAGGCTGAGGCTGCAGGATTGTCATGACTTTAAGGTCAGTCCTGGTTACAAAGCATGTTCCATGTTTGCCTGGGATATAGAGAGAGACCTTGTCTCAAACAAAACAAAATAAAACCCAACCAACCAAAAACCCCACATACTAAACGAGGCCAGTGAGGACCAATTCACTAAAACTGAAGTTGGTGAATTTCTTGTATACAGACATATATACATGCGGGGTGTGTGTGTGTGTGTGTGTGTGTGTGTGTGAGTGTGTGTGTGTTTTAACCTGGAGGAAACAGTGTAAGGATATTATATCTATATCACCACTAGAGGGCGGTGGAGACAAACTTGTAAACCATGGGATTTCTCTTAACCTTATTGAATATGACCATGCAATTATTATTTTCTTGTGTGTGATTTACAATTGTTGCAAGCTTAGTTCGAGTATTTACTAGTTAAGATGACTATATTTAGTGTGTCTATTTCTAGATAAGTCATATATATATGTATATATATATATATATACATATATATGTGTGTGTGTGTGTGTGTATAGATTGACAAGCCTAAAAAAGAAGAAAGCACTAAGGTGTGTTTGTTTGTTTGTTTGTTTGTTTGTTTGTTTTGGCCATTTCACTATGGCCTTGAATCAAATTCCTCTTTAAAATTAAATGTAGAATGACGTCATCTATCCCTTATTGACTTATAATGAAGACAAAGGGGAAAGTTGGTGA
This sequence comes from Grammomys surdaster, assembly GCF_004785775.1. NCBI lineage: Eukaryota > Metazoa > Chordata > Mammalia > Rodentia > Muridae > Grammomys > Grammomys surdaster. Next base: position 4,184,531 of record NW_021604786.1, on the reverse strand, counting down.
AGGCTAATTCTGTCGTGCAATGTTTCTAAGTTGGGATAGCATCTGTTAAAATGCTCCATTTGCAGGTAGTATCCTAAGGTTTACATGACCATATCACATGTCTGTACGCTTGCACATACATGTTCACACACACATATACACACCTTCTGACTCAACGATCTACCACTTTAGATATGATGTCCGTATTTGGCTTTATTCTTCAAATCTAGTTTTTCCTCTACTGTAAATCCACCAGAAGGAAATAATTCTATGTGAACAAGGGTCATGGGCAGGATGGTCCTCCAGGTCAAATCACCACCGTCTTCAGGAGCTGAGCTGTGCCCACTTGGGAAAGACCATCCCAGCTGGGCCTGGTGACTGTTCACCTCCCCTCAGAGAGAGCTTCTCCAGAGTATCCAGCTGCTTTCTAAGGCCTCTTGTTATAAGTCTTCCTTAACTGCTGTGGCCTCAGGTAGGGGCTAGAGTATATAAACCTGAGGGAAAGGGGGAGGGGGAGGGAGAGTGGGAGAGGAAGGGGGTGGGGGAGGGAGAAGGGGGGAGAGAGAGGAGGAGGGGGAGGGGGGATGCCATCCATACCATTATGGAGAAACCTTCCCTGTGCTGAAGTACTTTCCAGCATGGCCTTTTGGAAGGAAGGGAGCACAAGCACTCCCGTAAGTAACCTGTCACCTAAGCTCTATAAGGAAGCCCTAAACATCCATTGGTTAAATGTAAGGACATTGGTTCCCTAAGGACAACTTTGTTAGATTCCTACCTGGATTTGTCTTTGGGAGCTTAGGAGGAAGGGTGGGCCTTATTAATGTCTCCCCTGGGAAGGGGTAATAGCGACACTGTAATAACAATCTCTCTTTCCCCCTTCCCATTCCCCTCCCTTCCCCTCTTGCCCTTACCCCTCTCCTCCCATCTCCTCAACCCCCTTTCTCTCTCCTCTACCCCCCTCCCCCCACTATGTGAGCCACATGGATAGAAATTTCTAAGGGAAACCAGTAGAATTTTCCCCTCTATGTTATTTCTAGTCTATATTACACACACACACACACACACACACACACAAAACATCCTCTAACACACTTCAATAAGCTAATCATGGCCTGTCCTTTCTTTAATTGCAATGGCACCTTTATAGTAATGAGTTTTGATTCGAGGCAGCGGTTGAAGGCATGAGAATGAGTGGCAGTTGTTCACAGTGTCTGCAATCAGGGAGGACAGGGGAATGCGGGCACTCAGCTCACTTCCCTGCTTTTAATCTAGTCCAGGACACCCACGGGATGGTGCCACCCACTCACCTCCGTGGCTGGCCCTCCCCCCTCGGTGTAACCTCCCTGGAAATGCCCTCCTAGAGGAAGACAGAGGTATTTCTCTTAGATGGCATTGAAATCAAGCCAAGGTGTCAGTAAACACAAACCACAAACACATAGCAAATCCTAGACCCTAAAAATGTCCTTTTATGCAGTGACCTTTACACCCTGCAAGAGCGTCTTCACAGAATGACAGACGTTAGCCCCACTGGAGCTTTGGAAGTTACCTCAGGAGAAGGATCCCGACGCAGTTTTTTATAACTCTCCATCTTCAAAGACCTGCACACGTATCTCATTTGATATGTAAACTATTGATAACAGGCTGTTGACTTTACCAGTAATTGAACATATATACAAATAAACACTTGTGTGTGTGGCTAGGTAGACTGAGGAGACTGACTGCCTACTACAAAGTTCATAAGGGTGCCACACATAGTGTGGTAAATCCTTTAAGTGGCTTGTCTTTCTTAATCTAGCAATGCCATGGAAAGGGGAGCCAACGTTTAGAGAGACGACATCACCTGCTTAGTGTCAGTCATCTGGGCAGGCATAAAAATGGATATTTGGGCCAGGCAGTGGTAGTACACGCCTTTAATCCCAGGACTCAGGAGGCAGAGGCAAGCGGATCTCCATGAATTCGAGGCCAGCCTAGTCTGAAGGGTGAGTTTCAGGACAGCCCGGACAGATAGACATAGAGAAACCCTGTCCTGAACATCCCCTCTCCCCAAAAAACCAAAAGTTTCTGAGTTCAGAGCCGTCCCTCTCCACCGGTATTCAGTGTTCTACTTATGCCAGTCACACGCACGCACGCACGCACGCACGCACACCACTCTACTAAGAGAAAACATTATTTGACATATTATCAACACCAACTTTGTCTAACCAGGATGTACATATTTAGTGTTCGTGTAGTTTGTCTCTGAGCAACGACTTTACTCTCAGAAGCATCTCCCTGAAACCTCGCAGAAGCGTACAGTTCTCTTTAGATCAGTGTGAGGCAGAAGGAAGTTGAATCTTTGTTAGTGTCGAAGTATTTAGACCTGTTGATCATGGCTCTTGGAGCACCACGGTGAATAGCTTCCGATGAGACAGATGGAAAAACACCCTGCATCCATCCTCTCTACCTGTTGGCGCAGCTTTTGTGCCATTTCTAGAATCTTCTACTCGAGGGAGAGATGCTTATTTCAGCGTTGTAGAGGAAAAAGGCTGGTGTACTTCGATGACGCAGAGGCGGAAAAAGCAATCCTGGCTTCCGGATACCGTCTCATCCTTGCAGTGTGGATAAACATCTTCAGTTAGGTCATTGTTAATTTATGGCGCTAATGTAACAACCGCCCGATGAAACCACAGCCCAGCTTTAAGTCCACGAGGTGAACTGACCCCTGCGCTCTTCTCTGTAGCCTCTGAGCCTGCTGCCGCCGGCCAGTCCATGTCTGAACCCTTAGGTTTCATATTCATTTAGTTTATCTATGTACTCTTAAACGTGTGTGTGTGTGTGTGTAAGTGCGTGCAGAGGGCACAAGAGGGTGTCAGATAACCAGGACTTGGAGTTATAGCTAGCAATGAATCTGTTGAATTAAATATTAATAAAGCCCAGAGTTGGTCGCTACCTGCCCCAATAGTTTATGTTTCTTAATTTTAATAGGCCCTAAACAGCACGATAGCTGGACCACTGCCTAACCTCCATGCGGTTAATCCCGAGTTATTACTTACTAATTGTATGTTCTACCTTGGCCGTCTGGACCCTCTGGACTTTGCTCTTCCCGGCTCCTTCACACGGTGGCCATGTCTCTCTCTCCTGCACTCTTCTCGGACATGACAGCTCTCCTCTCCTCCACACTCTTTCAGGAAGGCAGATTTCCTCCTCCCTTCCTGTTTCAAGCCTAGGAATCCTAAAATCCAGCCTCTATCTGTCCTCCCCAGCTATTGGCTGTTGGCATCTTTATTTACCAATTAGAACCATCTGGGGTCAGGTTCCCAGAAGCTATGTGCAGACACTCTCGCTCGAACAGTCTTTTGGGGGGGAACATTAGCATTTGTAATACAAGCAGCTGCATGAACCTCTTAATGTGGGCTCCGGGGAACAGAGCTCTGGTCCTCTGAAAGAGCGGTACGTTTTTTTAACCGCGGAGGCATCTCCCCTGCCCCCACTTTTTTTTTCTTTTCAAAATACAATCTTAGTATGCTGCCCAAGCTGCCTTTAAACTCCTAAACCCTTTGTCTTGAAGAGGTGGGATTGTAAATCCGGTGGTTTACAAGTCTTCCCTGGCTCTGTGATGGAGACCGCTAAAACCACCGCTAGAGGGCAGCAGCGAACGGTTTCTGATGCTTGGAAGCGGATGCTGTTACTATTTGGTTATTTGGTTATTAAATTATTGTTTGTTTGTTTGTTTGTTTTGTTTTTCGAGAAAGTGTTTCTCTGCATAGCACTCCTGGAACTTACTCATTAGACCAGACTGGCCTCAAACTCACAGATATCCGACCCCCTCTGCCTCTCAGGGGCTGGGATTAAAGGCGTGCACCACTACCACCTGGCCTAAACGACATTTTTTTTTCCTCCAGAAATTTGCGTTTCAGTCTAACCTTCAGAACTGCCAGCATCTACACGTGCTATGTGTATCCTCCTGCGCTGTGCTGTGCATCTCCACCAGAGCATAAAGTTAGACTGCTTTAGTTCCTTCCAAGTGTTGGTGATGTTTCTCTTTTTCTATATAATCTTGCCTGCGTTTTATCTGTTTTTTTGTTTTGTTTTGTTTTTCTTTTTTCTTTTTTTTTCTTTTCTTTCTTTCTTTTTTTTTTTTTTTTTTTTTTGCGTGTTCTTGAAGCTTCAGTTAGAATTTGCACTCACATCTTTATCCCAAACATCATTAATTTCTGCTCTTCTTGGTCCAGTCCGCTTTTCCCCTGTTCACGACAGTTTAGCATCTTGTCATGTCGGAGGTAAGTTATAAAATCTCCCTTGTGAGGGCTGAGGAAGGGATTCCATGAGCCAAGAAAGGGCTTGCTATGCAAGCACAAGGGCTTGCGCTTGGATAGGGCTTGGATAGCTAGCACATATTTACAATTCCAATGCTCTGACGGTGGGAAGTGAGAGGGACAGGAGACTTCCAGAAGCCGGTGGACCACATCACCTGACATATACAACACAGCTGCAAACAGTAAAGAAGCCCGGCTGCCTCAAACAAAGGGTAAAGATGAGGCGCTGTAAGTTACAGAGCGTTAGCTATAATCGACTTCCTGTGTGTGGTTTTTGTTCTTCTTGTTGTTTGGCTTTTGTTTTTTTCTTGCCTCAAGTTTATTTGTAAAAAACAGGATAGGACACTGGTTATCTGCAAATAGTGTGTAGGTAGGTGTGTCGCAGCACTCCGTCTGTCTTCTCACTGGCCGGAGCCTTTTCTATGGCGCCTTCACAGGGGCCTGGGCACCTTTGGCAGCCTGAGCTGGAGCTGCCAGCCTCTGCCTTGGTTTGAAACTTTGGGCTTTGGTTGGCAGAGCCTACGACCCTCGGCCATGTCGCTTCAAGCTTGGGGCGAACAATGAAAGGCAGAAAGCTGAGCTTGCGGCTGGAGCCCTTTGGCATCTTGGGATTGCGGGCCTTAGGCTCACAAGGGCCTTGATGGCTTCTGCACACGCACTCAGTGCCTTTGCGTTGTTGGCCTCCAACTTCTTCAGGCTTTTCTTGTGCTTCTTGGCAAAGCCCATTATCCTCAGGAACTTCGGTGTCAACCTTAAGAGTGTCGTATCTTTGTGATCTCGGTTTCTTGGGTGCCATTTCTGTGCCGTTTGCGCGACTGGTTGTGTGTGGCGTGGGTTCTTGGACTTGGCCATGTCTGCACCGTAACCCGCAGCTCCCGCAGCGCCTGGGACCGGAAGAGAGAGTCCTGTGTGTGGTTGTAAGTCATTAAGCATGTGCTAATTTGTTTCAGCCATCTCCTTCTGCTGTCTAGCTGTTTAACCAAGGAGGATGCAAAAGTAAATCATGTTTCTGGAGACTGGGTCTTTACACCTATGTATCAGAAAGGACCAGAACAGGGTTCTGCACGTGAGAACGAACAACCTGGAAGGTGGGCCAACTGGATGGGGTGGCACAGAATAGCTATTTACACATTATTTAGACATCCATGGAGGTAGTTTAACAAAAGTGGGAGAGACAGCATGAAGCTAGAAAGGGAATTTGCAGAACAAATTAAATTCACAGGCTCTTCCACCGAGGGAATATTGTTTGGTTCGTTAGTCATGTGGTCAGGAAGAATTATACAAAGTACTGAGGTCATGGTTGTAATCTCAGCATTCTGGGGACCAGAACCGGGAAGACCAGAAGAACAAAGCCAGCCTCAGCTATATACAAGATGAATGCTAGCCTGGGCTACACGGGGCAGCCTCAAAGACCGACGAGAACATTCCCCCAAACAAGTACCTCTTTTCTATACATCATTTATGTGACCTTCATGAGACAATCAAGGTCAATGTCCAATTTCTTCTCTAGAAACTTGGTCTTAAAAGATACATCACAGAGTTGAGATTATAGCTGAGTGGTAGAATGCTGGCCTAGAATATGCTCAGTTTTGGTTTGACTCCATGGCACAGAGAGGAAGAAAGGACTCTAGCTTGAAGGACTCTTTCACAGTCTGATTTCTTCCCTCCCCTCTTGGACTCCATTGAGGACATCCAATCACAGCTTGACTCTAGCAGCCTCCCTTTAAGTGTGATTTAAATATTCTGAGGTTAATAACTAATGCTGGAAATTATTACAGCAGCAGTTGCCTTTGAACCATCTGTTACCCAAATAAAAGACACAGCGACCTTCAGAATTATAATAAGCTTTAAAGCATTGGAGGTGGGCAGACATCAACCCTTTTGGTTGGTTTGAATATGCTTCACCCAGGGAGTGGCACTATTAGGAGGTGTGGACTTGTCAGAGTGGGTGTGGCCTTGTTGGAGTAGGTGTGTTACTGCGGGGATGGGCTTTGAGACCCTCCTCCTAGCTGGCTGGAAGCCAGTCTTCTCCTGTTTGCCTTCAGAATAAGATGTAGAACTCTCAGCTCCTCCAGCGTTATGCCTGCCTGGGTGCTGCCATGCTGCCTGCCATGACTCAGAACCTGTAAGCCAGCCCGAATTAAATGTTGTCCTTATAAGAGTTGCCTTGGTCAAGCCGGGCGGTGGTGGCGCACGCCTTTAATCCCAGCACTTGGAAGGCAGAGGCAGGTGGATTTCTGAGTTCGGGGCCCACCTGGTCTACAGAGTGAGTTCCAGGACAGCCAGGGCTACACAGAGAAACCCTGTCTCGAAAAAAACAAAAAAAAGCAAAACAAAACAAAGTTGCCTTGGTCATGGTGTCTGTTCACTGCCATGCAAACCCTGAGACACCATTCTAAACTATTTTGACTGCTTTCATGCCTTGAAGCCCAGTATATTACTTGCCAGATGTTTCATTTGAGCTGCTCCCACTTCATCAGGCCAGCCCTCGTGGCCACATGCTCGTGGTCCATATTACCCCACGACAACTTCTTCCCCCTCTCCTTGCTCCTCCGAGGTCCCCACTTGAGACTCTAACCCTCGCCCCCCTCCCTGCGAACCCTTGTCCTGCCTACCTGTCTTCTGCCCAGCTACAGGCTGTCAGCAACTCTGATGAACCAAACAGGGATAATTTGGAGGGCAAGGTTTTCACAACAAAGGCTGGTGAACGGGAGAATCTGCTAGGCTTGGGATACAGAATTTAGCATTTGAATACATAGCAACAGACCAAACTCCATCACCTCCGCTTCATCGGCTCACTGATATCCAAGGTTGCAGCGATTACTAGGCAATGGGGAGCCCCAAGGATATTGCAGCCCATGCTTCTCGGTGGAGACTCAGGCTTGCTTCTGTGGTCTGTCCAGACCTCAAGTGACATTGTCATCTCAGGTGATTCCAATCCTGAAGTACAGCTGCTGCTGCTGCTGCTGCTGTCAGCCTCAAGGAGGCGCTGCTGCTACTTCTCTCCTCCTCCTCCTCCTCCTCCTCCTTCTTTTTCTTCTCCTCCTCCTCCTTTTTTTTCTTCTTCTTCTGTCCCCCCTCCTCCTCTGCCTCATTCTTCTCCTGCTCCTCCTCTTCCTTTCCCCCCCCTCCTCCTCCTCCTTCTTCTCCTCCCCACTCATTCTCCACTTCTTTCTTTGTTTTTTAAGATTTATTTATTTATTTTATGTATGAATGCACTGTTGCTTTCTTCAGACAAACCAGAAGAGGGCATCAGGTTCCATTACAGATGGTTGTGAGCCACCATGTGGTTGCTGGTGGGAATTGAACTCAAGACCTCTGGAAGAGCAATCAGTGCTCTTAACCGCTGAGCCATCTCTCCAGCCTTCTCCTCTTCTTTCCAACATCACTGCCACTACCTTAGTTTGAACTCATTGCTTCTTTGTCATCTGTGGTGTTAGGAGAGTCTGTTCTCTCCTTCCACCATGTAGGTCCCAGGGATTGAACTCAGGTTTGGTGGCAGATGGCTTTATCTACTGAGCAGCTCCCTGGCCCTCATCTGACCAGTTCTGGAGCCTACCACTTCATTTACTGCTAAACTGTTGTCTTCCTCCCAGTCTCTCCTCAGCCAGGCTTGCCCGTCACCAGGGCATTTCTTTCCTTAAACATACGCGGTGTCTTTGCATCTGTTGAGTCTGTGCTGTTAGCACACACTTCGGCTTCCCTTATTATATTTCAGATCCCTCACTCACATACCCTTTGTTTAGTTTACTCTGCGCTTTATGAAGCTCAAACGAGTTACCGTATGTCGAGCATATCACATACCGCTCCCTCTGTGGTTCATGTGTGTCAGGTTCAGTATTCACTCTTGGGTGTATGTGAAAAGCCAGCAACCATGAAAGGCCTCATTTTAGCTGGCAAAACAAGAACGCATGAAACTAATAACAAGAGAAACAGAAGAGCAGGCAGAACTGGCCACAGCAGCCTGGTGGGTTGATCAGCATCCATAGACAGGTAGTATAATCACCGTCAGGTACCAACCAGGCTGTAAGGAGGACACAGTCCAGGGATCCCCACCAGCGAGAACTTCCCTGGGCGAGACTCTGGACGATGTTAAGAAATGTCTGTGCTGCAAACAAAGACTGAAGTCACAGAGGGAAAGAAGGTAGTTTATATAAACTACAGGATTAACTTGATCCTGTGCTTGGCGTAGCTTTCTATGCTACACACCTGTGTTTGTCTACTGGGTTTGGTCAGGATCACTCTAAACTAATAAAGCGTGTGGTTATGTCTCACATGGGCTGCTGTTTGAGTGATGTTATTAAAAAATAAGGCAAACAAAACAAAACAAAAACCCAATGAAAAGTAACACCGTAGACTTGAAAAAAAAAAAAAAGAAAAAAAAAAGCACAGGCTGTCTGCTGACAATGTTAAATAGCTAGCTTTAACAGTTTAGGCTTCTGCCTTTTCCTGCCCTTGAACTTGTAATAGGTCAGGGTGGGCAGAGGGCTTAAGGGTTGGTTATATACAAACCTCTTCCAGGGATTAACTCATGGAGCCAACATCTGTAAGGAACTTTTAAAATAAAAGTCTGACCTAATGCTACTGTCAAAAGTTTTAAGGAGCAGTGAGAGGGGTCAAGAGTGGTTTCAGCTCTTCTAGAAAACCTGAGTTCAGTTCCCAGCACCAACACTAGGCAGTTCACAACAGCCTATAACTCCAGCTCCAGGGAATCCAACACCCTCCTGTGGGCTCTCTCCCCACCACTGCTCTCTCGTGCTTACACTCACTCTCAGATACACATACTGAAAAGAAAATAGTATGGTTTAAAGTTCCAAGCACTGGAGAGATGGCTCAGCAGATAAGAGTATCAGAAGCATTTCCAGGGAACCTAAGGTTCCATTCCCCACGTGGTGGCCCACAGTCATCTGTAACTCCAGTTCCAAAAGATCTGATGCCCTCTTCTGGCCAATGAAGGTACCAGGCACACACATGGTGCACAACACACATGCTTGCAAACACACCCCTCCCACCACCTCCAGCCCCCCTACAAAACATGAATAGATAAATCTTTGAAAATATTTCAAGGAGAGAAATAATGAAGAAAGCTGTTTAAACATACCAAAGTGGGGGGCTGGAGAGATGGCTCAGCGGTTAAGAGCACTGACTGCTCTTCCAGAGGTCATGAGTTCAAATCCCAGCAACCACATGGTGGCTCACAACCATCCGTAATGAGACTGGATACCATCTTCTGGTGTGTCTGAAGACAGCTACAGTATATTCATAAATAAAATAAATAAATAAATAAATAAATAAACATACCAAAGTGGTTATTATCCTCTGCATACTGTTACATGGAAAGCTAAGGTTCTGAATTATATATAACATATATATTGTATATATATTTTGTATATGTGTTATTATAATTATATAATTATGTATTTTAATATATATTTATATATAATAGTATTATATAAATATATATTAGTCATACTTTTCATATAAGAAATGAGAAAATAATACTCAGAGTGCTTGCAGATAATTTACTAATAATGTTATAAATTTACATTAGAATCTGATATAAATTTTCTATAATGTGAAGAAGTGGAAAAACAGAATAAATGGAAGCTCTGGGCTGCTAAGATTTTTTTAAATTTTTTTAATTCTTTTTTTTTTATTGGATATTTTATTTACATTTCAGATGTTATCCCCTTACCCCATTTCCCCCCACTCCTGCTCAGGAACCCCCTATCCCATCCCCCCTCCTCCTGCTTCTATGAGGATGTGTCCCCACCAACCCTCCCACTCCCACTTCCCCACCCTCGGATTCCCCCACACACGGTGCCCAGCCTTCATGGGACCAAGGATCTCCTCTTCCACTTATGCCTGACAAGGCCATCCTCCCTTGCATATACAGCTGGAGCCATGGGTCCCTCCCTAAGTGCTCCCAGGCTGGTGGTTTAGACCCTGGGAGCTCTGGTTGGTTGGTATTGTTGCTCTCCCCATGGGGTCGAAAACCCTTTCAGCTCCTTCAGTCTTCTCTCTAACTCCTTCGTTGGGAACCCCATGATCAGCTCAGTGGTTAGCTGTGAGCATCTACCTCTGAATATGTCAAGCTCTGGCAGACCTCTAAGGACACAGCTATATCAGGCTCCTGTCAGCATGCACTTCCTGACATCCACATCAGTGTCTACCTTTGGTGACTGCACATGGGATGGATACCCAGGTGGACTGGTCTCCAGATGGCCCCTCCTTCAGTTTGCATGTAAAGCGGCTCCCACAGGCCTGTGTGTTGAAACCCTGTGTCCCTAACTAGTGGTACTATTCTGGAAGGTCATAGACTCTTTAAGAAGTGGGGTCTAGCTGGAGGAAGTGGGTTGCTAGGAAGCAGAGCTTGAGGTTGGAAGTCTGGTCCTTCTTCCTGCTTCTTCTTGTCCATTTCTGCTTGTTTGTTTGTTTGTTTTGCTCTAGTCTTGGGAGAAAGCAATTGATCTTATGCTTCCACCGTACAGCTGCAAACTGCTCTTGCCTTCCCCACAGCAATGGACTGTGTGCGCCCCGGATCAGGCAGCCCAAGACCTGACCCCTCTTCAGTCACTCCTTAGAAGGTATTTGGTTGGTGAAATAACTTGGCATACACGTTTATGAATCTCGGGTTTAAAAGCTCTATAGGATTCTAGCTGTGTGCCGTGTTGCAACCAGTCTAGTCGAGTCTGGCCTGTGGCCTTGATTGATCAGTCTTGGGGTGTGGCTTTCAATGAACCATTCCTATTTGACTGAGATTGATGTCTGAGTGGTTTTCGTGTTGATTCCCAGACCCCAATACTGTAATCATTGCTGTGTGAGGAATTCAGGAATTCTGTGATCAGGTCATGTTCAGAAGAGTGTTTCGTGATGCTCTACCATGTCCTCCCTTCTTTTCTGACCTCTTCTTCAAAGGTCCCTGAACCTTGGAGTTGGGTACATAATACATGTCTCTTATGGCTGAGCCTGTAATAGTCATTTATTTTTTGTTTATTTGTTTGTTTGGTTGGTTTTGTTCTTTTTGAGTGAGGGTCTCACTATCTAGCTCTGGCTTTCCTGGAACTCACTAAGTAGACCAGAGATCTACCTGCCTCTGCCTCCTGAGTGCTAGGATTAAAGGTGTGTGCACCACCATGCCCATACTGGGCTAAGTCATTTATTCTTAACCCTTTGGTTTTGGTCTTGTTTGGGTCCCATGTTTCCTTGTTCCATCACCAACCCTCCTTCTTAGGATGGAATTAGTATAGGGATATTGACTCTTTAACTTGGATGCTGGAAGATGGAATCACTTTGCTTTTGATAGGGGCTCCTTGTTGACATTGCCTTGAGTCTCAGAAGAGATATTGGATTTTCGAACAGCATTGGGACTGGTGGATAATAGGAACCTTTAAAGTTTGACTGAATGCATTTTGTGGTAGAAGATGGCCATGAGCCAATGGGCACGAGGGGTAGAATGTTATGATTCAAAGGTGAACCGTCTCATAGGAACACATTGCTGGAGTACTTATTCACTGGTATTCACTTATTCACTTATTCACTTGTGGTATTGTTTTTGAAAGACTTTGGAACCTTTCAGAGGAAGATCCTTCAGTGGATCACAGGATGAGCCCTCTGGGGCTTGAGGTCTATAATCCAGCCCCATTTCCTGTCCTTTCTCTACATGATAGTATGAGGAATGACCCGTGGAAATTCAGCTCATCTCCTGTGGCCAGGCCTGTACTATCATGTTAGACTCCACCCTTAAGATGAGGGCCAGTGTGATATTTTGTACTAGAATATCCCCTATAGATGCTTACAGTTTGCATGCTCGGACCCCCATTGGTGGAACGGTTTGGGAAAGATTAGGAGGTCTTGCTGGAGGAGGTGTGTCTCTTAGAAGTGGGCTTTGAGTTTCAAAAGCCCGTGCCAGGCCCAGTCTTTCTCTGCCTGCTGCCTGGGGATCCTTGCCTGTTTTCTAGCATCACGAACATAGACTGATCCTCTGAAACTGTAGGCAAGCCTTCAAGGAAATGGTTTGTTGTTGTTGTTGGGTTTGTTTGGTTTTAAATAAGTTCCCTTGGTCATGGTGTCTCTTTACAGCAATACAACAGTTACTAGGGCAGCTAGGCGTGTCTTCTTTTAATATTTCTTGTCAGGAATGTGGTCCTAGCAGTGAGGAAACTAACACATTTGAAATGTGTGTGTGCGCACTGTGGTGAAAGTCACTGCTGTGTTTTTTTTTTTTTATCCTTTAGAATTGTAGCCCAAAAGAAAATATAAAAGGCAATGGATTGGAGAGAGAGAGAGAGAGAGAGAGAGAGAGAGAGAGAGAGAGAGAGAGAGAGAGAGA
>NW_021604786.1:4152523-4171915 GCF_004785775.1 Grammomys surdaster | reverse complement strand
AGAGAGAGAGAGAGAGAGAGAGAGAGAGAGAGAGAGAGAGAGAGAGAACGCTTGCCTAGTAGGCAATTGACTAAATAATAACGCATAATTATATAAGACACAGTGTGATAGCTATTCTTGGTGTCCTTGGCTATCTGTGAAATTAACGAAAACCCAAGTGGCTGGGTACACCTGGGATGAATTTTTCTTAATTACATCATTTGAAGTGGGATGACCCACATTTAATCTGGCTCTTTGGAGGTGGGAAGATCCACCTTTAATCTGGGGGACACCTTCTGCTGGCAGCCTCTGGAAAAGACCTAGAAGAAGGAAGCCTTTGTTTTGTGCCAGCCTGCCCTCACTTCACATGGCAAGTTCATTCCTTCACTGGCATTATAGCCTACTTCTTTGGGATATATAGTGAAGACCAGCTGAGACATTCAGCCTTATGGACTGAACACCTACTGGATTCTTGGTCTTTCCATTGGTAGACAGCCATTGTTAGACTAGTTGGACCATAGCCTATAAGCCATTCTAATAAAATCCCTTTAAATATAAATATATGTGTATATATTAAATATGTTACATACTATATATAATATACATATATGATATATATAATATACATATAGGATATATATATATATGGGATTTGACTATTTTATTTGTTAATCTATTGGTTCCGTTCCTCTAGAGAACCCTGACTAACACACAGAGGGAGAGCTGTTAAGAGTTGTCACATCCATGCATATTAATGGCTTCAGGACAATACAATGCCATGCACTATGCAAATCAGGATCTCCACACGTGCAAGAAAAAAAAAATGTGTGAAGCTGTACACCAAAACACGAACTTGAGAACACGGGCGAACTTGATCTCACCTTCGTGTTCTAACTTGGCTAACGCGTGAGTAAACATGTCATATGTCAAGTTCAGAAAAGGTAAAAGATGCTCTCGCTGTACCCCTCTCTGTTCATGGATGTTTTCCCGCGTGCTGGGTGCTATGGCTACTGCCCTCCTGTGTGCCTATGGCGGCTGCCCCAGGACAGCAGAAGCATTGACGTTGATTGAATGTTTGGCGTGTGCTGGATGCTGTTGTAAAGTCTCCATGAGAATTCCATAATTGAATCCTCGGAAGACAGTAAGGAGGTCAGAGTCACGCTGCTTCGTCTCTGCCCGGGAAGGATCCGAGGCCGACTTAAGGTAAGAGCACCTCCCAGGCCACACAGATCTAATCTGGTGTATCCTGATCCCGACAGCAGGCCTCTGGGGCTCATGACCTCCATCGCTGAGAGCTGAGATCGTGTTTCATATGCATTCGTCTCACCTCTCACTTTGGAACTATCCTGGCCTCCCTGGAAGTCTTTCATCTCTGAGTTCCGATAAGCTACCTTAGTGCCTGGATTCTCAAACACACAGATATTTATCTTAAACTAGAGTTCTTCATCTTTAGCCATCCCTTGTATATTGTCTACTGTGAAAGTTCTGAAGCCAGTCCCCTTCCCCTCCCCTCTTCTCCTCTTCTCTTTTACCTCTTCTTCCCTTCCGTCTCCTTTCCTCTCTTCTCCCCTCCTCTCCCCTCCTCTCCCCTCCTCTCCCCTCCTCTCCCCTCTTCTCCCCTCCTCTCCCTTCCTCTCCCCTCCCCTCTTCTCCTCCTTTTTATCTTCCCTCCTCTTCTTTCCCCTTCCCTTTTCTCCTCTCCCTTCCCCTCCCTCCCCGCCCCTCCCCCTCCCTCTCCTTTCCCTCCCCTCCCCTCTCCTTTCTGTTCATTCCTTTTCTCTTCTATAGTGTTTTGGAGACAAAGTCTCATGTAACTCAGCCTAGCTCCAAATGCACCACATAGCCAAAGACAACCTTGCGTCTCTGACTCTCCTGTCTCTCCCTCCCACATGCTAGGAATACAGCATATGCATCAAGGTTAGCTTAGGCTATGTCTGGGGAACTCAGCCTAGCTCCAAACGCACCATATAGCCAAAGACAACCTTGCATCTCTGGCTCTCCTGTCTCTCCCTCCCACATACTAGGAATACAGCATATACATCAAGGTTAGCTTAGGCTATGTTAACGCAGAGATTTGTGCCTTGCCAAGCAAGCACTCTGCCAACTGAGCCCATTCCCAGTCCTCAGACACACTTCTCTCAATTCCCTGTCTTTGCCTACCATTCATTCCTGGGAGAGGAGTGATTTTTCTTCTTTTGCTCAATCTGCTGAGGAGAATTTATAGCATATACATGAATGCCCTGTGTGTAGCCTGCTATGTGCTAGGTACTAGCTAGAGAGATAAAAACTGAGTTCTCTCCCTCTTTTTAAAACTTCATTTAACTTAGTGTTCCGCCTCCATGTATGTCTGGAACTACAGACAGTTATGAGCTGCCATGCGGGTGTTAGGATTTGAACTCAGGTCCTGTGGAAAAGTAGTCAGTACTCTTAATCACTGAGCCATTTTTCCAAGTACCCCCAAAGCTGAGTTCTTGAGGGTAGCAAGCCCATAGGTTAAGCAGGAAGCAGCGTGGATGTACCCCATCTCCATACAATTATGCAAGCTATAGAGCAGTACTCAGGACCCCACATATCTCAGGGATAGAACAGGTTCCTCTAACACAGACTCTGGAAGACTTTCCACAGGGGATGGCAATGATTGGACAGATGTAAAGATGAGATAAATGAGGGACTGGCAACCTGAATTCAATTCCTGGAGCCCATGAAAAAAATCAGAGTCTGAATCCCAACTGGAATTGCAGAACTCTGTCAACAAGCAGGTGAGTCCATTGGAAGCTTGCAAATGTTGCAGTGTTGGGGCAGAAACAAATGGGAAAAGAAACAAAAGAAACAAGTCTTCTGTGTTGTTCTTTGTCCTCCATTCTCTCTCTCTCTCTCTCTCTCTCTCTCTCTCTCTCCCTTCTCTCCCCCTCTCCTTCCTCTCTGTCTCTCTTACACATACATACACACACACACACACACAGATACAGAGAGAGACAGAGAGAGGCAGAGAGACAAGGAGACAAACAGACACACACACAGAGAGCACAGAGAGAGAGAGAGAGAGAGAGAGAATAAATCTTTGGCCGGGCTGTGGTGGCACACGCCTTTAATCCCAGCAGAGGCAGGCGGATTTCTGAGTTTTAGGCCAACCTGGTCTACAGAGTGAGTTCCAGGACAGCCAGGGCTACACAGAGAAACCCTGTCTGGAAAAAAAACAAAAACAAAAACAAAAAACAAAAAAAAAAGACAAAAAGAAAAAAGAAAATCAATCTTTTAAACCATAGAATAAGAGATAGGTAATTGAAGCTAATGGCATAGGCAGGCCACACCTTCTTTGTCAGGTGCTTGAAGAAAAGTTTATTTCATCATCTTGAGAAAATAATTCTCCACTTAAGAGTCATAACCATGGGACTGGAGAGATGGCTCAGTGGTTAAGAGCACTGACTGCTCTTCCAGAGGTCCTGAGTTCAATTCCAAGCAACCACATGGTGGCTCATAACCATCTGTAATGGGATCTGATGCCCTCTTCTGGTGTGTCTGAAGACAGCTACAGAATATTTATATCTTTTTTTTTTTTTTAAAAAGTCACAATCATTTCTATGTGGACGAGTCAATTAAAAACAGCCCAGAAAAGAAGGATTAGTAATTATGTCTGAAGAGAAGTATGTTTGTGTGCACTTGTGAGAATGTGCGAGATGAAAGCCAACGGGAACAGTTTTATGTCGTGGAGAATCAAGTCAGGTCCGAGTTGCTCCCTGACAGGCTGAGCAGTAATTGGAGTAATTGCTGACATGACCCTTTCCTCCCGTCGGCCTCATGAAGGAATTCCCACCGCAAGTTGAGTAACCAGTCGTCCATAGAGTTGGCACCATTCCCTCAAGAATCACTGTCCGGAGGCTGGCTGAAAAACTTAGTAAGCTTCAAATGATGTTTTCTTTAAGTGGAGAAAAAAAAAAACCCAGAACCTTCATAATTATTTCAGCCAGTGAATATGTATTATTTGCATATATAATTGTACATGAACGGCATTTTTTTTCTGATTCTGAAATCTTCTCCGCGCACAAGCAGAATTTGGAAGCCTGAACTCATTTTGCAGAGTCCTGAGAGTCCGGAAGTACAACAGCACCAGGGGAGGGGACCACAGCAGCACCAGAGCGCTGACCGGGTTGGGATATCCTGGGAAACAATTCTAGTCAAGTAACCATTTAGAAATAAAATCAAAACCTGCCTTAACTTTACATTGTATAATGAGAACCATAACCTAGGGCTGTTTTGTGTATGGGATGTTTTGTGTAACATCCCACACCCGCTTGGGGAATTTGCGCATGTGCACGTTCGTGTACGTGGAGACCAGAGATTGACGTTAGTGTCTTCCCGGAAGAGCTCTCCACCTTATTATTTGAGACAGAGCTAAACCTGGAGCTTGCTATTTCAGCCAGGCCAAACTGGCTGGCCATGAGGCCCCTGGGAACTGGCTGCCTCTCCTTTCCCATCGACAGAATTCCAGTCATGCACCTAGAATCTCATAGGTGCTGAGGATGTGAACTCGGGTCCTAATGATAGAAAGCATGGTACATTCTTTAACTCAGTGAGCCTTCCCTGTCCTCCATTGTTTGAAACAGGAATCTCATGTAGCCCAGGCTGGCCTGAAGCTTTCTTTATATCCCCTCCTCCCCCAAATGACCTCAAGCTCCCAGTCCTCTTCCTCACAAATGCTAGAATAACGATGTGCCCCATCACATCCAGCTTGGTGTGCCGTGTTGGGAATGGAACCCAGGGCCTCATGTACGTTAGCCGCGCAGCCTACCAAACGAACTGCATCTCTAGCACCATAATCCAAATCTTTTTTCCCTCGACTACTTTTCTCATGGGAGAAGAGGGAATGATTGGAAAGTAATTAAACTATGGGTCATTTTAAAAGAAAAAGGTTAAACAATGACGAAGAGATACCAAGAAATACTACTCCGGTCTAATGTGAAGAGCCGTCAAAACCAATCAAGTATTCCCAAAAAAGTTATATTTTACATTCACAGGACATCTTACACGGCCACTACCTTATGAAGCGAGCCACCTCTTCACTGGAGGGTCCTTACCCATCTCCGCCATGTTTTAACTATGAATGAGTTGGGAGAAAGAGACCAGAGGTAGGTAAAATTGGGTTTGCACTTCCTTTATACAAGTGATTCTCAAGCTTCCTAACACTCCAACCCTTTGATACCTCATATTGTGGTGACCCCCCTCCAAACCATAAAATCATTCTGTTGCTACTTCAGAACTGTAATTTTGGACCGTTCTGATTCATAATGTAAATATTTGATATGCTGGATAGCTGATATGCGATGCACCTAAGCGGGGGGTCGAGACCCCCAGGTTGAGAACCTCTGCGTTCTACCTTTCCCAATTGGGTTTTGAATTTTGAATTTGAATGAACAGCTGCCAGCCTTGGGTAGTTCCAGGCAGGAAGCCCGTGGAGCTTTGTGTTTACTACACACTACGTTCTTGGCACAGGTTAAGTGCAAAACACTAAGCCCTTTGGGTCTGTCATCACTCAAGGTCACGGTGAAGTTCATTACAGGTTTCTTTGATAATGACTAGGTTTGCTTTCACTGGTTAACTGATGAAACATACCGGTGATTCAGGACGGATATAATTTGCATTTGATGTTCAGCCCGACTAGTTAGATAATACATTTCCTATCCCCGAACCGCTTGTGCCTTCATGAGCCTTGCCCCTCAAGGGGTTAGAGATGTGGGCTTAAGGAAAGCCAACGTTCTGTCATCAAGGTGGGAGAAGGTTGTGGAATATCCAGGCGTGAAGGCACCATGTCTTGATGGTTAATGAGGCTTGCGATTCTGATCTATATATTTCACTTTTCCTTCCTTCTACCCCAGCACCACTCCCCTGCCCCCAAACTCCCAACCTTAAATTTCTTTCATCACTTTCTGTCTGAATAGTCAGAGGTACAGGCTGAGTGGCCTGTACAGAAGACTGTCACTAGGAAGATTAACTCATACATGGGCTGTTGGGAGCCAACACCTAGTCGAAAGCAGCTATCATCTTTGCAGCCATCTCAGGCCACATACCCTGACAAGAGACTTGTTTTCAACAGCCTACAACAACTGAGCACACTCTGATAAACATCTTGTTTTTCTCACATATTTTGTTTTGTTGTTTAATGCCCCCAGCTGCAAGGTGCACGTGGTAAAGTGTCTTCAGCTGCATTCCCCTCTTTAGGCTTATATATACCCATGATTTCCTTTCAATAAACAGGACTTGATCATATCCCATCTTGTCTCCATTCTTCGAGTCTCTTCCCTTCCATTCCCCACTCTCTCTCTTGCTAGACCCTGACCCTCGGACTGGAGCAGCAGCTCAGGCCGAGACAAGGAGCAACACAGAGCTGTCAGGACAGGCCACTCTCCTGGGCTTCCTGACCCCAGTACTATGGCTGTTTGGAGGTGAATACTTTAAAAAAATTTTATTTAAAGTTTGTTGTATTATAAGAATATATTCTCCCTTATTCCTCATATCTGTACTTTTTTTCCTGGTCCCCCTCATCCTCTTTGTCCCCCCTCCCTGCCCCCCACCAGAAGGATAAATATTGCTGCTCTCCCTCTTCTGTGGTTCCTAGCTTTTATATATATATATATTATATATATATATATACACACACACACATATATATATATAATTTATTTTTTTTCCAAATTGTAATTTATACTCATTCACACAGGGGTTATAAACACAAAAAGGCAGGACGTGGGGAAGGGGATGACAGGTTCCTAGCTTTTATAGAGAAACATAGAACATATTTTGTTTTTGGTTTTTGGTTTTTGGTTTTTGGTTTTTTTGAGACAGGGTTTCTCTGTGTAGCCATGACTGTCCTGGAACTCACTCTGTAGACCAGGCTGGCTTTGAACTCAGAAATCGCCTGCCTCTGCCTCCCAAGTGCTGGGATCAAAGGCGTGTGGCCACCACTGCCCGTCATAAAACATATATTCACAATTTATAATGCCTTAGTTTCTTTTCCTGTCCTATATTATGATAATTATTTTCATGTCATATATTATGATAATCAATGTTAATGGCCACCATGAAAGAACCTAGAATCATCTGGAAGACAGGCCCGTGAGGGATTGTTTGGTTATTTTCATTGATGTGGGAAGATCCGCTTGAAGTGTTCGTAGGACCATTCCCTGACTTTTGATCCGGGACTGTATAAATGGAGAAAGTGGGTTTCACAGCAGTCTGTATTCATCCCTGTCTGCTTCCTGGCTGTGGAGGTGATGCGAGGGGGCTTCAAGCTCAAACTCGACTTCCTGCCTTGATCCGCCTTGATCGCTACTGTAGTTAGAACTGTGAGCTAAAAGAAACACTTTCTCCTTCAAGTTGCTTTCTTTTTCAGTGTTTTAGCAGCGCAACAAGAAAACAAAGATGTTATAAATTGTGTATAAGGCTTTATGTTTCCCTATACAAGCTAGGAACCACGGAAGGGAGGGAGGGAGGGGGGGCGGAGAGGGAGCACAATATCCTTCTGAGGCACTCTTAAGCCCCTCAGTATGATTATATATGATTATTTCCGGGTGTGTGATTCAGGATCTGTTCCGGGCATTGCTGACGAGATTCCAGTAGCAACAGTGTAGCTTATGAGAAAACCTGGAATGTCTTTAGAAGCTGGGTCTGATCCGCAGTGCATGCCTGCCATCCCAGCACTCGGGAGGTGAAAGCAGGAAGATGACTTACTTTGAGGCTAGCCTGGGCTACATAGTGACACTCTGTCAAAAAGAAAGAAAGAGAAAAAGAAAGAAAAAAGGAAAGGAAAGAAAAGAAAGAAAACAAAAAACGGGAGAAAAAAAAACAAAAAAGCCAGGCATGGTGGGATATGCCAGTAATTCCAGCACTTTGGAGAAAACAGGAATTCACTCAAGACCAGCGAGCCCTTATTATTGCCAAATGGGCCCAGAAAGGCACAGCCTCCAGTCGGAGCCGTATTTCTTCATTTGTGTCCCACGAGAATCTGAGAAACTTACGGAACACCACACGCTCTCATATTATGGACCTTGGTTTCAGAGGAGAAAAGACTTCTCCCCCTGGACTGTGCACCCCACCAGGGTGAAATGGTACAAGGCGGCCTCCAACGGAAGGCTCTTCATGTTTTGAAAATTGCCTTAAGTTTCTTTGGCTAACACTACCACCCCCATCACCCCACCACCACCACCACCACCACCCTGACCCCGGAACAGCTTATCTGCATGCCTGCCATCTTCTTCCTATTCGTTTCCCTTCATCCCAGTGTCGGAGGCTGTGGGAAGCAAGGGGCTTTGTGCTCTGTCGTTCTTTGTGTTGGGTGACACTGCGCATGCTCTCACCCCAACCAGTCTACAGTTCGCTGGCGTTTGCTCGATGGGCTCATTCCCAGTGTTTGTTGCTTTACTGCCGGTCACTTTCTTCTGTTCTATCTCACTCGGTATTCTTTGCCCAAACAAACCCAAGAAGAAAGCTGGTCCTTAGCCACGACCATTTCCATGGTCGTTGTCCATTTGAGAAGTAGGCCTTACGTCTCCTTTGGCCTACTGACCCCTTCACCCAGAGACTCAGGAGCCATGGTTCTCCCATGAGCTTGCATTTAGAATCATCTGGAGTGTCTGATGGAAATAGTGCTGGGCTCTGACCCCGTCGGGAGAGTGGCCACATCATACGCAGTATGCAAAGTTCCATAATGGTGGCTTATACCTATAATCCTAGCATTCAAAGACTGAGGCAGGAGAATCACAAGGACAACCTGGGCTATGCACCCCTACATCTCCTGTTCCCTGTCTCCTCTTTTTCCTCCAACTCTCTGTCTCTCTATCCCTGTCTCTCTGTCGCTCTCTCTTTCTCTCTCTCTCACACACACACACACACTTTTACCGATATGGATGGGTATAGCACCACTGCTTGAGGTCACAGGGCAGAGAGGCTGGGCAAGTCCCTCAGGTGAATCTGAGTGGGACTGGGAGTTAACCAGCAAAAATCCAATATATCTCTATATATCTATCTCTATAGCTATATATAGCTATCTGTCTATATGTCTATCTCTATATCTCTATATCTGTCTATCTATCTATCTATCTATCTATCTATCTATCTATGCCTTCTAACAAGTTCAATCCTGCCAGCAACACTTGGAAAGGACAATGAGAAAACCCACAAGCAAAACCACAGAGCACTGCACGATATGGTGGTCGGTCCATGTCTGACAGCCTGAGCTACGTGATCGGTAAAATACAAAACCAAACCAAACTCCCAAAACTCAAGGGCATAGCTCATAAGAGGGAACATTGGGGTCGATTGTGATGGCAAATACCTGTAAGATAGGAGGAGGAAGAGTTCAAGGTTAGTTTAAGCCAGCTGAAAGTATAGAAAGTTCAAGGCCAGCAGCCTAGGTTGTCTGTTTTCAGGGGGAGGAGGAGGGAAAGGAAGAAGGGGAAGAGGGAGAGGAGGAATGTTTAAAATAAACTTCAAACGCCAGTTGTATAAACCAACAATAAAATGTTCACTGATAGTTTCTTAAGCAATCTTCTCTATCTGTATAAATTCAGGGCAATAATATTAACAACGGGAAATAGTTCAATAAACTATACAAGCAATACAGAAATTCAGGCTGGCTACACAGGGACCAAGTATTAGTTCAGTCTGTAGTGGATGGCAGGCCCAAACCTTGATGAGACACACAGCCCTGACTTTCATGGGCATCAGATTTAACACTTCTCTGGGGGAAACCTTGGAGGTCTGACCCACCCCGTTTTTCGTATTTTGGTATGAGTAAAAGAAGAGTTCTCCTCCCAGTTGATGCTGTACCCCAACTTGTAGGAAACTTTGCAGTAAATACTGCTTTTTTTTGTTAGACATTAGTTGCCGTTTGCCAGAAAGTGTATCTGTGTCAATTATGTGCATATAACTATATTTGTATCTATATCTGTGTCGGTCTCCTATGTAGATCTGTGTCTATACACCAGTTATCTTGTATATATCTAGACCTATGTTATTTATATCTATGTATCCGAAGACACAGGATCTACTATGCAACTCAGGTAGACCTTGAACTCAAAACCTTCCAAGGATCTGGGGTTACGGAAGCATGTCAGCACATAGAAATAGCCAAATCCGTTATAATGTAAGTAGCACTTGCTGGTTATATTGCTTTGCAAATGCGGAAGTTTGCTCTTCTGAGTACAGAAAATCCAGAGGAAGAGTCGGGAAAGGCCAAAGACTGTATTTATTGAAGGGACCACACTGGGATGAACATTATTTCTCTAGTCATTCATTTTTTTTCTGCCAATGATTTCTAATTATGATTTTTCCAGTGTCCTAAGGGTATTTCACATGGGTCTTTTTTTTTTTTTTGTTCTTTTGAGACAGGGTTTCTCTGTATAGCCCTGGCTGTCCTGGAACTCACTCTGTAGACCAGGCTGGCCTCGAACTCAGAAATCCGCCTGCCTCTGCCTCCCAAGTGCTGGGATTAAAGGCATGCGACACCACTGCCCGGCTCACATGGGTCTTGAGAATTTTTGTTTGTTTGTTTTTTGTTTTTCGAGACAAGGTTTCTCTGTGTAGCCCTGGCTGTCCTGAAACTCTCTCTGTAGACCAGGCTGGCCTCAAACTCAGAGATGTACCTGTCTCTGCCTCCCAAGTGCTGGGATTAAAGGTGTGGGCCACCCCGATCCAGCTGGTTCTCAGGGATTCTTAAAGTTGAATTCAGGCCAGTCACAGAGAGCAGAGCAGAAGAGAGGCATTGGTCTGGTGCATAATAGGATGCCCCAGTAGCTAAGAAGTCTTGGTGTCTCTGAACCTGTTTGGACTTTACCTTGGGAGTTGATTTGTATTTCTACATCCAATCAAATGTGTTCATTAACTTTCTGACTTAGACTCTGGATTTGAGGTTCAAGGTCGTATAACTCTTTGTCTCACACAATGCCCTTAGGGACCAGTTTATAAAATATGAAGACTGAGAAATGGGGGAAACCCTTAGGAACTGGGTGTGGGACATGAAAGGGTAGGATGTGCAGAAAGGCATACAGCTTTGGGATCATTTATTGTGGTGGTTTGGTCCATGGAAAGTGGCACTATGAGGAGGCGTGGCCTCATTGGAGTAGGTGTGGCCTTGTTGGAGTAGGTGTGGCCTTGTTGGAGTAGGTGTGGCCTTGTTGGAGAAGGTGTGGCCTTGTTAGAGAAAGTGAGTCACTGTGGGTGTGGACTTTAAGGTCCTATCCTTAAGCTCCTGCTGGTGGCCTGCAGAAGAGGCAGCCTCTTCCTGGTTATCATTGGATCAAAGCGTAGAACTCTGGGCTCCTCCAACACCATGTCTCCCTGGATGCTGCCATGCTTCCTGCCGTGATGATAATGGACTGAACCTCTGAACCTATAAGCCAGCCCCAATGAAATGTTATCCTTTATAAGAGCTGGTCATAGTTCTTCACAGCAATGGAATACCTAACTTAATATCATTAATATTATTTATTACAAAGACGGGAGCAAATTCTGAGTCAGCCTCATTAGAATGGCGGCTGGCAGAGGGAGAAGCCAGACGACTGTAGGATACTCGAGAAAGAAGAAATACTTTATTTTTATGATTGATTTAATTTACATTTATGTGTGTAGGTTTTGCAGGCATATAAGTCTCCACCTATGTGCAGTGCTCTCAGAGGTCAGAAGACAGCATCTGATCCCCTGGGAACTGAAGGATACAGATGATTGTGAGCTGTCATGTGGGTCCTGGGAACTGAACCCTGGTCCTCTACAAGAGCAGCAAGTACTCTAACCACTGAGCCATCTCTACAGCTCCTCAAAGAAGTTTTAATTAAAAACCCAACCCTCTTTGTTTTCCCGCATCATGTCCCATTGGTAAAGCCCTCTTCCCTAAGCCCTAGATACTATACTAATGAAAATAATTTTCTTTCTTTCCTCTTTCTTTCTTTCTTTCTTTCTTTCTTTCTTTCTTTCTTTCTTTCCTCTCTCTCTCACTCTCTCTTTCTTTCTTTCCTTTCTCTTTCTTTCTTTCTTTCTTTCTTTCTTTCTTTCTTTCTTTCTTTCTTTCTTTCTTTTGTAAGCAACCTTAACTCAACACACTCCATTTTACTGGGAATTCAAACAAAGGCAATACCTAGCATCACTTCTGACTCATATGTTGTGGAAGTTACTGAGGTGAAATGTTCCCCTAGGCTCATATGTTTGAACACTCGGTCCCCAGATCGTGATACTGTTTGGGGAGGTTATGGTCCCAAGCTCCGGTTGCTGCTGCTGATGGCGAGGTTATGGAACCTTCAGGAGATGGGACCTCCCTGGAGCAGTATGTCACTGGAAGATGGGCCTTGAGATTTTATAGCCCGCTCCATTCCTCATCCTCTCTCTGCTTCCTGAACGGCCCTATGTTCCTGCTGCCCCCACCCCACTATAACCCACTATTTTCCCTTTGAACTGCGAACCAGAATAAACCCTTTCTCCCTTAAGTTGCTTTTGTCAGGGAATTTAGCCACAGCCACTTAACTGTAAAGCAACTACGAAAGTTACCAACATAGTACTTTCCTGTTGCTAATTCTTTTTACTTTGTGTCATTTTTAGGTGTATTTTTGAGGATTCCTGTCACCAGTGTCGTTGCCGTCACCACCAGTTTGTGTCTACTTTTGAAATTTCAGAACTTAGTGTATAAGAAGTGAAAAAGTTACAAGAAGCCCTGGAGATAAAGGTGACTTAACCCCTTTGTTCCTCTTCCCTTTCCATAACTGTATTAGGGTTATTATTCTGGGCTAACAAAATGTCTCAGCATGTTTAGGGGCTTGCTGGCAAGCCTGTAGACCCGAGTTCAATTCCCATGATGGAAGGAATTGAACCAACTCTACAAGTTGTTTTACTTCCATATTTTCCTTGGTGTGTTTGCATACAAGTATATGCATACACACACACACACACACACACACACACACACACACACACACACACTTGTGTGTACATATCCAAAAAAATGTGATAAACATTTTTAAGGTTTAGTATTCTGTCTCACAAACTGCGGTGTATGTGGTTAGGTTTGCTTTATTTTGTTTTTCTGGTCAACCACTAGTGATCAGAAATACGTGGAGGCAGGCGGTGTTTGTCCTTCCATAGACAATGCCAGGCTAACCACTATTTCCCTTCACTCTGAGGAACACAGGCACCAGGAAATGAAAACAGATATCCAAATGAATCACATTGTACATGCAAATATTAAGCTAACTCAATAAATAAAAGGCTGTGCCCTCTTTCTGCTTGACCTTGATTTAAGAAGAAAAAAAAAAGAACAAAACATAACATAGTCTTTACTGGGTATTTAGGAGTTTCTATCCTGTTGAGGCCACACTTGAAGGAGGGGCTGAAAACCACCAGAGAGAAAATATTTCCGTTGAACTTTTGTGAGCTGCTTTCCTACATAAAGTTACAAAGTAAGAGATGTGTTCCTGCCTACGATCAAGGTCCCATGGCTCGGCGGCAGCGGACTCTCTTCCCGTCTGCTTAAGTGGTTCTCTGGTTCTTGCTTGCTTTAGGAATAGCCATGAACTCACTAGCCATCTTCCCGAACTTACAGAAGAATCTCACAGGATGAAGCTCTCTGTGTTAGCTCCTGTTCCTTTGTCTATTACAGAACTATAAACTCAGAGTGAGAGGTCAGAGGTCTCCCTCGCTGACGGCCAGGTGGGAGATTCCTGCTGCTTTACAAGGGTCTAACCATAGAGGAAACTGCTCCAAGCTGAAAACTCAAGTAAGGGACCTGTGTTTAGTTAAGTAAGAATGTTTTCCCATTAATATAGTAAGTCTGATGTGATGCAATACTCCTGTAATCCCAGTTCTTGGAGAGTTTAAGACTCTCTCTGGAGAGTTTAAGGTTATCTTCAGCTACATAGTGAGTTAGAGAACAGCTTGTGCTACTTTAGAGTCTGTTTCAAACACACACAAAGCCAACAGCAAGTTCAAGGCCAGTCTGGTCTATATAATACAAGCCTCTCTTTGAAAAATGAAAGCATTGGCTGTTAAAGAGCATTTGCTGCTCTTGCAGAGGATCAGAGTTCGAGACCCCAGCACCCACACTGAGGACCATACAAATATCTGTCACTCCAGCTCTAGGGGATCTACCAGCCTTTTCTGGCCTCTGAAGGAAGTTTAAGGCACATGTGTGTACCCCCAAACCTACGTACACATAAATATAAAAGTATAAATAAAATATTTTTAAAGGTGTGGGAGTGCGGTGTCACTGAGAATTCTAAAACATCTCAGTGGCTGAAGATGCTTGCTGTTAAAGACACCCTAATTTTGATCCACAGAGCCCATGTCAAGATAGAAGAAAAGAACTGACTCCACAAAGTTGTTCTCTGACCTCTACACATGTTCCATGAGATATGTATGTCCACATACATATGATCCACACACTACTAATAATAAAAGTTAGAAATAGGTTGTTTTTTTGTTTGTTTGTTTTTTGTTTGTTTTTTTTTTTTTTTTTTTTTTTTTTTAGATTCATGGTTTCTCTGTGTAGCCCTGGTTGTCCTGGAACTCACTCTGTAGACCAGGATGGTCTTGAACTCACAGAGATCCAGCTGCCTCTGCCTCCCAACTGCTGGGTTTAAAGGCATTCACCACCACTGACTAGTAATTAAAAATAGTTTTTAAGGGCTGGAGAGATGGCTCAGTGGTTAAGAGCACTGACTGCATTTCCAAAGATCCTGAGTTCAAATCCCAGCAACCACATGGTAGCTCACAACCATCTGTAATGAAATCTGATGCCCTCTTCTGGTGTGTCTGAAGACAGCTACAGTGTATTCATATATAATAAATATATATAATAAATATATATAATAGATAGTTCTTTAAAAAATATACAATGCTTGTCATATACAGATATAGCAGAAACCATGAAAAGACAGCATCTAATGACAACATCTAGCACATGCCTTGATTGCTCTAAGATTTACTCTCTGTCTCCCATACTATCTTTTTTACCCTCTCTTATCTCTTTCTCTCTACTTCCCATCATTCATCAAAACCTATTCTCAGAGTTTAATTAAGATGGCTGCCGTGAACTCTGATACACAAAGGTTAACCCACCATCATCGCCTTCCCGTATATTCAGCCTCGATAGAGAGACAGATATGAAACCCATTACTGTACGGTGAGAAATCTGATGTACATGCAAGGTACAGTGTCAGGGCACAGCTGTGAGAGGCAAGGGTATCAGGTTTCGACCTTGGGAATCTGTCCTAGGGAGGCGGCCAAGTTCATGGGCATGCCTTCCCCTTGTTCAGCAGACCTCTATCAAGGGAGACACTGTATTATGTACCGGGAATTTAGAGAAACAAAAGACATGCTTGAAGTGGTAAGATTATTTGAAGATGACACAGACTAGTAAGGCACTGAAAGTTAAAAGGGGGTGGGGGTGGGGCAAACTTGTATAATCTTAAGAGAAATCCAAGCCTTAGCATGGAAGTCAGCTGAACTTACAATTTTGAGTGTATACAGTGTGGAAACTGTATGTCATACAATTCTTGCAAGGACAAAAAGAATGTAGGGTCACATCCCGTTAGTAAAACATGATTATCAGAGTAAGGCTACAAATGGCTTGTAGTCAATTTGGAGACACACACACACACACACACACACTCATACACACATGCACAATCTCACACACACACACACACTCATACACACATGCACAATCTCTCTCTCTCACACACACACACACTCATACACGAATGCACAGTCTCTCTCTCTCTCTCTCTCTCTCTCTCTCTCTCTCTCACACACACACACACACACACACACACACACACATATCTTAGGGTTTCTATTATTGTGATGAAACACCATGACCAAAAACAACTTAGGGAAGAAAGCGTTTAGTTGGTTTACACTGCCATAGTGCTATTCATCATCAAAGGACGTCAGGACAGGAACTCAAACAAGGAAGAAACCCAGAGGCAGGAGAGCTGGTGCAGAGGCCATGGAGGGATGCTTCTTACTGGCTTGCATCCCATAGCTTGCCCAGCCTGCTTTCTTATAGAACCCAGAACCACCAGCCCAGGAATGGCACTACTCACAGTGGTCAGGGCCCTTCCTTATTCATCACTAATTAAGAAAATGCACTGAAGCTAAATCTTATGGAGGCATTTTCTTAATTGAGTTTCCCTCCTCTCAGATGACTTTAGCCTGCATCAAACTGACACAAAGCTATCCAGGACAGTAAACTTCTGAATTCCACAAAACTGTTTCAGAACACATTCCACAACCATAGCCCCGTTGTCTCTGAATAACCAAGGAATTCTAAAGAGCTACATCAACAGAAAGGGGGCCTGGAAGGCTTCCTCGGGGATGGGGATGGAGTCTAGCAAGAGTTGGCATTAGCCAGAGAGAGAATCCGGAGCAAGGAGGAGCTGGAGGCTGAGAGAGGGTTTTCCAGGCAGAGAATGGCCCATGCAAAGACCCTGGTTTTTAGACAGGGGGAGACCTTGGGGGACAGCAAGTCATTCAGGATGTCTGTGTGTGGAAAGCCTGAGACGTGGGAAAGGGATGGAGAAGAGAGGCGAATAGGACTCTGTGGAGAAAGAAAAAAGTATTTAGAGTGAGCTCTTTCCCCCCAAGGATGGAGAGGGTCAACCCGAAAGCTCAACCATGCTTACTTTTGTCAACCGACTTGACATTTTGGAGAAAATCTCAGTACGAGAGCACAGGACAGACTCGGTACCCAGAATTTGCAAGCTGCCGCAGTTTAGGTGATGGGGCGGTATGTGTGTGTGGATGAGTACGTGCCAAGTGGCGTGACCTGGCACAGAGCCACTACTTGGAAAGCATGACAACCAGAAGGTGGGGATCCAGTAGGGGAAGACAGGAAAAAGTGAGAGAGGGAGAAAGGAAGGGGGGGAGAGAAAGAGAGAGAAGCTACAGATAGAACTCAGGGTCTTATAAACGTAAAGCAAACCATGCATTGTGCACCTGTAATCCCAGCACTTGGGAAGCCGAGGCCATAAGTTTGAAACTGATTGAACCGTTTTTGAACAGTTTTTTATTTTTAAACTGTCTTACCTTCAGAGCCAGCCTGAGTTACATAGTGAGTGCAAGGCCAGCCAAGTGAGACAGTCACAACATAAATAGTATAAAGAGGGTTGGACTCTAGTCCAAGAGTGGATCAGGGACAGAGCACGGTATAAGCAAGAAGCCAGAGGGAAGCCGGAATCCTGGGAGCTGAGTAAGGAGAGGGTATAGCCTAAGCCTTGTGTCATCAAGCGAGTGATCTGCAAAACTCCCTCACGGATGCAGCAATCCTGTTAACCATGATTGCGATGCCCAGTATCATCGGCTGAGGAAGGGCAGGAGCGTGCTCCATGGACAAACAGCTGTTTGAGCAAAGAGAACTGCCCTGCCAGTGTCCACTACTGTTCGTTTGTAATACTTGGCCATGATAACAGGAACAGAGCTAGTCAACATTAGAGAGTGGATGGAAAGGTTTGTAGTTTAGCTGTTTCTTCTTCTTCTTCTTCTTCTTCTTCTTCTTCTTCTTCTTCTTCTTCTTCTTCTTCTTCTCCTTCTTCTCCTTCTTCTCCTTCTTCTCCTTCTTCTCCTCCTCCTCCTCCTCCTCCTCTTCCTCCTCCTCCTCCTCCGAGAGGGGATATGGGGATGCCCGGTGCAGCCAGGCTTGAACTTACAATGTGTCTCAGGCTGGCCTTGAACTTTATGGTTCATCTCCTGTTTCAGCCTCCAGAGTTCTGAGACAACCAGCGTGAGCCACCATACCTGGCTCCATTATAATTCTGCAAGCCTTAGTCAGACTCCCAGCTGCCTGCTTTTACCAAGTACATTGTAGCCTGCCTCTAGAGGAGGGAAAGAGTCTCCTGCACTCCCAAACACAACGTTTCTCAGAAACAGGTTCCAGATAAACAGACTAGGAAGGCTCTGCAGGAAAACACTCCTTCCAGGAGTCTCCCAGGGGCTGCCTCGGTGCCCTCCTTCTCTATTGTCTTTTTGATCGCTGCTGCTGGCTTCTTAAGGTGGCTGAGTCACTGGTAGGGTGCTGTCAGTAAAACCTGTGTTCTGGGGTGGGGGTGGGGGTGGAGGTGGATGGATGGAGGCGGGGGTGGGGGGCTTTTCCAATGCAATAGCTCTCCTCCAGCCTACTTGGTCAGCTTTCCACATCCAGTGTCTGAGGGATTAAAGAACCCATTTTGTGCACAGTAGGAGAGAGAAGACAAGTGTCCTTGCTCTCCGTGGATCTTAACGTGCAAGGCATGATGTGGCCCTGTAATGACAGCAGCGGTCATGAAGCTTGCATAGATACATGGCTTCTTTTGGAAAATCGAAGGCAAGTTTCTTCTCTGCATTCAGAACCTAATGGTAAACCCACGGCATTATGGACTTGTTAAATTCTGAAAACAATATTCCCGAGACTCAGTTTCCAGATCATGCAGTTTTACACGGAATCTACCAGGCCTGGATGAAGTAACAAGGGTTAGGTAGGTCAGGGATCTCCACACCTTTGCATGGGGGCGGTGTCAAAAGGGGTTCACAGGGGTTATATCAGCTATCCTACATACCAGACCTTTGCATTATGATTCCTTTTTTTTTCTTTCTTTTTTTTTGGTTTGGTTTTTCCGAGACAGGGTTTCTCTGTGTAGCCCTGGCTGTCCTGGAACTCACTCTGTAGACCAGGCTAGCCTCGAACTCTCGGACTCAGAAATCCGCCTGCCTCTGCCTCCCAAGTGCTGGGATTAAAGGCGTGCGCCACCACCGCCCGGCTTGCATTATAATTCCTAACAGCAGCAAAATTACAGTTTCTAAGCAGCAAGCGAAACGTTTTATGGCAGAGGGCTCACCACAACATGAGGAGCTGTTTTAAAGGGTCGAAGCATTAGGAAGGTTGAGAGCCGCTGGGTTAGAGGCTCAGTAGAGCGGGTGGATACATAGCTAAGGAAGGTCTCACAAATCCTGTTTGTTTTGGAGGAGATCGGAGACGCAGTAAAGTCCCTGCAGGGTTCTCTTGTTCGGGTGTAATTACGGTGCTTTTCTGCTTTTCGCTAGCTGGCGAGAACACTGCGTTCCTCACTTCATCATATGCTACGAACGTCAGAATTCTTGTTTTAGTTTAGTCTCACCTGAAGTATTACTCCCCTTTCAAAAAAACAAAAAACAAACCGCATTTTATCCCCATGTAACTGCTTAACAAGAGAGACTGTGGATCCCTACCAGGTTCCCTTGCCAGAGAAAAGAAAGCAAAAGTAACAATAAACAATGAAAGTGAATCAGGAAAGCAGTGTTTCCTTTCTACCTAGACTCCAGGCACTGGGTCCCTGCCTCTGTGTGATTAAAAAAAAAAAAGAGGGGGAGGAGGAGGGGGGAGGAGGGGAGGGAGAGAGAGAGAGAGAGAGAGAGAGAGAGAGA
>NW_021604786.1:4149463-4152423 GCF_004785775.1 Grammomys surdaster | reverse complement strand
GGAAGGAGGAGGAGGAAGGAAGGAAGGAAGGAAGGAAGGAAGGAAGGAAGGAAGGAAGGAAGGAAAAAAAGAGAGAGACTGGTTGCTGGTTGAGAGAAAACTTTTATCTTTACAGGCAGAACGGAATCAGGACGTGGAGGGATACATTTCGGGCTGCGTCCCTCATTCTAATTGGGGCAAAGGCTGGCAAAGATGCTCCCCTTGAGAGACCCCTGGCTCATATAGATGCTTTCCTGCTCTGAACCCCTACCGGCCCCCCCCCCCCCGCCCCAGCCAGGATAAGTTCTCCTGGAGTTCCCAGTGGCCTGGACAGCCAGCTGTCCCTCGTCATCTGACCTCTTAGAAACGAGGACACTCCGAGATCCGGCTCTCAGCTTCCTAGCCAACTAGGGCTCAACCCCTGCCTCAGCCCCTGGCTCTGTGGGGCGCCTGGGCGGGGACTCCTCTGAGCATCTAGTTGGAGTCGTCTGCACGCCGAGCGCTCCCCAGACGGCGTGGACCCGAGACTGGAACTCTTGTTTCCGAGGAGTGTGCCTGTAGTTACCGTTGCCCCGTGGATTTTACTCTCTAAAATGAACAGTCTAAGCGAACGCTACACCGCCGCCCGGTACCCTCTTAAGTTCAGACAAACACCAGCCCATCACTAGGGAGGACATCGTGGGGATGCTGTTGGGAGTCAGTTCACCCGGGTGGGGCGGGGTGTGCACTCGCCCTTGCTCTCCTCTCCCCGACCCCCTACAACCTTCTCCAATGCCCCAGGCTCTCTCAAGGCAGCTCTGCCCTCATTGTCCCCGGGACCCTGCGGCGGACGCGGCACTGGGCATGCTCGGGCGGCAGCGGGCCGGGCTGGTCGCCGCGCCTCCACCTGGCTGTCCCGCCCCCCGCAAGCCAACCGCGCAGCACCTGGCGGCGCCCGGCAAGGGGAGGAGACGGCGCGGGGCGGCGCTGCGCGTTCCCGAGCCGGGACCCAACTTTCCCCCCCTACTTTCTCTCCCGGGGGTGCAGTCCCTGGATCAGGAGTTGGGGAGACGCAGGATCGGGCGCAGAGCCGAGTTCCTGGAAGGAGGAGCGCGCGGGTGCCCACCGTATGGCCTGCTCGGGCACCTCGTCCCCAGTGGGCGCGGGGAGCCCCGATCTTGAGCAGGTGAGCGCCCCCCCACCTGTGGCTGCCTCTCCCTCCCCAACCCCCAACTTCTGCGGCGATGGTGGGCTGAGGTTGGGATCCCAGGAGACCAGGGGGACACGGGGACCTTGCGGGAGCCCTCTGTTCCTGAATGGGGGCCTGGGGCGCCTGGGAGGGGACATTGACTCTGCTCATCGCCGGATCTCGAGGCTCCCAGACTGGACCGGAGTTTGGCACCCGCCCGATGCGCGAGCTTCTAGCGGGCACCGCAGCCCCAGCGTCTCTAGGGAGTAGGGAGGCGACTACGCGGGGCTTCTGTTGCGAGCATTTGCTGGGGAAAAGCAGCACCCGGCGCGGGGCACCGGGAGGGCCCTACTGCGACTGGCGTCGTTGGGTTTCGTGTTCACCGCCAGGCCGAACTTGCCTGAGGACACGATCCGTGTCCCCTGCACCTTTAACGGGGAAGTCACCTGGCTGGGAAAGTTAACCTTCAGTTCGGATTTCTTTTCTTTTGCTTTCTTTCTTTCTTTTTCTCCCCCTCCCTCTTTGAAGGTGAGTGGATAGACTTAGGGAGCGGAGGGGCAAGGCAGCATGCTTTCGAAATTGGGGCATAAAAATGCAGAGCCCTGGGGGTACGGTAGCAGTGCCAAGGGGAGGCTCGAGGTGGGTTCTCCCCGCCCCCCACCTCTGGCATCTGAGAGCAACTTGCGCCAAGGGGGGAAAAAAAAAGAAGAAAAAGGAAAAAGAAAACCAAACCAGGTGTTTGAGGACTACAACAGTAGCTTCCCGTTTCTTTCCTGCCGCCCCACAGACCTTGCTCCCCGGGGCTGTCAGCGTTATAGGCTCCGAATAGGGTAATGCGTGTTCGTGAAATGCCTCCTGAAGGGGACCCGAGAAACCTTAGTTATCCTGGGGGGTGGGATGGGGGTGGGAGTGGGGGCTGGGCGCGCGTGCAGAGGGGGGTGTATGCGTGTAAGGAGGAGGAAAATAACTCTTTCGCTTAACTTTTGAGACTGAAAAAAATTATGTGTACCTTCATGATCTACTTTAGGAAAACGACAAATAACTACATTAAAAAAACACGCACACACACACCCTGGAGCAGGCTCAAAACATCGGTTTACTTAGCTTGACATCTTTTAGCTCATTCATGTCGTCTTTCCTTTAGTTTCACTGCCCTCCCTCACCCCGCCCCCAGGAATCTAGACCGCTTAAAAAGACCCACCAATCTGCGCAAAAATAAGTGTGTGTGTGTGTGGGGGGGGTGCGCGCGCATTTTCTTGCACTCTGATTCTGAGTTTTGATTTTGTTTGTTGGAGAATAAGCGTGGCCTGCCTAAATTTAGAAGTGGTCACGTTCTTGTTCTTTTAGAAATTGTCTTACCTCCCTGAGGGTTACGTCGGTTCTCACTGCAGGAGAGTGGCTAGTCCAGGTAGACATCAGTAGGGAGTCAGAGGGAGGCAGCAGGCTCAGGGGAAGGCAGACTGCTGCCCCAGCACTTCAGGCCTCAGTAGAATCTGCTGACCTGGGCTCAACCCAATGTATCCTTAGGAGGCACATGCTCTATGCCGGAAGGGAACGCGAAATAAAACCGTTTCTAAAACAGCGCGATCTGGGGACTTTTCTAATCCAGCACCTCACTATGTAGGAGGCCAGGTTCTCTTGGTTCAATCAGCTGAGGGTGAAGACTGGAGCTTACTGTTAACTGGTGATGTTTCTGATGGATCCTTTTGTTAAGACACAAATAAATACGTTTCCTTCATCTGTACACTATGTGTTAGGCTCCACATTTGAACAGTGGAGAGAGAGAGAGAGAGAGAGAGAGAGAGAGAGAGAG
>NW_021604786.1:4146763-4149363 GCF_004785775.1 Grammomys surdaster | reverse complement strand
AGATTCTCTGTTTGGAATCCAGGGTAACCTTCCATGGAGGTGGCTATACCAGCCTCTTGCGGTTTTTTTTTTTCTTTGTTCAGGACCTAGTTGTATTTCCTTTCAGAGCGATTAGTCAGCTCAGAAAGCCAGTGGGTTCTGATAATTGAAGAGAATATGAGTGTTCTGTTTCTAGGTGATTTTCCCCATATAGATTACCTCCAATCAGTTAATTATTTAAGAGAACCCACTGGGGGGAAAAAAACCTTTGATGTGTGTCTGTGTGCTGGTCAGAGGACAACCTCAGGTGCTGGTCCTTGTCCTCTACCTTGTCTGAGACAGGGGCTCCTGTTTGCTGCTGTGTATACACCAGGCTGGTTGCCCCAGAGTTTAAAGGCATTCTCCTGTCTCCGCCTCCATCTCACCATAGGTAAGCTGGGGTAACAGATGTGTAACATCATGTCCAGCTGCTTTATCTGTGCTCTTGGGATCTGAACTCAGGTTAGTCATGTGCAGCAAGCATTTCCCCGCTGGGTACCATCTTCACAGTCTTCAAAAAGATCCATTTTTTTTTCTTTTATTTTTTTTTCATTTTTTTCTTTTAAATGCACAAATTGCATGTATTTTTTCATCCTGCGTGTCGCTGTAGTTGTGGAGAAAGGTGATCTAAATTGGAGATGATGGGACATTGTAGCCTACACATGCCATTTTAGTTCATTTTAATAGACTGGTGGCTATTAATAAGAATGACTGCCCAGTGCTTATTGTAGGAGAGTAATTCTGAGCTAGAACAGGATCAAATATGCTTTGATGGTTGGCCTTGCTACTGTTTTCCCAAACTCCACTTACTAAAACTTAGCCTTCTGAAAAGACCAAGGGCACTATTGACCTTGGCCAGATTTGGTGTGACCTTGCCTGTGCATGTGGCCTGACCTGTTCCTATGTTCCTGATCTTGGCTCTTGCCTATCTGAATGATCATGACACGCTGGTTTAACACGAGGGGACCTGGAGCAATGGGGCTTTTTAATTGCAACCTCTTCTCTCTATCCAGTGTAATGTGAAAACACTTTTAAATTGTATTTACCTTTATGTCATGTGCATTGGTGTTTTGCCTGCGTGCGTGTCTATGTGAAAGTGTCAGATCCCAGAGTTGCAGATGGTTGTGAGCTGCTGTGCGGTTACTGGGATTTGAACTTCCGTCCTCTGGAAGAGCAGTCAGTGCCCTTAACCACTGAGCCATCTCCCCAGCCCCGAAAACACTTTTCAGATATTAAATTACATTCTATTCTATAGACCTCATTCTTTTACCCCAAGACAAGATCATGGATGCTCTGGAGTCCAGACTAGCCTTGAACTTGCTATACACTCCTGCCTCAGTCTCCTGAGTGCTGGGATTGTGAGTATCTGTATTCCCCATGGCTGGCATTAATTAGGTTTTGAACTTTCTGTGATATTTACCTACCTTCCAGTAGGCCTTTTTTTGTTTTGTTTTGATTTTTTTTTTTTTGGCATAGCAGGGACCAAACTCTTATACATGCTAAGTCTGAGCTTTATGGAGTTTTGAGCCCCCTCTTAGGAATGCTGGGGTGTCCAAAGCCTGGCTAGTTATTCATTGGAGACTGGATGTATTATTAGGATTATGGGTAGTCTGTCTCTGAGGATACTGTATGCATTTTCCCTGACTGGACTCTAAGAGGCGTGGGTAACGGCTCTGGAATCCTCAGTTCTGCCTGAAGCCACCTCGGGTACTTGCTTCAGCATGTTGGAGCGTGGGAAAACTCTCCCAGTGGATTCTTCTACTCCAAGGGTCATCGATATTTTCCAGAAATCCACTAGACTTCCAGTTTGACCAGGCAAGTGTGGCTAGTGATTAAAAAAAAAAATGAGATATGATTCTTTGATGTTTTTAGGGAATTAACCCTCAGCTTTCTGTCTGGAGAAGTCCTATGGGTATTAGTTACCAACAGGTAAGAGGCAATAACCACATGAAGTGTATGTTTTCAGCTTCGACGGGGTAGTGTTTTCCCCAGAATGAATCATCCCCACCATCTGGTAGAATCTGTTACTAATCCCAGGTGACATCACTTTTAAGACGTGAAGCAAAATTTTCTGTCATTTCTTTGAACAGACAGACTCCTCCCATTTCCAGATAATTCTAAGGAAAGAGGGCTCCTGGATAACTGGTGTGAATGTGAACTTTGGTCGTGGCCTGCAGGGAAAAAGAGGTTGAACCAGAGTTAATTCTGGTGTTGTTGTAGACTGAAGACCGTGGGGCTTCTTACTACTTTGGAAATGCTGTTTCCCAGACATGTTTCAAAGATAACCTTGGTGACTCAGCAGCAGCTGGGCTGCCCCGTTAGCGTGCAGCAGAATTCCTGGACGAGGCAGCTTCTCTTCATCTTTAAAGCAGGTAACAACTAGGGGTAAAATAGGTTGGAAATTCAATCATAGATTAAAATCTGTTCTTGTGTGGTATGTCTATTTGTTGAGCATTTTCTTTTTATTTAGTACGAGTTAAGTACCAGAAATGTAATCAGCCCTTAATAAAACAGTCGATTAAATAAATACAGAGGATTGGGGGGAGGAAACCTTTCTTATCCCGTGTTCTTTTTCACATCTC
>NW_021604786.1:4103187-4146363 GCF_004785775.1 Grammomys surdaster | reverse complement strand
GTAACTGTCTTCTAGAGGTCCCTGCACGTCAGTACTCTGTATCTGTCTCACACCATCCGTCATAGGTACTTGGAGTGCACTGAAGTAAAGCGAGGTTTGGGAGTAACTGGTTCCTGATCCTTTTGAGTTAGTAACTGTCAAAGCTGTGTGGGGCCGGGGAGTCAACAGCCTCACCTGCTGTCTGTGGAAGCACTGACCACTGACCAGGCAGTTGTTCTGGAAAACAACTGGCATTGGTTGTCAGGTTAAGTGGTTCTCTATGACCCAGAAGTTTCCATTTCCATGGGTGGGTATAGAATGTGTTATAGGTCTAAGATCTGTCTCTCACTGCTGTGCTGGGGGTGGTATCAGGAACGGAAGGGGGAGGCAGTTCTCTCCTTTCACCTTTATATGGGTTCTGGAGGTTGAAGGCAGCTCATCAGATTTTCTTAGTAAGTGGTTTTACACCCCTTGGTCCTCTCAGCTAGGCCAGTAATGGACGGTAAAGGCTGGACCTTGGATGGGAGAAGAACAGGAAAATGGCAGCTGCACATGGCAAAGCAAGCTCGTGTGTGGCTCTTAAGAACGAAGCACGGTAGGGGAAAGTAAGAACATGGGGGCTACAGGTATTAGACTGTTTGTGTGAGCTAAATTTCATGTGCCTAGTTGGCCTAGGCAGTACAGACATACACTTGTAATTACTAGAGAGACTGAGGCAAGAGATAGTTCCCAAGAGTGAAGCTGTCCCAGTGTATTAGTTAGGGTTCTCTAGAGGACCAGAACTTCAGTTTTCTTTTTTCCTTTCATTAAATTACTTATTTATTCACTCCATATTGCAGCCCCCTCCCCCAGTCACCCCTTCCCTTCACATCTGAGAATGGGAAGGTCCCCACCTGGGTACCAACTCACCCTGGCACCTCAAGTCACTGTAGGACTAGGCACATCCTCTCCCAACTGAGGCCAGACATGGCAGCCCAGTTAGGGGAACAGGACCCACAGGCAGGCAACAGAGTCAGGGTACGGCCGTGCTTTAGCTATTAGGAGACCAGCATGAAGACCAAGCTGTACATCTGCTACATATGGGTGAGGATGGGAAGGTGGGGCTTAGATCCAGCCCTTGTATGCTCTCTTGTTGTTGGTTCAGTCTCTGGGAGCCCCTAAGGGTCCAGGCTAGTTGACTCTATGGGTCTCTTCTTGTGGAGTCCCTGTCCCTTTTGTGTCCCTCAATCCTCCCCCCCCTAACTCTTCCACAAGATTTTTCAAGCCCAGTCTAATGTTTGTCTGTGGTCTCTGGCATCTGATTTGGCCAGGTGCTGGGTGGAGCCTCTCAGAGGACAGTCATGCTAGGCTCCTGTTTGTGAATCCAGGCTGACAGATACAAACGTAGCCTGAGGCTCAAGGCAGGCCAGCAGTGTGTCCCTGTAGATATAGAATGTATAAATGTGTGTGTGTGTCTATATGTATATATGTGTATATATACACATATTCTATATGTATATGCACATACACACATATGGGTTTATTAGAATGGCATACAGGCTGTCATCCATCTAGCCTAACAATGGCCATCTACCAATGGAAGATCTAAGAATCCAGTAGTGGTTCAGTCCACGAGGCTCAATGTCTCAGCAGGGTCTTCATTATTGAAGTGGAAGTTTCTGTGTATGTCAGGAGATACCGACTCATGTGGTGTTTTGCTGAGGCAGGACCCATGGGAAAACACATGATGTTGGGAGAGAGTATAGATAGGACTCAATGGACAGTGATGGCGGGCTTGCATACTTAGCTTTGCAGTGCTTTGTTGGTCTCACGTCTTCATTGTCACTG
Source organism: Grammomys surdaster (assembly GCF_004785775.1). Classification (NCBI taxonomy): domain Eukaryota; kingdom Metazoa; phylum Chordata; class Mammalia; order Rodentia; family Muridae; genus Grammomys; species Grammomys surdaster. The sequence goes on along the minus strand of NW_021604786.1, from coordinate 4,144,557 downwards.
ATCTTCGCTTCCTTGAGAGAGACATGACAGAGAACTTCTCCTGATGTCCCCCACTGGTTCCGGTAGCTCCCACTGACTCGTGCTAATTTGGCAGAGGCCTGGCAGTTTCTGCTAGATTGTGCCACCAGTGCTGAGACATGTTTGCTATCCTGACACTACTGAACTGGACTGCTGGTATCCTGACTGTGATGGTTTGTATATGCTTGGCCCAGGGAATGACACTATTAGGAGGTGTGGCCCTGTTGGACTTCATGTGCCACGGTGAGTGTGGACTTTAAGACCCTCATCCTAGCTATCTGGAAGCTAGTATTCTGCTAGCAGCCTTCAGATGAAGATGTAGAACTCTCAGCTCCTCCTGCACCATGTCTGTCTGGATACTACCATGTTCCTGCCTTGATGATAATGAACTGAATCTCTGAACCTGTAAGCCAGTCCCCAATGAAATGTCCTTATAAGAGTTGCCTTGGTCATGGTGTCTGTTCACAGTGGTAAAACCCTAATGAAGACAATGACAGAGATTGGAATCACCCCCTAAGAACTACTTCTAAACAAGGTCCACATCCCCTTGTCCTATTTTACCATCTTTTCTCCCCTACCTTTGGATGGTGGGATACAAGAAGGGGGGTTGAAGCATTTGAGAAACCTTATTAAAAGTAGACTTTTAAAAATCTAGGCCTACCCACTATACACTGGAATCCCAAAGAAGTAGGCTGTAATACCAGTGAAGGAAAGGATTTGCCAGTGAGAAGGAACAGGCAAAGAGAGCCAGCTTCCCTCTTCCATGTTCTTTATATAGGCTGCGAGAAGACAGTCCCCAAGATTTAAGGTGAATCTTCCCATCTCAAAAGATCCATATTAAAAGTGGGTCTTCCACCTCAAATGATTTAATTAAGGGGAAAAAAAATCCCTCACAGATGTATCCAGTTGCTTGGGATTTAGTTAATTCCAGATATGGTCAAGTAGGTAACCAACAAGTGCCATCGCATCTGGGTTACGCAGTGATTCACTGAGACTCTGACTCTTAAACATATTCGTTACTTCCTTGTTATTTTCTTTTCTTTCTTTTTCTTTCTTTCTTTCTTTTTTTTTTTTTTTTTGGTTTTTCGAGACAGGGTTTCTCTGTATAGCTCTGGCTGTCCTGGAACTCACTTTGTAGACCAGGCTGGCCTCGAACTCAGAAATCCGCCTGCCTCTGCCTTCCAAGTGCTGGGGTTAAAGGTGTGTGCCACCACTGCCCGGCTCCTTGTTATTTTCATAGTTTGGATAATTCAGATTAATTAGCCTTTGGCACTATCAAATTTTATAGAATTAGAATGCCGTATAGTAAATATTTAATTACAAATATTAATGTTATTAATATTTAATTAATGTGGATGTTTAAATTTCTGCTTGGGTTTAGAAGGTACTGAATATCCTTCTGTATCACAGGTTGTGTTTTACACACACACACAGACACAGACAAACACACACACACATACATATATATATATTCTTCTTTTTCTTCTTCCTTCTCCTCTTTCACCTTCTTCCTCCTTTCTCCTCCTTCCTCTTCTTCCTCCTTTTTTTCCTCTTCTTCTTCTAAGAAGCCCAGGCTGGTCTTGAACTTACTGTATAGTTGAGGATGATCTAGAACAACCACTTTTCCTCCTCCTCTTCTTTTTGTTTTTGAGATGCATGCAGGCTAGCTTTATGCCATCTTAATACAATATGGAGTCACTGGAGAGGAGGAAATCTTAATTAAGAGAATGCCTCAATAAGACAAGGCTATAGTCAGGTCTATAGGGTGTTTTCTGAATTAATGATTGATGCCAGAGGGTCCAACCCATTGTGGGTAGGACCACCTCAGGCAGGTGGTCCTATGTTCTATAAGAAAGCAGACTTTAGCAAACCTTGGGGAACAAGCTGGTAAGCAGCATCCCCCCCATGGTCTTCTGCATCCGCTCCTGCCCTCTAGGATCGTGGCCTGTTTGAATTTCTGTCTTGACTTCCTTTAATGATGAACTACAATGTAGCAGTGTAAGCCAAATAAACCTTGGCGGGGGGTGGGGGGGGCAGGGCTGGAGAGATGGCTCAGTGGTTAAGAACACCGACTGCTCTTCCAGAGGTCCTGAGTTCAATTCCCAGCAACCACATGGTGGCTCACAACCATCTGTAATGGGATCTGATGCCCTCTTCTGGTGTGTCTGGAGACAGCTACAGTGTACTTATTACATAAAATAAATAAATATTAAAAAGAAAAACCTTGGTTTTTGATCATCAACTTGATTTTTGATCATGGTATTTCATCAAAGCCCCAAAGAGTGTGTGGAGCTGGGTGCATGCAAACACTTGCGTCATACAAATCTTTGGCATAGAATTTTAGCAATAGAAACCCTAAGACAGCATGGGATTGTGATTAGCTAATTCATTTGATTGAGAATTATTTCTTTTCTTTTTTTTTCTTTCTTCCAGACAGAGTTTCTCTGTGTAGCCCTGGCTGTCCTGAAGCTCACTCTGTAGACCAGGCTGGCCTCGAACCCACAAATCCACCTACCTTGCCTCCCAAGCGCTGGGATTAAAGGCGTGCGCCACCACTGCCCAGCTGATTGAGATTTCTTACAGTATGTTCCTACTTTGTATATGTGCATCTGACTTTTTAATGTATATAATACAATACTCTTTTCAAAGTAATATCTGCACCATTATCCTTAACAACTTAGAAAGTACCATCTCAGTTATCAGAGACTTTAAAAGATTGCCTTTTAACATCTCACTGAGGTTTCAGCCATGTTAACTGTGTGTGTATGTGTGTGATGTTGTGTATGAAACCTAAGGCTTTTGCACGGCAGGCAGTGCACTGCCTGTGAGGTCTTTCTCCAGCCTGCAGCCTGCATTGGACCTGTATTCTCTTAGCTGGGCCAGGAGGAGGCTGTGTTCTCTTAGTCTATAGCGTCAGGCTGATAGGCACATAATCTGGAATTCAAATGTCCTTGTATCTTTACCCTTTGTTGCAATCTGGCTGGTGTTCTGAGACCCTCTTGGGTAGAAGGCTTTGATTCGTAAGGGTGTCTATGAAGTTCCTCTTGAGTGGTTCTCAGAATGAGCGCCCATCGACCTGTCATTCATCGGGCGTTTTAAGAGCTGTGCCACGAGTCGCTTTCTGAGTTGCAATGCTTTCTATGATGGTATCTACAGGCGATCGCCACAAAATCATTCTTAGTTTCCACATAAAGAGTCCCCAGGCTCTGAACTCCTTGGTGTGGTGGAGCTGTCCATCAAAGCTAGTCCATGGCATCTTATAGAACCTCCCAGCGGATGAAGACTCCAAGACTCCGGATGCTTATTCACACGGTTCCCTAAAGAAGCCTTCTCTCTCTTTGTTAGCGAACATCTTGAACTCCAGTCATGAGTTCAAGGAATCTGAGTCATGAGCGAGGCCATGCCCCGTTCTTAAGAAGTACGCATGCTCTCAGTTCTGCCTGGGAACAGCCTTGTGTTTTAATTTAGGGATGGCTTGCTTTTCCCTTGAGCTACGAGTTCAGTTTTCTCAAATGTCTATTTCCTTCCGCCTTGGGATGGGATGATATAGATGGTCCGCTTGACAGTGTCTAGAACAGCCTAGGAGACAAAGCTCTGGGTTTGTTTGTAAGGGAGGTTTTTTAGATTGAGTTAATTATATGGGGGAAAACATACCCTGACCCTAAGGGACAGTGAGTGATGCCATACACTAGGCTGGAGTCCTGTACTCAATATAAAAGGGAAAGCCAGCTAAGTCTCAGCATCTACCTCTATCCTTCCACCCTTAGAAGCCATGTGACCAGCAGCCTCATGGTTATGATCCCTTAATGTGTACAGTAAAGCCTAATTTAGTTGCCAACTTGATATGCCTGGAGAGAGGGAAACTTCATTGAAGAATTGGCTCCATTGGCTGGGCCCATGAGTGTGTCTGTGGGGGTCTTTTGTTTGTTTGTTATTTCTAATTAATGTAGGAGAGCACAGTCCACTGTGGGGGATAGCATTCCTAGGCAGGTGGGCCTGAACTATATATGAATACTAGCTAACAAGAAGTCTGGGAGCAAGCCCGTAAGTAGTGTTCCTCCATGCTTCAAGATCTTGCTTTGAGTACCAGCTGGAGCGTCCTTCATAGATGGACTGTAACCTGTAAGCTAAATAAATCCTTTTCTCCTCGAGTTGGTTGGATTCTCTGTTTTATCAAAATGGTAAGAGAAACAAACATGGGTAGGACACATGCCGTCCCCACCTTGATGGACTGAACCTCAAACCCTCCCTATACTTCCTGCCTTTGAATTCTCCCATGACAGGGTACAAACCTCTTTCCTGCTCTATCTGTGGTGGTTTGTATATGCTTGGCCCAGGGAGTTGGCACTATTAGGAGGTGTGGCCTTGTTGGAGTGGGTGTGGCCTTGTTGGAGGTGTGGCTTTATTGGAGGAAGTGCTTCACTGCGGGGATGGGCTTTGAGATCTTTCTCTTAACCACCTGGGAGCCAGTCTTCTAGTGGCCTTCAGATGAAGATGTAGAACTCTCAGCTTCTTCTGCTTCATACCTGCCTAGACACTGCCATGCTCTTGCCTCGTTGATGATAATGAACTGAACCTCTGAACCTGTGAGCCAGCCCCAATTAAATCTTTATAACTCTTTATAAGAGTTCCCTTGGTCATGATGTCTGTTCACAGCAACAAAACCCTAACTAAGACACTACCCCTTTCCTTATTTGAGCTTTCTGACTCCTGACAGTCCGTTGGCCCCACCTCACCTGCCTTCTTCCCACCAGCCTTTATTTACATTTTCCAGTATTATAGCATTTCTTGAACAGCCTTCTCTGGTGGCATTTGATGTGTACTACTGGAGTGACTCCTTTACTCTTGTCTCCTAGGGACAGTAGGCTCCTGGAGGGCACACTTATGTTCTCCTCTTTTTAAAAATGGCTTTACTTATGTTTTTGAAACCGTCTCACTGTATATAGCCCTAGCTGGTCTCGAATTGGGTATTACTATCCCCTGAATGCTGGGGCTAAAGGTATGCACTGTCACACTCAACCTAAGCCATTGCCTATTGGACCACAGGTATTTCTGTGGTTTCCTTGGGGCGGTGTTGAAGTTCTTTTGACCTTGAAGAACCTTAAAAATTCGATTTGAATCCATTGAAGATAGAACATTTTGAAACTAGAACTCTACTTGACGCTATGTATAAGTGCATTGGGCTCTCTTTGCAACGCTGCCTTGGGCAAGCGAAATGAGCGTCTCAAAGAGTCATCTCTTCTTTAAACCAAGGTGCAAAGCTCATGTTGTTGTTACTGAGTTTTACTCTGGATGAATATTTGTGTTAACATATGTTAATAAGAAGCATTTCCACTGGTTTTTTTTATCTTGATAAGAAGGCACTGTTCCCATAAAGTCTCCGCCGGGGAACATTAGATTCTTCCGCCTGAGCTTCCATCTCTACCCCCAGGGTTTTGTTTATGTGTTGTTTTGCTTTTATCATGAAGTGGCGGTAATTTTTCTGTGAGGTGGTTTTCCAGATAGAGGTTCTTGAAAGAATGATTTGATGATGAGATGAAGCGAGTCCATGCTTCTGCCTTGGAAAGATAGTAGCCAGAGTCTGGTGGTGAGAGAGATTTCATGAGGGAGGCAAACAGCATTTCTGGCCTCTTCTCACAGCTCCGGACCCAGGGCTCGGTTCTTCTAATGGGTCAGTACTATGTAAAAGTGCATAGCAGAGCATGTGACAGTGCAACTGAAGTCAAGAGATGTGCAGGAGAAAGGAACTATGGTACTGTGACAGGGTTCTGTCTCTCATACGCAAGTGTGAGTCCTCACACATGTACGAATGGGCTAAAGTCACAGGAAAGGAGGATCCTGGGGAATCGAGTGTGCACCTCATACCTCACACCTCACACCTCACACCTCACACCTCATAGAGCAGGAGAAAAATTGGCCAATAGTGCAGGAAAGGATGTTAAATCAATCTCTCTCTCTCTTTCTCTCTCTCTCTCTCTCTCTCACACACACACACACACACATATATATACACACAAACACATAACACATACATGTATATACACATACATATGCAACATACATACACATATAAATACAACATGCATACAGAAATATAACATACTTATACACACACGCACATATATATAACACATACATACATACATACACACATGCACACACATGCATGCACACATGAATACACACATAACACATATATACACATAAATACACACACATATATACACACATACACACATACACAAACATATACACATATACCCACATGTACACACATACATATACATACATATCCACACATATATACACACATATACACACATACATGCATATACACACATACACACATACACATATACATATGTACACATATACATTACATACACATAAACACACATATACACACACACACTCACACACACACACATACACACACATGCATGCACAGTTCTTTCCCCTAGCACTGCTGTCCCGAGTGAGAATTTGTGCAATGCTTTTGGTGGTGAACTTGGGCATATTATTTATCCACTGAAACAGAATAAAAACAGGCCTGCCCTTTGCTCCAGTTTTGTGGACTTCTGTTGCAGAAGTAAAGAGATATTTCTTAAGGATGTTGGTTCCAGCCATGCTTTTAAAGTAAAGACACCGGAAAATAAACATCTTAATAGAACTTGGGGAATGTACTGTTTACTCAATCTAGAAATTAGTTAGAGGGATGTGTGGTAAAGGAAGAGGATGTCCCCCAGTTGTTTTTAAGAGAAAAGCAAAGCACAGAGTAATGGGTATAAGATAGTGTGATTCTGAGAACGAAAAAGAGAAAACAAACAAAAGTCTGACATTTGCGTGTGGATTGTGTTGGTTTTTCTTAGAGTGATGAAATTTTGAGGACAGGGTGAAATTATTATCTCTCCCTTCTGCTGTTTAGTTTTATATATTGACTGGAGCATGCACTTTGTAAAAAGTACAATAAATAAACAAAAAAATTCAATTAAGAAACAGCTAGCTTTTTATCGTTGATGGACCATAACCTAGTCAGTCAGCAGGGAAGAAGGAACCCCAACTGGACAATTGCTTTTGATCAGATTGGCCTGTGGACAAGTCTGTGGGGCATTTTCTTGATTGCCAACTGATATAAGATGGCCAGGCCCACTGTGGGTGGTGCCATCCCTAGCCAGGTGGATCTGGTCTCTTAGAAAGTTAGCAGAAGGTGAACAGGAATCCTCCGTGGTCTCTGCTTCAGTTCCCTTAATGATGGATTGTGACCTGGAAGTATAACCTTCTCCTCTCAGTTGCTTCTGGTCAGTGTTTATCACAGAAACAGAATTAAACTAGATCAAACACTTAGCAGCTGTTCTCTTGGCTCACATTCACGGGCATACATTTTTGTACCATCATTACGGTTTTGTTTAGTACCATTTACATGGTTAAGGACTTCCGTTCTCCGTGACGGTATCTTGTGTTTGTGGAAGTCTTGTCAGTGTTAATTAAGATTCCCAGTGACACTGCACAGGCTCATGAGCTCCACACTGAACAGAACCGCAGCATGGCTAACTCTTATTTGGATGTCGCCACTGTTGGCATTTAGTCTAGGCTCCGCCCCACAGTTACCTGGCAACAGCCAGGTGTGCCTGACTCACTAAAGGGGCTGCTTGTTCCCTCCTCTCTCTTGTTCTGTTGCTCTTGCTTCCAGCTCCTCCCCACCTCTCTCCCCACGTGCTCATGGCTGGCCTCTACTCCTCCACTCCTCTCCCCCCGCCCCCGCCTTTCTCTCAACTCTTATCTTTATGTCCCAAATAAACTCTATTCTATACTATACTATCCATCCATCCTCTGTCCGTATGGCTGGTCCCTAAGGGAGAACCCTCAGCATGGGCCCTCAGAGGCACCCCTTTCCCCAACACCTTACTGCACCTCCACCAAACATTCCCCTGGTTTCCTTTTCTTTTTATAAAACACAACAGCTTCTGCAGTCATGTACCAGTAGGGTAGAATTAATGCTTTTTGGGCAATGTGTGTGTGTGTGTGTGTGTGTGTGTGTGCGCGCGCACGGGTGTCTACTCCATGCCCAATATTGGGTATCCATATTTCCATTTGTTTTCATTCCAGGGAGGTAAACTATTTGTCTCACTGTTTGTAGCCAGGGTTTCTTATGTCCTATGCTGAAATAAACCTCAACACATAGTTTAAAATATCCTTAAAGTCTTGATCCTCAAGCCTGCCCTCTGTGAATGCTGAGATTACAGGCAAGTACCAAACCTAGTTTACGGGGTGCTGGGGATTGAGTTCTGGGGTTTTCTGCCTGCTAGGGAAGCGCTTTACCAACCAAGCTGCATCTCCGACACCCCTTTCTGGTTTTAATCGTTTTCTCTAAATTTAAGTTTAAATTTCAAAATAAGGTTGTTATTTTTATTTCCCCAAATATCATATCGATACATCAGAAACATAGTTAAGTAAATAGCAAACAAAACTGATTCTTTTTTTTTTTAAGATTTATTTATTTTATTTATGAATATACTGTAGTTGTCTTTGGACACACCAGAAGAGGGCATCCAATCTCATTACGGATGGTTGTGAGCCACCATGTGGTTGCTGGGATTTGAACTCAGGACCTCTGGAAGAGCAGTCAGTGCTCTTAACTGCTGAGCCATCTCTCCAGCCCCCAAAACTGATTCTTTTACTGCTAAAAAAACATTCTTGTGTCACCAAATTGGTGACAATCCTCTTATCTTCCGGTACACATTCTTCTAAGCCATTCATTGCAGATATTTCCTACACAGAAGTAATAAAAGAGGAGGGGTTTTATTTATTTGTTTATTAAATTAGTTTTTCAAGATAGGGTCTTTGTATGTAGCGCTGGCTATCCTGGAACTAAGCAGACTAGGCTGGCTTTGAACTCACAGAGATCCACCTGCCTCTGCCTCCCAAGTGCTGGAATTAAAGGTGCGCGCCGCCACCACCCAGTATGGAGGAGGGTTTTTAAAAGTCAAAGACGGAGTCAAGTGTGCATCATTAGAACACGTAGACTTACATCTCCACTTTCTTGTCTGGAAAATGGGCGTGGTCAGCAGCCTTAAGTTGCCAGGGCTCTTTGCAAGCTCGAAGTTTAAAGCCTGGAGCTCTGTTCCCAGTAGGTTCTTTCTATTGCTGGATCCTTAAACATTTCTTGTGTATTCATTACTGTTTCTCATTATACACACAGTCCATGCTTTGTCTAAGATGAACCTTTTTTTCTGACCTGGCTCACACACATCAAAGGGCCAGCCTGTTCCCAGCTGAAGGGCATAGATACTACAGGAGTGCTGATCATATTGGATTCTTTAATATTGTTGTAATGTCTGAGAGGGACCAACCCCTCAACTAATCTGAGCCTAGATACAAATACTTACGGTTCTGAGGTGGAGCTCACATCAAAGAGGTGTTATTTATTTCTTGGGCTCCCTTTATTTTGTGAATATAACAACTTCCTTTGAGGAGGTCTGCAGGTTGGAATCTAACCCATTTGCATTGCCAGTGACATGGGTAGAGAGTGGTCCCTCACTGATGGGCATCACAGCCTTATTTTGAGATGTGATTGTACCATGTAGAACTCATTGTGCCATTTAGTCTGGGCTTCTCATTATCCCTAACATGGATGCTTTCTGTCCTGGAAGTGCATGTGTCCTATTTAAAGAGACTTTCTTGTAGACAGGGTCTTTTTTTAATCTTTATTTTACCTTTATTTTATTCGTTTATTTAAAAAGATGTTATCTGTTTGTTTATAACCTATATGTACATGTGCATGAGTGTCTCTGCATTTGAGCAGGCAGATGCTCACAGAGGCCAGAAGAGGTGTTCTTCCCCTGGAACTGGAGTCACAGGCAGTTGCAAACTTCCACATGAATGTTGAGGCCTTAGTCCAGGTCGTCTTCTGTTGGGAGCCGACTCTTAGCCGAAAGCGGCTATCATCTTTGCAGCCATCTCGGGCCATATACACTGACAAGAGACTTGTTTTCAACAGCCCGAAACAGCTGAGCACACTCTGATAAACATCTTGTTTTTCTCACATACCCTGTTTTGTTGTTTAGTGTCCACAGCTGCGAGGAACGTGGTAAGCGTCTTCAGCTGTGTTCCCTGTTTGTGCCTATAAATACCCAGGATTTCCTTTCAATCATGGAGAGTTGATCAGACTCTCTGTCTTGTCTCCATTCTTCGAGTCTCTTGCCCCTTCATCCTCTCTCTCTGTCTCTCTCTGTCTCTCTCTCTCTCGCTAGACCCTGTTGACTGATCCGCACGGACCAGATCAGTCTTCCAAAACAGCCAGTACCCTTAACCACTGCGTGCACACTCTCTCCCTAGCCTGGAGTTTCTGCTTTTAATTTGGATATTTAGATCCTTCGTGTTTAGGATAGTTATATCATTTTGCTACTTTTTTTGGTCCTTATTCTTTGTCTTAATTTTATATTGTATGAGTCTGTTCTCTCTCCTCTTAGTATTCAGGCTATACTTCTTTAGGTATATTTAGAGTTTGCAAAAATTGGTTTACCACGAATACATTTTGTTTTTCAGTATCAGCGTGCTGTCGTATAGACTCTGCAAGTGTCCCTTCCCCCCTTCCTCATACCATGGCTGTCGCTCATCCTTCATCCCATTGGATTACCCAGATGATAATAAACTCCAATCATAGATAATAAGCTTGAATGGACCATATCCTACAATCACTAAACCGAGTGATACTATATTCCCTCCAGAGTTGCCTTCGGGTAACTGCTTACCTGCCAGATAAGAAAAGTTGGGAGCTGGAGAAACGGCTCAACAAAGAGTGCCCCGTGCTCTTCCAGGGTCCCCAGTTCAATTCCCAGCACCTGTAAATCCAGCTTCAGGGGCTCCGACAACCTCTTCTGGCTTCCACAGGTTCTCACATGCATACTCTGATACACACATCTACATTCTCAAGCACACATACATACACTCACAGTACTCTCACACACAGATACACTCACAATTACATTCACTCTTCTACACTCACACATACACATATACACCCCCCCCACATGCACTCACACATACACATACTTCTCATACATACACATATACACTCACACATGTACACTCACAATATACACTGTCAAACACACACACAATACACTATACACTCTCACACATACACACACACATACACATATATACTCACAGAAACACACATACACTCACATAAATACACATACACTGTCACACATACGCATACTCATATACACACACTCACACATATATACACTTACACATACACACATATCTCTCACATACATGTATACACTTACACATACACATGTACATTCAATATACACATACACTCACACACACATACATTCACACACACATACATACACATAGATACACACACATAGACACATACACTACACATACACACACTCTCACACACATTCACACACATTTTAGAAATCCTTAAAAACTGCTTAAAGAGTAAGTAAAGATAAAGATTTTATTTTACTTTTATTTATTCCCTGTTTTCTCTAAGTATTGTTATGGTTTTTATTGAAGAAATAGAAAATATTTCGAGAACTACATACCAACGAATTGTTGATATTAGATAGAGTGGTTTGTATTACTTGTACCATGGGATCGATCAGACCAGAGACAGAAAGATCCACCACGTGTCCTTTGACTATCCCAGTGAGGAACTTAGAAGCTTCGTACAGTATTTCACTTAGTGATTTCCCGATTTGATCTCCTGATCCACGTGCCTCTTAAAACATTAACTGACATTTACTGTAAACTAAGAGGAAGGCAACATTGTTTTCTTAATTCTGTTCCACTTTGAGATGCCATGGCCTCAATATCACGAGATTCCCCCAACCCAAGCCGGTCCAGGTGTTAAACAGTTGTTCTCCGGATGACGTTACTGGGGGCGGGGCGAAGAGTCCATTGGGATGCTGGGCTTCCTCAAACGTGATCGGGATTGTTTCCTTCGAGAGGACTGTGGAACTCGTTCCTTCCTCTCCTGCGTCAAGGACAAGACAAGCTCTTTTGCTCTATCGTGACCTTTCTCAGTGCTGCCTTGGCTTGCCACAGCTGCCCAAGCCCGGGTCAATTAGTCATTTACTGCCATGTGCCCCCGTGCGTCAAAAGAAAACCTATCTGTGTGCGTTATCTCAGGTACTTTGGGTTACGATAGAAAGCTGACCAATACATATTCTTTTTATTCTTTTTTCAATTCCCTCTATTTGAGTTTGTCTGAGAAAGTCTTTCTTTATTATACTCCCCCGCCTTTTTTTCCTCTTTGCAAAAGAACACATGCTAGAACTTTATTGAAAGTGTGTTAGAACTCTTTTTTTCCCTCCCATCCATGCCTTTGGAAGAATAATTTGATTGGATGGAATTTTATTTAAAAATTTTATTGTGTGTGTGCATGTGTTCATGTGTCCATCTCTCTCTCTCTCTCTCTCTCTCTCTCTCTCTCTCTCTCTCTCTCTCTCTGAGATAGAGATGTTTATTGTTTTTATTTAAGAAATAGAAAATATTTCAAGAACTACATACCAAGAAATTGTTGATATTAAATAGACTGGTTTCTATTACTTGTACCATGGGGTCGATCAGATCAGAAACAGAAAGATCCACCACGTATCCTATCACTATCCCAGTTTGTGGAGAGATCAGAGGGCAACTTGTGAGAGTTAATCCTCTTCTACAAGTGGGTGCTGGGATTGGACTCAAGCATTGGGCTTGATAGCAAGAGCTTTTACTTGCTGAGCCAGGCTGCCAGACAGGCTTTATGTTTTAAGACTTTAAGTATTTATGCCACTCTCTTCCTATATAGTTTCTGAAGGTAATTTCAATATAACCTTAACTATGCTTGTTTTGACACGGGATCTCACCACATAAACCGGGTTTGCCTAGGACTCATTATGTTGACCAGGCTGGCCTTGAACTCACAGAGATGAGCCTGCCTCTCTCTCCTGAGCCTTTGGATTAATAATACGCACCACCACGCCCTTCTAATTTTTACCCCTCTAGGTAAAGCATTTATTTGTCCTGGATTTAAGGCATGACTTAGGGGAGACACTTGGTACTTGTTCTTCTGGGTTTCTCTGAGCTTCTTGGATCTTCAGCTTGCTGTCTATAGTTAAATTAAAAAGAAACCTCAGCTGTTATTTCTTGGAATATTCACGCCCTCCCCGTATTCTCCTGTCATTTCTTCTATGTTAGGTCTTCGTGATTATCCCACGATTACAGAATTTCTTCTCCGTTTTCCCATTTGTAGAAGTTTCTATAGCCATCTTTGAATTCAATAATTTTTTTTTTTAAATTTGTATTCTGTTTTCTCTTGAGTCCACCAGAGTGTTCCCAACCACTGTCTCGGTGCGCCTGCTAGCCTGTTAAGGATTTCCTCATGACTCCTTTTTGTTTCTGGGTCCCTGCTTGTATGAGCAGACTGAAAGCTGCTGTTTATTTCAATGCTTCTCACCTTGGTTCCTTACATCATCATTGTATGTGATAACTTGACTGGGCTACAGGAAGCCCAGGTCACTGGTCACAGATCACTTCTGGTCTTGTCTCTTACAAGGCTTGTGTGGGAGATAAGTGTCCCTTACTGTGCACAGAGAGACATCTTCCCACACAGGGACAGCAGTTACAGACCATCCTGTTAGATGGACAGTATGTACCCTACAGGTCCTTGCTCTTTTGACACTGCAACCTTCTTCCACGTCTTCAGCAGATGGCCCCACATGTCAGATGAGAACAAAACATTAGGCTCTGTTTGTTTTTTTTTCCCTCTAATTTGATTAACTTTGATGTTTGCTGTCTCTCTTTCCTTTAGTTCAGCTAAGTTCAACAGTTCCTTTAGTTCAGTTTAGTTCAACATCTTGTCTTTTTGAAGAATTAACCCCTATGTTTCAACTGATCTTTTCGTATCTTTCTTTTAGTCTGTATTTTGTTAAGCTCGGCCCTGGTACCTGTTGTTTCTGCGGATGTGCGGCTCGGTTTGCTCTTGCTTTCTTAGACCTTCAGAAGAGTCATTGTTTATTTTCTTGCTGATTTTCCATGCAGGTCCTCAAGAGCTATTGTTTGTCCTTTTAAAGTCACCTTGGCTGCACCTCTAAGCTTTGGCTAAGCTGTGTTTTCATTTTCATTTAATTTTAGAAATTTTCAATTTCCCCATAGATCATTTAAGAGTCCGTTTGTTCAATCTGGTTGGTGGTTTTGTTTGTTTTTGGACTTGGTTTCATTTCTTGCTTGCTATTGATTTTTTTTTTCTGTTATGGTCTGATCATGCAGAAGGAATGCTTTATTTTTCCTTTTCTGGTTTGTTTGTTTGCTTGTTTGTTTTTTGTATTTGTTAAGATATGCCTTATGGTCCAGAATGTGATCTAGTTTATAGAAAGTTTCCATAGGCTACTGAGAAGAATGTGTATTCTACAGCTATCAGAATATTCTATAGGTATAGGTTGAGTCCATATGACCTGTGGTCTGCTCTAACTCTGAAGCTTTCTTGTTGATTTTTTTTGTCTGCATTATCCATCAATGTGTGTGGGGTGTTAAAGTCACCCAGCATCAGTGGATCTAGATGACTCATCTGTCACTTTATGTCCAGTTGAATCTTTAAAAATGAAACTAAGTGCACCGATATTGCATACATATACATTTATAATGGTTCAATTTCCTTAATGTGTTGATTTCTTTATTAATGAACAGTCACATGTTTTATTTGTACAGACTTGTATTTATTTCACTGAATACTTTCCCAGTTGTATGTAGTTATTACTGCTTGTTGGTTTCTGTTTACTTGATATATATATATACATATATATATACATATAGATAGATACACACATACATATATATTTATATATACATATATTCACATACACATAAATATACATTCATATACATATACATGCATATATACACATATACATATGTATTCATATACATATATAGTCATATACATATGTATTATACATATATTCATATACATATATATATTCATTTGCTTGCAACTAACAACTCCTTATTTCATTCATAAGAGCAGTAAGTAATCCACATTCAAATTCCTTGCCAATTAATTCAAATGAAAAAACCCTAAAAGATTAATAAAGAAAAATGTATGAATTGACACCCCCCCTAAACTTTTTAAAAATATATTTAAGATTGAAAAATGTTTTAAGTTTGTAATTCCTGGTAAGAAAACATTATCTGAATGAATATCCTGCTGGCAAACCTCGATAAAATGTCTCAGCCACACTTGATGCAGAAGGATAGGGATTATCTTGGAGACTCCCAGCTCTCCTGGTGAGGTCAGAGATACACTGTTTTTGTTTTGGTTTGTTTAAATTTATTTATCTCATGTGTGCTCTGCTGCATGTACACCTATAGGCCAGAAGAGGGAATGGGATCCCATTACAGATGGTTGTGAGCCACCATATGGTTGCTGGGAATTGAACTCAGGACCTCTGGAAGAGCAGTCGGTGCTTTTAACCATTGAGCCACCTCCCTAGCCCAGGAGGTTTGTATTATTGCAGCATCCAGTAAGTGAGCTAACCTGCTCTTCATTCAGCAAGGGCTTTCTTTGACATTATGATTGATTTCCAAACTTGACTGTCAATATACGGATGAGAGCCATAACCTTTGGGTCGCTCTGATATTTTGATAAATATGTGCTGGGTTCTGAGCCACATCCTAGAAAGCCACCATGATTTCAGGATCCTGAGTGGCTTTAAGAACCACTGATCACTGAGGGTTTCAGCAAGTCCAGGCATTCCTGACATTCCTGGTGTGACCCCTCCCGTTCTGGGCTTGTCTCCAGGGAAATTACCAGGCATTCCCCCAGGAAAACCACCTGGAAAAGAGCCACACGGAGCTCCGGATTGTCTTCTGGCTGCTTCCCTCTCTCCTATTCTCCTCTCAAGCCTCCTACACCTTTTCTATTAGTTTATCTCTTCCTCGTCACGTTTTCACTCATACTTCCTATGATGTCAGCACGTTTTTGAGCCGGGGGTTGGACTTCTTTCAGCATTTCACCGGCATCCTCCTGGGAATCCAGTTTACAGGCAAGGGGAGGCTTGTCGTCTTGAGCTGCTGCTTCTCAGTGACCCAAGAGTCTGTGCGCTTTCCCTCGCCATTGGTATGGCTGAGCTGAATGAGGATTTATTTCAGTGGCTCTGTTATGGCCTGGTATGGAAGTATTTGGCATACCATGGTCTGTTCAATTCCCAACAACCACATGGTGGCTCATGACCATCTGTAATGGGATCCGATGACCTTTCCTGGTGTGTCTGAATGTACTCACATACATAAAATATGTGGGGGCATGGGGGAGATGTGCTTCCTGAAGGAGAGAGTACGGGAGGTAAGGATCCCCTACTAAGTATAAAGCTAAATCAGAAGAAAATATTAAAGAAGGAAAGAGATAATAAGACAGAGGAAAACAAAGACAGACCATCAAGTGAGGACATCAATCTAGAGATTGACAGTGATGTCCCTCAAGAAATGGCCATACCTAGTAAAATAAAACATTTTTAAAGGGTTAAAATTTTAATCTTAGGGCTGGAGAGATGTCTCAGTGGTTAAGTGCACTGATTCGTCTTCCCAGGGTATGCCAGCCCATTCTTGAATACCATCACTTGGGAGGCTAGACTGGCAAATTGTCCTGAATTTGATGCTAGCCTGGGCTAAGGAGTAAGACCTTATCTCAAAAACAAACAAGTTTTCTGGTCAGCAAGATGGCTCAGTGGGTAAAGGAGCTTGCTGCTAACCTCGACAACCTGACTTTGATCCCCAGGATCTGAGAGGTGGAAGGGGAAAACTGAAATGAATCCTGCGAGTTAGTCTCTGATCTCTATAATTATGCTTGTGTATATGTGTGTGTGTGTGTACATGCATATATATATATATATATATATATATATATATATATATATAAAAGCACAAATAAATAAATGTAATTAAATTTATTTTTTTTAAAGTTTTATCAACTGTGAAGATTCCATGGATTATTACCTGCAATCTAGTTCTAATTTAAAAAATAATCTCTTGTGCTAGGCACAGTGGTGCACGCCTTTAGTCTCAGCCCTTGGGAAGAAGAGGCGGGTGGATCTCTGTGAGTTCAAAACCAGCTTGGTCTATATAATGAGTTCCAAGACAGCTAGAGCTACATAGTAAGACCCTGTCTCAAACAAACACAAACACAAACAAACAAATATCTTTCAACTCTTTATATGTAAGTTGTATTTTGGACAGGTCTATTCTTTGTTAAGAGGTAACTACTGGCCAGCCTTTCCACTGAATTCCACTGAATTTGAAACTGGAACCACCACCATCTGTCCCAGGGGTCTGGAGTCTTACTTTCAAAGCTTGTGTGTGTCCTATTTTCAGAGAATTGTTCTTGGAAATTGTTCAGGAAACGGTCACCTTGCTTGAATTCCTCCGTTCTCTGATTTCAGGACTATTAGCCGTTGCTGTTCTAGCCTTTGTTAGAGTTTCAGGACAAACAGAAAAGCCGTGACTCACCGCTACTCTTTGCGTGTTGTGATTACCAGGAGTTCTGGAGACTCGCCTGCTGACTGCTGTCAATGCTGTTCATATTCCAATCAGCATTGATTAAAACTGAGAGGACTGGTTTGGGGAAGCCAGGAGGAGGCTCTATTCCACAGTGGGCGGAGCTTGAACGCCAGACGACCTCAAAGCCCGCCTACACAATGACACACCTCCTCCAACAAGGCCACACCTTCTCCAACAAGGCCACACCTCCTAATACTGTCGTTTCCCATGGTTCAAGCATATTCAAATCATCACACTTGGCTAGGAAGACTGAAAAGAGATGAGCTGCCTGTTATTAGCTCATGGACCTTGCTGCATTATTGGGTTTTGCTTAAACTGTGATGAAAAAAATTGGCATTCGGAGGGGCAAGAAGATATGAGGGCATGCTACTGCTGCGTTCTGAAGTCCTCAGAGCCAGGGAGTATTAGCATGTTTTTGTTATGTGTAAAGATGAGTTTTATTTTGACATTTCATATGAGTGCAGAATGTTCTTGCTACCCATCCCATCAGCCCCTTGTGCCCCACCTCCATATCCTCTTCTTCCCATCTAGTTCACCTTCCCCTTTCATAACTTTTTGTCATGTGACCCAGAGTCTATTATGGTTATTTATAGGACCACGGGAGAGGTGTTATTTACGTGAGTTTGGGCCATTTACCACACTGAAGAAAATCGTTTCCTGAGGTTTTCCCACCTGTACTTGGATTTGTCCATGAGTTTTTAAAAATTTATTTTGATTTTATGTGCACTGGCATTTTGCCTGCATGTATGTCCCCGTGAGGGTGTTGGATGCTCTGGAAGTAGAGTTATAGACAGTTGTGAGCTGCCGTGTGAGTGCTGGGAATTGAACCAGCGTCCTCTGGAAGAGCAGCCACCACCCTTAACTATTAAAGTATCTTTTATGTTTCTATTGTGATTGTCATCTTGGAGGCTTACTGCCTCTTATTTGATTTCCTAGACCTAATCTTGGAAGCGTCTAGGCTCCATATAATCTTATGAGACAAGGCTTATCCATATAAGCCTACAGACTTACTGTTGAATGTACTCACCCTTTCCTTCTGAGTTCTGGCTGGCTAGTTCAACTTAGCTGTTCTGGCTCAAACTCCTCTGTAAGATAACTGTTTCAACATGGCTTCTCTCTCAATCTCTGACTTTATGCACTGCTTGACCTCAAAATGACTCTAGCAATCTGTTCTAATCTTCTGGCTCCTTCTCATTCTCTTGCTCGCTCTGTGTCTAGCTTGTTCTGTCTTCAATCTGTCTCTGTCCCAGTAAAAACTGCCTTCTTCCTCTGTCTCTCCTCCTCTCTCTCTGCTTGGCTCTCTTAAGTAGCTTCTGTTTCCTCTCTGCTCTCCTAAGAGTTGGGTATATCCTATACTGTCAAATCTCTCTCTGATTCATCACTTTCAAACACAGCTGCTTCCTTCTACAAACTAACTTTACTTCCGTTGTTTGGGATTTAAAGGTGTGTGCTAAGGGCCTGTGTTCCCGCCACAGGGATTAAAGTGTGTGCTGAGGCTGAGCCACACCACAAGAAGACACAGGTGTTTGTTTGTTTTTTCCCCAGTAAACAACACAATCTCGGGGTTTACTGTGTGATCAAATAGTCTGTAACATTTAACCACTAACTCATGTCTGTAGCCCCTTTATTCATGGTTTTAAAAATCTGGTCAAAACCAGTTGTTTAGCCTTTTTTTATTCTCCTGTTGTCTTAAACGCTATTTTATAAGTGTTCTTGCTATCCAATAGACACTTTATCTAGACTTATTTAAAATCATCTTATCTATTTCTTCTGGGCATGGTGGCACATAACCAATGTTTTATTGCTTGAGAGGCTGAGGGAGGACCAGCATCAGTTTGAGGCTAGCCTGGGCTACCGGTTAGAGATTGTCTCAAAGCAAAATATGAACTTAAAACAACCAACCGAAACTATCTTAACTATTCCTGTTCTTCTAATTTGAGGACAGTCTCTCAGTGTAGCATGAAAAACTCTGTTTTTCTTTTCATCGGAATTACTTTGAATCTATAGATTATTTGTGGAAAGAATTGATTCAGGAAAAAAAAATGTTTACTTGGAATTTTTGTCTCTGTTTACGAATAGGATTGCCCTACAGTTTTCTTTGTTCTATCTGCATGTTCCACCTCATGTTCAGGTTTGGAACAGTTGTAGTTAATCGGGGTCCTATGTTTTTTGTAATTTTTCCCTCACAGGCCTTACTAGGTTCCCTACCCTCATGTAGCCCTTTATCTAAGGAGATCCTTAGTCTGTCTTCACAGCTGTCCAGTCTGCTCTCAATTCCCCAGAAAGTCATTCTCTGATCTCACTTCCATTACAAACAACATTGAACATTCTAAAATCTATTGCAAATGCCTTTTAGGTCCCAGCAAGTTCTACAAACCCTTCCTTTACCATGATGTCATTTCTATTTAACAACTCTTGAGCCAAAGGCAGCCACGTGACTATACCTTAAAGCCCTTTGGAATGGAGTTGCCTTAGTTACAGGGCCTGTTAATTATCAAGGGAAGTGAAGGTTTTTGACATCAAACGTCTCTTCTGCCTTACATGGGCTTTTTGAGAGGAAGTTTGTCTCTCATGCTTTGTAAACAGGTCCCTCTGCCTGGACAAGGACCCATCTTTGAATTTTTCCGGTAAGGGAAAGTGAGCACTAAATACTTAGGTTAATTGGCGTGGTCATTCCTCAGGATGGTGGAACTTCCTTTGGGTTCTCTAGAAGCAGCTGAGACATCTCTCTTACTGGACAGAGCATCTCGGTCTCTGACAGCTCGGAATGTTCTCACGAGGAAAAGCATATGATATATTCTCACTCCAGAACATTAACGGTCATTTCCTAGTAACCAAGGAAGAGACTTTAAAAATGATGCCCTCCTTTAATCCAAGGCTTTGCCCTTCTTTCTGCTGGTACAGTCAGTGGCAGGAGGAGGGTGTTAGCCCACAATGAAGGCCATAGTATAAGCCAGCACTCCCTGACTTCAACGCAGTGCTGATCATGTTTCTCCGTAGTTACTGTTAATAATTTTCTTTTTCATCCTGATTTTACACTTACTTTCACTCTGTGTGATGCCTTGATAGGCAGTTCTGTTGATTAAGATGAACTAAATACATCAAGAAACAAACAAGAAGCACAGAGATGAGAAGTAGCCAGAGATGATGGTAATTCCATGCGTTGTAGAGTTAGGCTTATTCGCAATAAGCCAGATACTCTCTCCCTCCCTCCTCCTCTCTTCTTTTCTTCTCATAAATGTCTTCAGGTGATTGCAGGGTGCAGCAGGGAGACACGGACCTGGAACTGGCTTGCCTGTTTATATTCTTTGAGATTCAACATTAAGTTGAAAAACAGGACTGAAGCTTCTGCAGGCTACATGAACAAGAGTTAAGGAGACAGAACAATGCAGAAGTTGAGGAAGCCCGTAGATCTTGCCTCTTGTACATAGTCAATGGATTTCTAGTTTTGAGAGTGAAGTTCCAAGAGGGAGATTGTGCTCTAGAGGCAAGCCTACTTATGAACGGTCTTCCAAATGACTTTCAAGGTTACGGCGTTTCTGATTTGCTCCCCTTTTGAGATAAAGACAGTGCTGCTCGGAATATTCCCTTGGATGCCCACTGGGCTGCTGGCTTCTCTTTCCTACTCTGTTACTGCTGGAGATTGCAGTATGCCTGACCAAAATTAGCAACTGTCCAGATACTGTTAGGTCCGTTCATCCCTCTGCCAGCTAGATTCTATGTCGACTTGACACAAGCTAGAGTTATCTGAGAAGGAACCTCAGTTGAGAAACTGCCCCCACCAGACTGACCTGTGGGCAAGCCTGTGGTGTATTTTCTTGATTGATAGTTGGTGTGAGAGGGCTCATATCACTTGGCTTATTGGTCCTGGATGCTATAAATAAAAAACAAACAAACAACAAAAAACCCAAACCAAAACAAACAAAACAGAAAACCAGGCTGAGCAAAGCCATGAAGAGCAAACCACTTAGCATCCCTAAACCCCACACAGCCTCTGTATCAGTTCCTGCCTCCAGGTTCCTACCCTGTTTGAGTTCTTGCTCTTACTTGGCGCAGCAATGGAGTATGACCTAAGATTTATCATCAGAAATAAATCTTTTCCTTCCCAAGTTGTTTACAGCATGGTGTTTTATCACAATAACAACAGACACTTGACCTTGCAATTTCTAATGGACAGATATGCCATCTGACATTTATTTTATGTTAATTAATAAATGGATATTGTACTCACCGTTAACTGATGTTAAACACAATTAATTCTCGGGAGAGTTGGCCGTGCCTTAAGTCAACAGAGGTTCAGTGTGTGTGGAGGTCCTGAGCAGAACCTTCAGTTCCAGACTGGAGTAGTATGGATGTGGTTGGGACCATCTCCATGCCCTGCTTGGGTCCCTGATCCACCCAGATATGATCCAACAGCTGCCAAGAACTTCTCCTGTCGCCTTGCCTTTTCTATGATGATGGGCTGTTCTCTCACACTGTCTAAGCAAGTCTCCTTCACCCCTTAAGGTACATTTGGTCACAGAAAGGAGAAGAGTATGTCCCAGCTAGTCTGGCTGCTGTGTGCTAGAGATAAGCCTGTGAACATGGAATTGTAAGTTAGTAGGGTACCTGTAAGTTGATGATACAGGCAATGAAGAGACACACGCGATGCTGTCGGAGACTGTACAGAGAGGCCCTGAGCCTAGGAGGTAGATGGGGTAGAACATATTTAGGATCTTCAGTCTATGGCTCCTCCCATGTGACATCATACTGGCTTAGAGATTCGATTGGCTTGTCTCTGCCACTGTCAGATATCATTGAATGAAAAGCCACAGAACTGCATTTCTTTAACATCCAAACGCTATGTTCTAAAACCCTCAGTGTCCCAATGGTGTCTTAATATTCAATAATCCATACATACTGAGCAATATAGAACAGTGGCTGTTTGCTGATAGCCCTCGGCAGTGCCTGCCATATCTCTTGTAGGTTCTGAGAATGATGCTGGATGCTCGTTCTAGAAAGCAAAACTTTCTAGAATTTAGAAGACATTTCGTAATTTTCTGAACTCTAGAGAAAATTAAGTCACGTTCGACATATACGCTGCACGGTGAACCAAGTCTTGTGTTTTAGTCTTATGTTTTGTTTATGTCTTATTTCTCTTATGTAAACATACATAGTGTGCTTTTAAAAATTAACTCTGGACCCTCTCGTTTTTAAATACTACCACAATATTTTGAAATCATCTTCAGTCTCCACTCAATGATAATGATGATGGTTTTGCCTTTTGTTTTGAAGGAGGTGATATTACTGGGCCTCGTGCCTACTAAAAACACATGTTCTTGTCACCAAGACACACCCCCACACTCACTAAAAAAAATTTTTTTCTTAAAGTAGTCATCTTTTCCCCAGCTTTTCCTTTTTTTTTTTTTTAAAGATTTTATTTATTTATTTTTATGTATATGATGAGTACACTGTAGCTTTCAGACGTACCAGAAGAGGGCATCAGATCTCATTACAGATGGTTGTGAGCCACCATGTGGTTGCTGGGAATTGAACTCAGGACCTTTAGAAGAACAATCAGTGCTCTTAACCACTGAGCCATCTCTCCAGCCCTCCCCAGCTTTTCCTGAGTAAAAAAGAATCAATCTAGTTATCATTTTACCTAACTGACAGTTCTCAAAAGAAGCCTCATCGGCTTACTGTCTTGTCGGCTTCTGCCTCAGAGGATATGATTTCCGTAATGTTTAGAGCCCTGAAAGATTTTATCATTGATGGTATGTCCACAGGAAGCAAAACGATTATCATAAAATTCTGCTACCCTTTCCTCAACCTGTTTCAGTCTTTATTTCTCTATCTATTAAGGTAAATCCAGCAGCTGCTAGATAACAGCCTTGTCTCCGTTTCCTCCCTGTGGTGTGACTCACAGGTACTGGTTGTGAGTTGGGCAGGTTGAGCAGATTCAAGCGTCAGGAATGGGTCTTAGGGTGACAGAGGACCCACAGAAGTCCATAGGGGACTGACATTTAAAAGGTGACCCCACCAGAAAAACCAAGTGGCGATCTTTCATCTCTCTCTGTGACTCTTGGTCTCTCTCCCAGTTTTTAGTTTAGAGAAAGGATTAGTTTGTGCTTTGGTCTCTAGGTAAGGTTATAAGAGAGCATGGAATTGGAGACTCTCTGGTAAACAGACTTCCGACCTCATTGGAAAAGCTGCTACTTCACTGTTGATAATTTTTAAGTCTCCCATGGCATCAAATGCTAGGCTATTCCAAATAGCCTATTCCTTTGAAAACTGGAGTGGTAACAGTCTAACCCTTTAAGCTGGTTATTTGAATAGGAAAATGAAATGAAGCACTTAAAATCAAATTAAAAAAAAACTGTATCACCACAGCCTCCATCCAGAGATTTCTTTTGGTTAAAATTTTAAACACTTGAATCACATTATACATTAGAAGAGAAGACCTATGCCTTTGGATAATAACATTATACTGTTTTGTTTTGAGATTTTATTTATCTATTTGTGTATCTGTGGACGGGTTTGTGCACACAAGTGCAGTACCCACAGAAGCCAGAAGTGCAGTACCCAGAGAAGCCAGATACTCTGGCACTGGAGTTATAGGTGGTTGTGAGCTATCCAATGTGGATTCAGGAGAGTGAACTGAGGTCCTCCAGAAGAGCAACGTGGTATTTTGCCTTCGGCTCCATCTTACCTGTCCCCATTGTATTGATTTCAATTTAGAAAGAAAGAAATGTTGTTTTTTTTAAACAAAAACAAAAAACAAAAACAAAAAACACACACACAGTCTAACTACGAATAATTCATTTCTTCTCTTGGCACCTTTTCCCAACAGCCTGACTGTGCTTGACACATTAAACAGGGGCCAGTCAGTGCTTGCAGGAAGTGAGATGGTTAGAATGGTGCTATGTCTTAGAAGCGATTTGCTTGGTAAGATTGTTGATCTGTGCCCTCTGGACCGCAGCTTTACCCTTATGTTCAAGGGCAGTGGGTATCAATCAGTCATTGTACTAAGACCCTGTCCTTGCCTGTGAATAAATTTGTAATGTACTGCCCTTAATCTGTAGTATTTCTGGAGTGTTATGGACTCACCCCGCCAGTGTCCTCCTTGATGAGAGGCTTCTGCTTCATTTCAATCTGCACTCTTATTTCCTGTTTCGTTTCCAACTCAAGACTCTTCACGATTCCTTAACTCCTGCTAAGTATATTTCACTCTGAAATTTGGAACTTAATTTCACTAGTATTTGCTGATGTATGAGTATTAATTTTGTTATCGATTCTTCAATGTTTATGATAAACTTACTGAATGTGTCATGACATTACCAAAATATATATATAACACAATTTGGATCCGTGAGTATAGACATGCTATGACTTAAAATATCAAGTAATAAGCTTATATGTAAAACTGATTCTAATTTACATTTCCAAACCTAAGAAGCCCAAAGACACATAGTTTTAAACTCATATTGGTTTGCATTTTAATTTCATGGTATTGAGAAAAAGTGAAATATTTTCTTTTTTTTTTTTTTTTTTTGCCAAAAGTCTCTACTGTTAGTTGAGCGGAACATACGATTTAATTTTTCCTCTTAACATTGTCAGGACCCACACAGGACTTGATATGACATTTCTACCTGCTTTACTGACTATTTTATGATTTTCTACCTCAAAGTTAAACAGGCCTTTCATTTAAGGTAGTTAGTATTTTCGTTATTTCGGGTGTATGGATAAAGTAGAAAGAACAAGAGATTCCTGATTTTGGAGCAAACCTTTATTAGGTTTATAAATGGAGCCAGTTAGCTTTTAGGATCCTGTTACACATATGGACTCTAACTCTCCTTTCCAAATTCTCAATGCCAGTGTCTCTGTTGGCTAAGTTCCCAGAGGGCTATGGGTCTCCAGTATGTGAAGAAACATGATCCTCATGGTTCCAAACCATTTTTGGGAATTGGGTTTATTTGAAGTATGCCGAAAGCTCTGGGCCCAAGAGGAAAGATGACCATATTTATAAACAAAATGTAGCATGTAATTATGGACATTTCAGGAATCCTACTTTAGAAACCCCGTTTCTTATGCAGACACAGTCCTCTTCTCATTTCAGTAGCTGACTACCCTGACTGAAGGATGTGCTGTCTTTCCCGGCCACTTTCCTTTTCTATAGGACCCTTTGGAGTGAACAGGATGCTCTCCAGGGCCCCAGGCTATATTAGGGCTAATCTTCAAATAGTGCTAGCTAGGTCCTGTGGGAAGAGAGGGCTAAGAGTTCTCAGGCTTAGTAGATGGAGTGCTTCCTATTGAATTGAAACAACCAACTAACCAATCCAAACAACTATAGCAACAACAACAAAAGAACTGTGGCTTGTCAAAGCTGGCCTGTGCCGTTTTCACTGACAGTTATCTCAACATCACCTGAAAGTGTGAACTCTGCCCAGATGTCTTGTGCCTGTTACTTGTGCAATGGTAAGAACCAAACCACGGAGCAATTGCCTGTGAACAGAATGCTGATGCTGAATAAATTGTCACTTGCGATGGGACAGTGATACTGCTCACTGCGCTGTGTTCTCCCGGGTTCCCTTGCTATCAGTGCCTTTGGTACAGTTGTCAGCCTACAAATATGTGACATATTACCTCTTTCTGTTGACTTGTCTCTGAACATACAGTGGGCAGTGTGCACTTATGAGATATTTATTTAGATAATTCAGAATGCATTTGTTTTCATCTCTTCCTGTGTGTGTGTATTTGTGTGTGTATGTGTGTATATTTGTGTATGTATGTGTGTATATATTTGTGTATGTGTGTGTATTATATATGTGTGTTTGTATGTATATATGTGTGTATGTATGTGTATGTGTGTGCATGTGTGTGTATGTGCATATGTATGTGTGTATATGTATATGTTTATGTGTGTTTATATGTATGTGTGTGTATGTGTGTCTATGAAATGTATGTATATGTGTATGTATGTATATGTATGTGTGTATATGTACATATATGTGTGTGTATGTATGTGTGTATATATGTATATGTGTGTGTATATGTATGTGTGTATATGTACATATATGTGTGAGTATGTGTCCTATGCCTATAACTGTGTATATGGAGGCTGGAGGTCATGTGGCTTCCTCTGTATTGTTCCACTTTGTTTTTTGAGACAGGGTCTCTCACTGAGCCTAGATCCTGCTCTTTAACTAGACAGGCTCAATAGTAAGCTCCTAGATTTGACTGTTTCCACTCCCCGGTGTGAGTTATTTTCCTACCCTTCCCCCCTTTGCTAAGAAGAATGAGCCTGGGATTACAGGTGTATATCACTTTGTCCAGTTTTCATCTTCAGGTTTTCCAGGCTTTAGATACGTAGTCAACATCTACAAGCAAGTGCATTTTTTAAACCAAATTTAAATAGTGGAAATGAATATTAGTTATTATATAAAAATTCCTTTGTCTTCATTAGTCAACATTTAACACATTCCTGTGACCAGGATATATGGGAATTTCTAGCCATTACTAGGCAGTTTTTCAGTGGACACCAGGTAAAGATCCTATAGCTTTCCCCACTGCAGTGCTGGACGTCAGAACCCAAAGGCTAAGGCCCATAAGCCCAGACTCACTTCACATGCCCACAGTCAGTAGTAACTTGGTATCTGTGTCTCTCCCCAGATGGATTTCAATTGAGGTCTTCTGAGAAAGAAGGGACACGTGCCCATGTGTAGCTCTAAGAGACATCACTTACAGTGTCTGATATCCCTGTTAGGACTCAGGGGAGCATGTTTATTGGGTTCTCATGTTGAGAAGAGTTATAAGAAGAGATATAGATACGCGGGTGGGTGTGAAGATGAATCGGGTGTGGTCTGGAAAGCTCCCGAGCCCGGGGCATCTTCCTGCATGTGGATGTGTCGTCCATCTGGAAGGTCCATGCTGCCGCCAAAGAACTTTTGTAGGGTATTGTTACCTTGAACTACTTGCTGCCTGCCCCTACCTGCCCTTGGGGGTTGGAGGTGAGGTGGCATGGAGTCAACAACACATACTCCGGGAGCAGGTGAGAAACGCTATAGCAAGCTCATCTGGGCACTGCTGCAAGCTCCTTTAATAGCCTGCACCCACACCCCATTGGTCCCAAGAAAGCATCTCTTCTAAACAGCAGTTCCCGATTGGCTGGCATTGTCTGTACCAGCAATCTTTGGTCTCTCAGACAGTCCTCAATTAGGTCCTCCTGCAGGAGGCGGTCCCTTCGTTCCTGCTACAGGGTTTTAATGTGTACATAATGTTGATCAGGCCTTTCTCCAGATCAGGCCCGTTTCCCAGAAGCTGGGTGTGGAGTTGACAGATCCACACTTTTGGTGATTGGCTCACCTGGTGGGGCTCATTGAGCGTTACCTCAGGGAAGTGGAAGCTGGGTCTACTGCTCATCAGATTTCAGGAAAGTGGGAGGGAACTCAGTAATGGAGATCTGTGTAAAAGAGTGATCTGAACCTGAACGCTGCTCCTTCCCCACCCCTATCCCCCACATTCAGGAAGTGACGAGTTCTGAGTCAGAATGGGAACAGAGCTGATGCTTCTGGCTGTTCCATTACTTTTTTTTCCGGGGGAAACACGAACAGACATCTGTTTGCACCAGACGGGGAATGTAAGGCAGGTCAAAGCAGCTGGTCACAAAGTATCCTCAGGCAGGAAACTCAGGTGATGCTGGTGTTTGGCTCACACTCTCTCTTGTACTCAAGTCAGGTCCCCAGCCCACTTGGCGAGCCGTTGAGTTCACGAGGCTTACTTATGGGACCACAGGTGAGGCGTTACTGATAGGAGTATGGGTGATTTGACGTCAGTGGTAACACTGAGGAGTTCCACCTCATCATGGGTGACAACCCTCAGAAGATATGTCAGGAGTTCCACCTACAGCTGACCCTTCCACCACCAGCACACTCTAACATCCCTTTAAGATCACAGAGAATGGCTAGGATCTCTCATGAAGGTCCTAGCATCCTCCCTCCCAACTCTCTTCCTGTTAGGTAGTATACTGGTGTTCTCTGAAGTAACACACATACATGCACACACATGTGTATATATACATATATACATATATGTTATATATGTGTGTGTTTATATATTATATATACTTTAACATATATGTTATATATAATATAATGTATATACTATCAGTTTTGATATATGACATATGTTAGGAGGGATATATATGATATATATGTTAGAAAAGATATACATATATATACACATATGTGTGTGTGGGTATTCATTAGAGTGGCTTGCAGGCTATGATCCAGGCATTATAACAATGGCTGTCTCCTGTCTCCCAGTGGAAAACCTGTCTCTGGCAGCTGTTCAGTTCATAAGACTGGATGTCTCGACAGTCCCATTCTGCTGCTGGAGTTCCAGAAGATTCCTAGAAAACTGCTGGTCTTCTGTCTACATTGGAGATCCTGAAGATGTGGGCTGTCAGGGCAGCAGGGGACTGCCTCAGCAGCAGGATGGAGAACTTGTCAGGGAGAGTGAGAACAATCAGGTGAAAAAGAACAAAAGCACCCTTCTTCCCAGTCCTTTTAAGTGGGCTGCCACCAGAAGGCGTGGCCCAAGATATAGGGTGGTTCTTCTCACTTCAAATGATCTTATCAAGAAAAGTCCCTCACAGCTATGCCCAGCTGCCTGGGTTCTAGTAATTCCAGATGTAGTCAGGTTGGCAGCCACGATCAGCCTTGCAGGTCCAGCTGTCACTCACTGTCTTTCATGATTGTCATGATGGGGGCTAAGCATCCAGGTACAGATGTGTGACATGCCTGGAGGAAGTTCCTTATTCCAAGAGGATCTCGCATGAAGTTGCTACAAACACGTCAGCTGAATTCTTGTTACCTCCTTATTTAACTGGGAGAAGCTCAGTCATGTTCCTGGGACAGTGATACTACTGGAGGACAGCCAGAGTTTCTCACCATATAAACTGGTTAAAATTAATGAGGGGTTTCTACCCCATGTTAGATCATTTAGTGCCCAAATAAAAGACATAGAATCTTTATAATAAGCCTTAAAAGCCGTTGAGCTGGGCAAGTATCAACCCTCTGTGGCTCTGTTGTCTACTTCCCCATCAATAACCCCACGATATAACTTGCCATGTTTTGTCTGGGCTGCTCCTACTCCAGTTGGCCAGCCTTCATGGCCGTACTCTCATGATCCACCTACCCCATGGCACTTTCCTCCTTCTCTTCCTCTTCCTCCTCCTCCTTCTTCTCCTCCTCCTTCTCTTCTTCCTCCTCTTCCTCTTCCTTTCTCTGTGGTTTCTGCCTCAAATCCCAAGCCAGACAACTGAAGCCCCACCTACCTCTCTTCTGCCCAGCTATAGGCTGTCAGCATCTTTGTTCAACCAATAGTTTTAAATTAAGGAGCAAGGTTACATTAGCATCACTTGTCCCCAAGGGATCTCCTCGGAAAGGACAACCAGCATTACAATACATAGCTACAGACCAAACCTCAACAATAGGAAACACAAGTGTCTTCACAAGGTGCTAGCTGGACCACCCATCCCACCCTAGCGAGTAGTCTAGTAGAAAATAAGGTCGCCACAGCGTGTCTCACAACTTAGGTTCACACACCTGCAGTTATGCAGGGTCCTTGGCCAGGCTGGATGCTGAGATTCAGTGAGAAGTGAAAGACACTCACATACCCACATACCCTGGCCACACGGCCCATAGCTCAGCTTGGTGGTTTGAATAAGAATGGGCCCATAAGCTCACTTAAGTGTGGCCTTGTTGGAGGAAATGTGTCACTGGGGAGTGGGCTTTGAGATTTCAAAACTCTATGCCAAGCTGGCGCTCTCTCTCTCTCTCTCTCTCTCTCTCTCTCTCTCTCTCTCTTTCTCTCTCTCTCTCCTCTCTTTCTCTCTGTCGCTCTCCACTTCTCTGGACTGTGAATCAAGTTACAGAATTCTTCAGTGCCATGTCTATCTGGATGCTGCCACGCTCCCCACCATGATGATAATGGACTAACCTCTGACACTGTAAGCCAGCCCCAATGAAATGTTTTAATAAGAGTTTCCTTGGTCATGGCGTCTCTCCACAGTAATAGAACAGTGACTAAGCGATAGACTCATTGAGGTGAACAAGGACAAATTACCAAAAAAAGAAGTTGTGATAGAGACAAATGGCTGCTGAGTTAAGAGTATATCAGGAAGTGCCAGCTTACATGGGGATGCCAGTGAGACCGGTGAAATGGGTGACCCAGGGACAGTTCCATTGGAAGGTTGGATAGGGAAGGAGATGCCAATGGTGGGAAGTGGAGAGCGGCAGAGAAAGGGCGGATGTGTGCTGCCATGGAAACCGAGATAGGACCGGGCTTCAAGTCAGTTTGTCAAGGGTCCAAAGCTTCTGAGAGGTTAAGACAAGGAAGGAAATCTGTCAGGTCACCGGGAACCTGATCGGCAGGTGCCAGTGGAGATGGTGGACAGTTTGGGAAGGGTGGAATGGTCACTGTGGATAGAGGGTAAAGTCTAGAGATGGTGAGCATTCATCAAATGGCTGGAAAGCAAGACAATCCAAGTGAACAGAAGGGCAGAAAGGGATGTCATGTAAAGATTTTACTACCCCGCTTTAAGCCTCAGGTGGACCATGCTACCATGCTACCAGCCCCACCCAGAGATCTGAGGATGAAGCGGATGAGACACACACACACACACACACACACACACACACACACACATTTATTTTCAACCTGCTTTATTGGCTCAGTTGCTGGGCTCTTCTAAGCCTTCCTTGGCTGTCTCACACCCTGCTTTTCACTCCTATCTCAGCACCCTAAATCTGCCCTCAACTTCAATTACTCAGTTACCTTCTCCCTGTTCAGCAACCCCAAACTGCCCTCTGCCTAGTTGTGTTTCTCATCCCCCGCTTAGGGAAGCAAGTGGCCTACGGCTGCTCCACCTGAGATCTTGCATGGCTGGTCATCTTTTCTCTTTTCTTTTCTTTTCTTTTCTTTTCTTTTCTTTTCTTTTCTTTTCTTTTCTTTTCTTTTCTTTTCTTTTCTTTTCTTTTCTCTTTCTTTCTTTCTTTCTTCCTTCCTTCCTTCCTTCCTTCCTTCCTTCCTTCCTTCCTTCCTTCCTTCCTTCCTCTCCTCCTCCTCCTCCTCCTCCTCTTCCTCTTCTTCTTTTTTGGTTTTTTGAGACAGGGTTTCTCTATGTAGCCCTGGCTGTCCTGGAACTCACTCTGTAGACCAGGCTGGCCTCAAACTCAGAAATCCACCTGCCTCTGCCTCCCAAGTGCCGGGATTAAAGGCGTGCGCCACCACTGCCTGGCTGGTCACCTTTTCTCCCTCTGAAGCATGGCGGCATAATCTCCCTTTCTCTTCCTACTGTTATGAATCTTAATGTAAGATTCATATCTGTGTTTTCCAATGTTCTTAGTTGACCTCTGTGAAAGGGCCATTTAACCCCCTCAAAGGTCTCGGCAACCAAGCTGTATCAACGAAGGCAATCATGACAATCCCCCACAGGCCAACGTGATAAGGCTGTCTATCCAAGGTGTGTCAAGTTGATATTAAAACTATGGATCATACCTGGGTTTGATCCCCAGCATAGTATAAACCAGGTGTGATGGCTTGTTGCATGTGACCCTGACCAGTAGCCAAATTACAGTTATGAAGTAGCAATGAAAATAATTTTATGGTTGGCAGATGGGGTCACCCTAGCATGAGGAACTGCATTAAAGGGTTGCAGCCATTAGGAAGGTTGAAAACCACTTATGTAGGAAGACCCATTCCCAGTGTGGGCAAAACCGGCTGGTAACATTGCATGCAGATCAAAGGACACGGAAAGAAAAGATCATTTTGCTTTATGAGCATTTATTCTTTACTCGTGCAAGCTGGTTCACCCATCAGGTTGGTGATACTGCTGATTCCTTCAGTGATATCAGAATTGGCTTCCACTCTGGACTGAGTGACTCTCCAGGGGTCCTCCGGGCTTTCGGTGGCAGATTGGGAGTGTCGAAGGCATCTTGCCTCCATGGACCAAGCCTTCTGGACTACTGCATTCTTGGTCTCTCCGGTGTGAAATAGTCTACTCAGTTCTACTCTGACTATCATTCATGTAAGCCAATCTAATTTATCCTCTTTCGACACATCTGTCAGTTCTGTAACGTCTTGAGAAGCTGATGAATACTTCCGACTTTGGCACACCCTTAGAAAGCATCCTACCAGCTGAGACCTATCCTCAGTCTAGGACTTATTTCAAAGATTTCCTGAGAAAGAGAAAGTGCCCAGTGTTCTTTCGACATCTCTTCTGTTAAACACGAATGAGTAATTTCCCTGTGGTTAAGAAATGCCTGACAACTGGGGGTGAGAAGCTCCCACCCCCTCATGTCAAGGAGGCTCAAAGGGTCCAGCCCATTCTCCTCTTGTCAAGCGGGCTCTTATTTTTATCTGTGAGTTGGTGGCCTCTGGTTTACTGTGTCCTTTGAGCGCTATAATCAGTGTGGCACAGCCGTGGTCCCGATCCTATGAATAGCTCTGTCCCAAGCAGTTCTTACATCTCACGGGTGCCTTCTCTTCTCCGAATCTTAATTTTCTCATGAGTAATTGGGAGAGAGGGCAGAGCGGACTCAAGTCAGACCCTTAATCGGATGAGTTATTTCTAGCTGCTTCGGACGGTCCATCCTGCTGTGAAGGAAGCCAGAGGAGCTTTTCCTCAAGGCTCCTTCTTTCTCTTGTTTGCTAAAAGTGAAACAGGTTTATTTAGAATAGGTCGAAGCAGAAAGACTACCGATTCCTTCATTTAGGTGACTTAGAAGTGTGGTCTCCAGGTCAACATCAGAGGCACCACTTGCACACTCGGAATATCCTAGAAATGCACTTGTATTCCACTTTGACCTAGATGTACTTCATCCAAAGTGTGGATCCGAACTGGGAGTGAAGGGACAAAGAGAGGGGGAGGGGTAGAGTGGTAAGATGGGAGATGGGAGGAGGGAGAGAATACTTACATCTTGTGTACGAATCCATAGGCATGCATGGTGCCTGTGTGGAAGTCAGTCTCCAGTGTGTCTTCAGGGGCCTTCTACCTTCTGAGACTGAGTCTCTCACTGGCCTGAAACCTCACACAGGCCAGATGAGCAAGTGGGCCAGCCAGCTTCCAGGGATCTGTCTGCCTTCCCTCCTCTCATCCCATCTCAGCATTGTTCGGAGTATGGGTGTGTACCACCACGCTCAGCTTTGTAACGTGGTCTCTGGGGATCTGAACCTGGGTCCTCATGATTGCAGGCAGGCCAAGTGCAGTACTAACTGAGCTGTGTCTCCCAGTAGTGAAGTTTCTGTTTTAGAAGCCCTCTGATAATTCTGTTACAAGCTAAGGGTTAAGAAGTATTGTGTAGGTCCTTCTTAGAAGGAGTAACAAAATACTCAAGGGAGCAAATATGGAGACAAAGTGTGGGACAGAAACTGAAGGAGGGGCTGTCTGGAGACTATCCCACCTGGGTATCCATTCCATGTGCAGTCACCAAAGGCAGACACTGATGTGGATGTCAGGAAGTGCATGCTGACAGGAGCCTAATATAGCTGTCTCCTTAGAGGTCTGTTAGAGTCTGACATATTCAGAGGTGGATGCTCACAGCTAACCATTGAACTGATCAAGGAGTTCCCAATGGAGGAGTTAGAGAGAAGACTGAAGGAGCTGGAGGGCTTTGCGGCCCCATGAGGAGAGTAATGATACCAACCAACCAGAGCTCCCAGGGTCTAAACTAACAGCCTAGGACCACATAGGGAGGGACCCATGGCTCCAGTTGTATATGTAGGGAAGGATGGTCCTGTCAGGCATAGGTGGGAGAGGAGATCTTTGGTCCCATGAAGGTTAGATGCCGAGTGTGGGGGAATTCGAGGGTGGGGAGGTGGGAGTGGAGGGGGTGGGTGGGGACACATCCTCATAGAAGCAGGAGGAGGGGGGATGGGATAGGGGGTTCCTGGGTGTGGGGAGGTGGAATGGGGTAAGGGGATAACATCTGAAATGTAAATAAAATACCCAATAAAAAAAGAAGAAGTATTGTGTAGCCATAACCATTACCACAGAGGAGATGGTCCCTGATTCCGGAGAATAGAATTGGGATGGGGGCTGAGTGGGTTAGAACTCACCTACAGGGAGGGGCTGAGCCCATTCCCAGGATCCCTTCCTCTTGTGTAACCACGTACACACTAGAGAGAAGGGAAGACGGAGGAGATGGTGATAGGAGTAGAAATGGAGACGGTGTGGACAGCTTAAGACAGGCTAAATATACATCACACAGGTCAATGACATGACAAGGGTGTAATGTAGAAGAATATCCATCACAGGCATTTCCGGAGGCTCACCCACCTTATACTGCTTTAGGGATTGAAAGGTTTGTTTTTTAGGAAAGTTTGAAAGTCCTTGTACTGTGTGTGTGTGTGTGTATGTGTGTGTGTGTGTGTGTGTGTGTGTGTGCGTGCGTGCAACACAGAGGTAGAGGTGAAAAGACAGTTCTAATCCCCTGCAGCTGGAGTTCCAGGCACCCATCAGTCATCATATCCATCAGTCACCAGTGGGATCTTCGGCGCTTGTCTTTTTTTAGTTATTGTGAATCCTACAGTTCTGGGATTATAGATTTATCCTTGAGATCCTGCTTTCAGTTGCTTCAGGCGTCTATCCAGATGCAGTTTCTGACTCATGTGGTAAATGTATGTTTAACTTTCTGAGGAACCTCTATTCTTCCGTCTCCCTCCCCTCTCTCCTCCTTTTCCTCTTCCCTCCTCTCCCTTTCTCTCTCCTCTCTCCACTCTCTCTCCTCCTCTATCCCGTCTCCTCTCCCCTTCTTCTTCCCCTCCTCTATTCTTAGAGACAGGGTCTCACTATGCTGTCCTGACTGGCCTAGAACTCACTATATAAAACAAGCTGGCTTTAAACCCAAACCCTCAGCGATCCCCCTCCTCTGCCTCCTGAGTTCTGGGATTGAAGGCCTAAGTCGTCTTCACTGGCTTTATACTGGTGTTTGTAGCAGCTGCACTATTTCATACCAATCCTGCATGGCAAGTACTTTATCCTATGCTCTCCTCAGCCCAGAAAAATGGTTTTCAAATAGGAATCTGCTTGGGATAATTTACCATATTGTATCATCTTCCCTTACTTCAGAAAAAGGGAAGACAACATCATCTATTTTTATTGTTGTTGTTTCATACATTAAATATTGACTTGTACTGTTTATACTCCGTGGAGTGACTCTCATCTTATTGACAGGAAGTGGGATCTGGACTGCTAAGCTCTTTGAATACAAAGTCTGAGCACAGGGTAAGGCTGAGAGAGAAACAGCCGCCATGGGCCAGAGTCTCATTCTTCCCAAACATTTTTTTTGATCTTCTCTTCCGGTATGATCCCAGCAAGGTTTATCACCGTTTGCATGGTTGTCTTTTGGCTTATTCTTCTTGTTTGTGTTCTGCTGTTCTTACAGATCCAGCCCAGGCCCTTGCATGTGTTAGGCACACAAGACCTTGGAGCTACAGTGTCAGCTCCTTTACCATCTGAGACATTGTCACTAAGTTGCCCAGGTTCTCTCTCTAGCCCCAGCAGGCTTTGAACATGTGACCCTGTGTCTCCAGGCTCAACTGGACTTAATATTTTAAGGCAGATTTCATAGTGGGTAAAAAAAAGCAACTAAGATTCTCCTTATCTTTCTTCTCTTATATTCCTCTTGAATCAACACTGGAACTCCAGGGGTTTTGCAAATATTTTGATTTTTATGAATAGTCTTATTTTATTTCTGACTCTTTCATCCATGATCACATCTGACGTAAAGCAAGTATACAGAACTTTAAAAGCTGGCTTATAGGTAACTCATTCAACGGAGGTCACCGTGAGAATTTGAAGTTATCTGCTTTTAAATGCGCCTTGGAGTATGTTCTTTTTCAGCCGTTGGTTACCTGTGAACACTCTGTTAACATTTGGGCCTGAGGCAGTTTTCTTTCGAGCCAATTTTTATTCTGGTTTCTCTCTGTGCTTTTGAGACTTTAAATGGCCAACTTTGCAGGAAAAGCACACCCTGGGACCATCTGGTGCATATCAAGGTGACCGTGTCTCAACTCATTTAAAGAGACATTCCTTTCTGTGACTTTTCCCCACTAGTATCTTATACACACATTGATACCCTTATCTGGGCTAAGTTTTATAGCTTTGAATTAAGTCAAAGTCACTGCTTCTCAGGGTCCAGCTCCTTCTTGCACAGATTTCCAGCTAACTGTCTCTTCTCTTCTCTTTTTTCTTTTCTTTTCTCCCCCTTCACAATTGTAAACTTCCACTGTAAGCGAGTAGCACTTAGACTTTGCTCCAAATGGACAGTGTAATATAAGCAACATGCCTCTGAGGATGCTCTCTTATTAGTCAGAGACATCTGGGTTGCAAAGTCTTGGAAAGGCCTGTGGGGTTTTAGGTTGCGTTTGTGACAGTGTTTGGGCTGGATCAAGTGTACAATACCTGCACTCTTCTCCAACATGGCTGCCGGAAGCTGTCTGGGTGGCTAAGCCTCAGACTGCCTTTGATCCCCAGTGTAGTTTGCTTTATCTTGTGAGACAGGCAGAATGAGAGACGAGCCGGAGGCGCACCTAATCTGGGAGACTCCCTTTTTTTTAAATGTTGTTTTGTTTATCAACACAGAGGGTCCTCTCTGTCCTAGCTAACTCCTGCTCAGTCCTACAATGATGGGGAACTCTGGTTTACAAAGGTTCAAGAAATTTCAGAAGCCAGAGCAAAGGTCATCTGAGTATTAAGCTGAGATCTGGGTTGCCATGCCAATGGAAATGCAGACAGTCAGATCCTTCTCTAAAACGGCATTATTACATCTTCAAAGTGGTCTTAATACTGAGGTTTCCCTTGCGTATTTCAACATGTTTGTTCTGTGAATAAAGGAGTTGGAATGGCCCCCAACTGGACAACTGAGATTCTGGAAGCTTGGATCATTGTTCTGACTTTGCTTTCTCTTCATGGTACAGGGAGAGACCATCCTGGGGCAGAAGTGACCCAATATAATTAATCCATGTGACTTTCCAATGAAAGGAGAGCCTGTGTTAGGGAATGGGCCAGGAATAGAGAAGACTGGTTCTTTTAGTCAATGCTTCAACCCTGAGCTGCCTGGGTAGAACCAATCTTTCTCCTTCTGGTTGTTCTGTGAGAACCAGAGTAGCTTTCCCCAGACTGCCTGTGCTGGCTTCTTCACTTGGAATCTCAATCTTCGCAGGGACCAAAAATATGTATGGCTAGAGGTGCAGGAAGCGTGTGCCACTTGCATAACAGACAAGTGACTTTTTCTGGGATGGGGTGGTTCTTGGAAACGAAGCGGGGCAGAGAGCCTGGGGCTCACCACGGCCTCTTGAGTTTCCCAAGTCAAATGCTCTTCAGGACTTTAGAAGGACTTACGCAAAGCTTGTTTGAATAACCCACGGGCTCTGTCACAGGTGTTCTGTAAACACCGAGTGACCTAATGAATAAAACATAGAACAGAGTTCCAGAATAGTTTCATAGTTGATCTCGAAGGCTGTGCTAGTCATTAAACCCTAAATATCTTTAATGATAGCCACCTGATAGAGTTATATAGGGTCATATATCATATAACAGATTTTAAAGCGTATAATTTTTTTTGTAGCTTGTTTGCTGTGCTCATTCTTTCAGAATGTATTTGAGCTAATTTTATACACATTTTCCACTGGATCGATTTCAGATTGTTTTCCTGATCTTAGCGTCTACTCTTAAGAGCCTTGTCTTGTGGAGCTGGCGTTCATAAGAAAAGGTGTCGAAAAGGTTAAAAAAAAATGAAGTTTTCATAAAGAAAGGAAAACCCCAGAGGGGGAAATGATTCTGTCTTCCTATTCTGTATTTCTGGGCCTGGTGCCATTTATCGATTGGAAAGACTTTGTCATGAGCCGTATCTTGGGAGAAGGAAAAAGAAATGTTTAGAAATCGTAGGAGTTCGATTGCTGGGTTTTGTACTTTTACTTTCTAGAAACGACACCTTCCCTTCCGTGCTTTGGGATACAGCAGGTGTATATTTTCAGTAAATGCGTTCGTGTGTTTGCTGATTCTTTTGGCAGGTGGAGGCAAAGCTGTGTCTCGGACACTCGTGCCGTTCTGCCGTTCACAGGATCGATCAACAAACAGCTTCCCACACTGGGCCCCACCCTGTCCCATTGCCTCTCTTTCTATTAGAAGATCCCTCCTTGCCAGGGCCAGCCTTTTCCATATTTACTTTAGTAATTATCGTGTTTTTTGAAATATCTTATGGAGACCTGGATCTATCCATCTTTGCTTTGAAGGATGTTGAAACCACTTTGCTTAAACAAGTGTTTTAAGAAAGGCCCAAATGACCTTTTACGTACTTGGAGAGTTCAAACCGGTACTGCTGTCAGATACTTCGAGCATAACAAGAAAAATCACAAGGTCATCATACTTTCTTGCCTATAACCAACCAGATAACATTGGCTAAAAATAAAAAAATAATAATAATTAGAAAATTCAATGTAAGAAGAGGCAGCTATTTAAAGATACCTGGACACAGGACAGATAGAAAATATAGATTATTCTAAAACAGCATGCTTGTGACATAGGGGATCAGGACAGTGATCTGCTATATTCTGGTCCAGCAGGGCCTGCTTGCTGTACACTTTTTTTTTTTTACTTCCGGCCCCCGCTCGCTCCAGGTCCCCGCTCGCTCCGGGTCCCTGCTCGCTTCGGCCCAAAGGTTTTTACTTATTTATTATATGTAAGTACACTGTTGCTGTCTTCAGACATCCTAAGAGGGCATCAGATCTCATTATGGGTGGTTGTGAGCCACCATGTGATTGCTGGGATCCGAACTCATGACCTTTGGAAGAGGAGTCAGTGCTCTCAACCACTGAGCCATCTCTCCAGCCCGCTTGCTGTATACTTATGGGCCCCAAACCAAGGCTGTATCTGAAGGAACTAGGGACTAAAGATCAGGGTCAGAGAAACACTTGCAAATTTAGTGCTGGGCTATGTTCTTGTTTGCTGTGCCTGGGATTGAACCTGGAGCCTTTTGTATGCTTAGGTTTGGAGCCGTGTGTCCTCATCCCACCTGGGACTTTAAAAATCTATGATAAAAATATTTCTTATTGTGTGTGAATGCACACACTCGTGTGAATGTATGTGTGTTCTTGCACAAGAGCACGTGTGCACATGTGTGCTTACCTGCATGTTCGCACCAGTGCCTGCATGTGGGTGAGGCCTCAGATCCCCTGGAGCTGGAGTAACAGGTGGGTGGTGGTTGTGATCTTCCCAGTTTGGGTGCTGTGAACCAAATAGAGGTTCTCTGGAGCAATAGTCTCATTGTGTCATAGTGTAAGCACTATTAGCCACTGAACCATCTCTGCAGCCCCCTCCCCAACGAGGGAATTTAAAAGGAAAATCTTGGCAGTAACGGAACTATAGAGGGCATGCAGGTTTTCAGCACCGACCTGTGAGAAACCTTAGGCTTCCTCCCTAAATACCCTCCCTAAATATCCTCCCTGCCAAGCATCTTGCTAGAAACCAGAGAAGCAAATTGACTCGCTTCATAGAAGACAGAGCTGCTTGGAAGAGATCTGGACATAGTCCCATCAGTTATTATACTGGGCATTAATTGGCTAAACTTTTCAATAAAAAGGCAGAATGTGTCAGACTAAGAAATGATTAAAACTAACTAATGCTCTCTACAGAAGATGCAGTTTTTATGGCGGGAAATTTTCCATTGACAAAAGGACGAACAAGAGAGAGAGAGAGAGAGAGAGAGAGAGAGAGAGAGAGAGAGAGTTAGTCATAAAGGAAAAGCAGTTATAGACTTTTAAATAAAGTAAAGTAAATAAAAAAT
Source organism: Grammomys surdaster (assembly GCF_004785775.1). Classification (NCBI taxonomy): domain Eukaryota; kingdom Metazoa; phylum Chordata; class Mammalia; order Rodentia; family Muridae; genus Grammomys; species Grammomys surdaster. Next base: position 4,104,157 of record NW_021604786.1, on the reverse strand, counting down.
AAAGTACTTTTAAATAAAGTAAAGTATAGTAAAGGAAAAGCAGTTATAGACTTTTAAATAAAGAGTATGAGGGCCAATAAGGACGGCCAGTTCTAGGCTTTCAGGATAAGATCAAATGTACACAAAAGAAGGAGCTTTATTTTTTTTATTTTTTTATTTTTTGTTTTTTTTGGTTTTCTGGTGTTTCGAGACAGGGTTTCTCTGTGTAGCCCTGGCTGTCCTGGAACTCACTCGGTAGACCAGGCTGGCCTCGAACTCAGAAATCCACCTGCCTCTGCCTCCCAAGTGCTGAGATTAAAGGCGTGCGCCACCACCGCCTGGCTGAAGGAGCATATCTTAATGAAACAAAAATGGTCAAAATAATCCCAAATTACTATATATTGTCTCACTAAGTATACAAATAAATAAGAACATTTGACTTAAGCTCGGGAAAAACAATTTAGGCAAAATCAAAATGTTAACCATAAAAATATATGTGCTTTGCAGACATTGAGAGTTCATGGAGCAAAATAGCAAAAATAAATACTCAGGCAACAAACTAAAGGAATAAATAAGCCTATGCATCAACTGAAAGTTGGAGACACCCTTCACCTCCCCCGACAAAAAACTGGCCAGGATGTAAAATTTCAGAACGCGAGTAACCACCAAAGACTACAGACAACCACAGAACACTTCTTTTAATGTGTCCATGAATCATACCCCATGACACTTTGTATGTGACAAATCCTGTTTTTAATAGGCTTAAAAATGGAAATATTATAGATTAAGTTTTCTCACTACAGTGGAATTAAACGAAATTAAAGAGTGGGGGAGCCGGGCGGTGGTGGCGCACGCCTTTAATCCCAGCACTCGGGAGGCAGAGGCAGGCGGATTTCTGAGTTCGAGGCCAGCCTGGTCTACAGAGTGAGTTCCAGGACAGCCCGGGGTACACAGAGAAACCCTGTCTCGAAAAACCAAAAAAAAAAAAAAA
>NW_021604786.1:4081746-4098187 GCF_004785775.1 Grammomys surdaster | reverse complement strand
GAGGAGGGAGGAGGGAGGAGGGAGGAGGGAGGGAGAGAAAATATCATGTCAGCCAGTAGATGGCACTGTGGCGTTGTGCTTGAAGTGAAGTTACAAGGTGACCATTTGTCTCCACTGCAATCTGGCATGATTAAGGCAAAAACGACTTCATATTTCATTTAGAAAAATACCGTTTAATAAACAAGCAGATAGGTTTTCATTGAGTCCTGAGCAAGCCTTTCTTCCTTGTTTATAACTTGCATCCCATTGCCTTTGATGTCTTAGCTTTACCTGAGGTTAAGAATGTCTTTTTCACCCTGTTCTGTGTAGAAACCCAATGACTTGACCATGAGTGTTTCAGTTTCCAAACACCCAAATGGTTCACTGTTATCTTTCCTTCTGTTCAAAGTAGAGCCATGAAAACGTCTGTGTGGTCTATGATGATACATACATGTACGTGTGTGTATGTACACACACACTGCCCTCCTCTTCCCCCATTACCGTTTCAGCCAGCTGCATAGTATAATATTATATTACAAAGTCTGAAATACCAGGGCTAGGATGTAGCCCATGTTGTAGTGTGCTAGCCCAGCATGCAAGAGCCCCTAGATTCCATCCCCAGCACATATAACATTGTGTGTGATTGCACATACGCCCAGCAGGGGCAGGAGGATCAGGAGGTCAAGGCGCTTCTTGGCTACCTAGTTGGAGTCCAGATCCTATTTCAAATAATAAAACGAAACAGGTTTCGATGAAAGCACACACTCCCACTCCCTGCCCGCCGCAGGTCTCTTCTGCCTGTTCTGCCTGCTGGCACTGCCATCCACCGCAGTGTGGCTCTCTCTCAGCACTCCGTGCAGCATCTAGGACATCAATAGGGATGTCCGGAGGACACTTCCTAGCTCCTTTTCATTGTTCTTTGCAGCTTCCTCTGTGGTACTCCTGGGCTGTGGCAGTGCTTGCTTTCTTGGCTGTGTTAGCGTAGCTGACCCATATTCCCTATCTTTTCCAGAAGGGACAACCTCCTAAGTCTTGAGGTCTCTAGGATCGCAATGACCTCGGATAGTTTTCTTTCAATCCAGAATTCGACTATCTTGGAGTATGCATGCGGGGTGGAGGGGGGGGGTGTTCCATTCTGGCAAATGACACAGGCCCCAAATCGGGGCACTCCATATTTTCCTCCCAGAAAAAGCTTTTCGAAAGCAAACTCAGTTCTCTCTGCTCAACATATTCCCAGGGTTCTTCGTGGCTCAGTAAGTCTCAGATCTTCAGCACTGTTCTGTGATCTGTGTGAGCCTTCCTTGCATCGTGAGGAGGGCAGCCTCAGTAGGCTTTTTCTCCACGTTGCTACACAGGCCTTTGGCAAGCAGCCTATAGATCTTGGGGACCACTCTCCTTTCTGCCTGGTGTTTCCATGCAGCCCTGCTTGTGCTCGGCCACGCCCACTATTAATCACATGCCCTCATAAATGTCCCTGCAGGTGATCTGAGGTCTTCTGTGACAGATCCTCACCTCAGATCACATCTATTCTGGCATATTTTTCCCCCTCAGCTCTGAATGCGTTTTTGCGCATTGCTGTTTTCTGTGGTGTGATATGCCACGCGGTGCAGACTGACTGGCTGGCTCTCTGTTGTATCCTGGTTCCTAGCAACATTCCGGGGATGGCCCCGGGCTGGCATCCCACTACTGTGAACTGTGGGAAACAAGTGTGCCAGGCATGTCAAGGGCAATGATGTTCACTTTCTGAACCTTAGCACCTCACTGGGAATTCATTTTTTAAAAAGTGTAAATAATGGCAAACAGTGAATGAGAGATTTGTTTGAAATCATTTACGTGTAAGCGAACCTTTTAGAATACAAACTATATTGTATGTATTAGCTTAACCTTTTTAAGATTTTTTTTATAGAATGGGTACAAATTTTAAATTTTGCTTTGTTTTTGATTATGCCTAGCTACTACTGTAGATGACATCAGTCAGATAATGCAGTGGGCCATGCTCATTGTCAGCTTGACCGGATTTAAAATCATCATGGAAATAGACCACTGGGTATGTTTATAAGGAAGTGTAACAGAGGAAGAAAGAGCTACCTTCCATGTGGGCAGCTCCGCAGGCTGGCATCCTAGCCTTAGTCAGACTGAGCACCGTTGATACTGTCTCTGCTTCCTGACTTCAGATCCAATATAGCTACTTCATGTGCCTTCCCGGCAGCGAAGGCCTGGAGCCCTCTGATGATGACTCAGAACCAATCTTTCCTTCTTTTAACTTGCTTTTGAAAGGTATTTTGTTACAGCAACAATAAAAGTGACTAATAGAGATGACAAGTTCTTGGGCATCGTGTCATTTGGATATATAAGATATATGTATATACACTAGCCTACGTTTCTATAAATATTCTCAAATTCAGTGAAAGGCATTAAGATACTTGTATTTTTAAACTCTTATCATTTTCCCAGTAATTAAAATGGCAGCCCTAATCAACCACAGACGACAATTACTCCTAAAATATACCTGAGTTCTGTGTCTAAATTTGAGCACCCCGGGAGAACAGCAATAGCTCACTGCTTTTCAAGATAAAACTGTCTAAGCCAGGCCTCTATTAAAGTGCATTTTTCTAAATCAACGTCCATAGATAGCTTTTCTTCACTGATTGAAAAACTGCCTCTTCAAATAATAGGTATAGAGTACCTCCCTGCCACATGGCTTGCAGTTATATTTTCTTGGAGACACACTGAGGTCTCTTCCTTTTAGCTAATCTGCAAGAGGAAGTGGCTGAGAAAAGAGGGCCGTTGTGTGTGTGTGTGTGTGTGTGTGTGTGTGTGTGTGTGCATGTGTGTATGTGTGTACATGTATGTGTGTGTTCCTGTGTGTGTGTGTGTGTGTGTGTGTGTGTGTGTGTGTATGGACAGTTAGTCATGACAAGTGGAACCTAGGCTGCCTTTGGAAGGTCCCTGCTGTGACTGGGGATTACTTTTATAAATCTTTCTGTTGCATTTCTCCTCCCCAATAGAAAATGAGGTGATTTATAAGCTAATTACGTCTTCATTTGTCTCAAAGGACAATTTCAAAAGCCTTCTGGTTTGATTTCGAGATGTCTTTATTCATCTGTCTTGAAACTGAGAAAGGAAGGGAAAGTTTTCATGGCCACCCAGTTGAAATTACTGACAAGTCTGGTGGTTTTTTATTTGTTAGTTTGTTTCTTTGTTTTTGGGCTATGCAGAAGCTGTTTAAGAAGTAAACAGGAAGCACCGACTGCCATCATGGCACACGCTGCTAATGCAGTATTCTGAAGGAAGATGCCTGAGGGCTATGAGTTCAAGGCCAACTGTAACTATATCAAGAGTTCAAGGCCAGCCTGGTCTATATAAAACCTTCCCTTAATAAGCCCAGAAGAGTAGAAAGATATTTAAAACAAGGCAAGGATTAACAACATCTACCCTACCTATTTATTGTTTGAGGAGTCCTTCAATCTCCATTTTTCTATAGAAGCTTCTATCCAGAGATAGACCAGGCCCACTGAGCCAGTGACAGTCTGGTAAGTAAAGATCAAGGCAAGAGAGTAGACCTTGTCTTACACTCCTTGTTCGCTTCTCTGGAGAAAAACACAGATGTGCACGGCATAAGTTGGCTGAATTCTTCATTTACGGTTAGAACCTTTTATTTGGTTTCTTCTGGCAGAAAGTAAGGCTAAGCAACATGTGGACACAGTTGGTTTATGAAGCTCAAAAGCCCAGTGGGAATTACTTTAACATGGCGCTTTAAGATGGGTAGCGGCACTCACTCACCATTCCCAGATCTCCATTTCTTTCTCTGTGGTATCAGAACACCTTCCTTTTCCATCGGCTCTTGTTGCATGTTGGTGGGTCCAGGCAGAGCCTGCCACCATTATTATTAATGTAAGTATGTGCCGGTGGGGGAAAAATCCCATGTATTCATTTATTTTTGCAATGCTAAATTTGCTAGATTGAACCCAGGAACTGACACATACTGGGAAAGACAAGTGTGTAACCGCCTGAGAAAAATTCTTAAAATATAAGAAAGTGGAAGGAACAATCCCCAACCTCCACCTCAAACCAGCCTCCAATGTCACCGTGTGGATAAAATGACAGTTTACATATAATGTATTAGAATTTTCTTGACTCCTATTAAGTTTTTAAAGTTTTTTTGTATGTATGTATGTATGTATGTATGTATGTATGTATGTGTATGATGTATATATATATATGTAGACATATGTATATATGATGTTAGAGTATATATATGTGCATATGATATGTGTGTAGATATATATGTATATGATGTATGTATATATATGGCATGTATATGTATGTAGATATATATGTATACATGTGTGTATGATGTATGTGTATATATTGTGTATATGTGCATGTAAGGATATATGTATGTGCATATATGATGTATATATGTATATGGTATGTATATGTATGTGTATAATGTATATATGTGTGTGGTGTATATATATGTATATATATTTATGTGTGTATGATGTATGTGTTGGGTATGTACATATGTGTAGATACATATGTGTGTATTATGTATGTATGTGTATATGGTGTATATTTGTGTGTATGGCATACGTATGTATTTATGTGTATAATATGTATGTGTGTATATATATACAGATATATGTTATATGTGTGTATGTATATATTGTATGGTATATATATGTAGATATATATGTATGATATGTATATGGTGTGTACATGTGTACAGATATATATGTATGTATGTGATATATGTATGCATGTGAATGATATGGATACGTGTGTATATGTTTATGTTTTATGTATGTATGTGTGTGTTCCAAGTGAAAGCATGTGCATGTGTGTGTAGGTTAGAGAGCAACCTCGCTGTGGTCTTCACCATCCACCTTGTTTGAGACCAGGTCTCTTAATTGTTCGCTGCTGTGCATGCCAGGCTAGCTGGTCCATGAGCCCCAGGAATGTTCCTGTCTCCACTCACATCTGACAATAGGCTCTCTGGGATTATAAAGAATGGAATCACACTTGACTTCACGGGAGTCCTGAGATTTGAACTCTGTACCCCACACTTGCACAACAAATGATTTTTCACACTGAGCCATCTCCAGTCTTCTTCTGCGTTCTCTCAGGGTATGAGGTCATGTGTTTGTACACTGTGTTACTGAGGATGCGCGTACTGTGGACCATATTGTATCTGCTGACGATCTGACTCTTTAAGACATAAAGTTTTGTCTAGGATAACGGTTGCTGTTTCCAAGTCCACTTTTCTCAAGGGAAGGGAGCTGCTGTGGTGTGTCCCAATGCCTCTGTCTCATGCCTTCTCTCATTGTCTGCTTGCTGTGTCTGCTCATGTCCCTGTCTCCTTCTATTCCGGTCTCTCCCTTCCGTCCCCTCACTTTACACTGCCTGTGTTTTTACATTCTTGTGGATTTTCAGGGATGCCTGTTGCTGGTTGTTCTTGTGCTGTTTTGTTTCTAGTTATTTTTGCTCTCTTTTGGTGCTAAGGACCAAACCCAGTGCTTTGTACATCCTAAACATGTGCCCTACCACAGAGCTAGCCCCCAGCTCTGGGTCTTGTATCTTTATCCAACTTGAAAATTACATTTTGAAAATTGACATGTAAAATGTCTGTGTGAAAATTATTGACATGACTTGGTTCATATATATTATTTTGGTGTCTATTTAGTATTTATTTTACACACACACACACACACACTGTTTTTGGTAGAGACAAGGTCTCTTCTATCCACACATGACCTCTAACTCTTGATCCTCCTGCCTCTGCCTCCCAAAGGATAGCAATATAAGCATGTGTGCCCACACCTGGCCACTGCACTTTTTTTTTAAGTATTTATTCTCTGTCTTTCTTTTGGAATAACTACTTTTAGATTTTATATAACCTCATTTATTTGCTCATAACCATAAACGTACACATTTAATGTCCCGTCTTTAGACAACATATTTGCCGTGCTTCGAAGCTCATCCTTTTGTTTGTTGATTCAGCTTTTTACTTATGTATGTGCCATAAACTCCATACAGCATTACCTTTATGTTACAAGGTGAGATGTATATTGAATATTGGACTTTTTTTTCCAAATGTTTCCCAGTGATACCACTTCTGTCTTCCACAAATTCAGCATTCGTGTGTTTTTACCGTTCCTCCAGGTTTCCATTGTTCTTGAGAAGTCTGGTGGCGTTAAGTTTTGTCTTCGTTTCATTGTCTAAAACAATCGTATCTTTATTTTTGCTGAACACAGAGAGATCTATTTGCAGACGTTGAAAAACCGGTACTGACGTTCCAGTTGACTCCGTTTCCAAGCAGAGCCTATGCTCGTTCTTCTTTGTCTGTGATGGTCCTTAATTTCATGACTTCTGGCTGCTAGACCATTTTCTCATTATTACATCGCCTGCTTTCCCCCAACCCCGTCCCATCAGATTGGACCTCTCTCTCTCTGCATGTAGCCCAGGCTGGCCCCACACGAGTTTCTCCTCCATGCTAGGATTACAGGTGTATGGCCCCAACCAAGAAACAACTGACACAAAGTCGGTCTGACACTAAGACGTCGCATACCGCAGGAGCTTGTGGGAGGAGGAATGTAATGTGCTTACAGTGAATGCATCGCATGCTGAGTGGGTGTGCATTTGTCCCATGCCAACGTCTGAAAACTAAGCCAAATACGTGAGTGAGGTCTGGGGACTCTGCCTCATTGACTCCATTTTTATTAAACACGCATGTTTCATTGAGAATTGCATCACGGTTATTCCCGTGCACTATCAGATCTAATAGCTTATTACTCCATCCTAAGAAGAGGCAAAATTCCTTTAACTCTTTCTTATTTTAAGAATTTTAAAGCCGGGTGGTGGTGGCGCACGCCTTTCATCCCAGCACTTGGGAGGCAGAGGCAGGTGGATTTCTGAGTTCGAGGCCAGCCTGGTCTACAAAGTGAGTTCCAGGACAGCCAGGACTACACAGAGAAACCCTGTTTTGAAAAACCAAAAAAAAGAAAAAAAAAGAATTTTGTACTTGGGATGGAGAAGTGGCTCAGTGGCGGCTCCTCCAGAGGTCCCGAGTTCGATTCCCAGCACCTACCTGGCCGCTCACAACTGTCTTTAACTATATTCCTATGGGATTCAATGCCTTCTTCTGGTGTGCAGATGTACATGCAGACAAAACATTCACATACTTGAAATAAATAAATCTTAAGAAAAAAAGAGAATTTTATACTTATTTTCAGTTTTCCATTATTTCAAAGACTGTTAGAAATTCTTGACATGAGTCTTTGCTTTATGTCTCTCTGGTACATATGCTGAAGTGACATCATCATCATCATTAGTAGTAGTATTACTGTTATTGTTTTATTATTTTGTTTGAGTTTTTATAAGTAAGGGTTTCTCTGTGTAATATCCCTGGCTGTCCTGGACTTGCTTCATAGACCAGGCTAGCCTCAGACTCACAGAGATCCACCTGCCTCTGCCTCCTGAGTGCTGGGATAAAAGGCGTTGGCCACCATGCCTTGTGACCTGAAATTATTAAGTCAGGAGAGTTGTGAGTGTTTAGGTCCTGCTTAGTACTTGATGGGCACATTATATCAACGTCCCCGGGGAACACCCTCGATGGATAACACTATTTGTTTTGTTCTTGAGTGAGCACTTACCAAAAGCAGTCTCTCTGTGAAGTCCATTGCCAGGAAGAAATAAGAGCAGCTTTTCCTCCTAATGTCTCATAGGAGAGTGACCAAGAGACAGAACCCCATCACCAGAGGTGACATATCTGGAAAACTAAATAGTCTTGAGAAAGAGGCAATGAACCCCTTCTTGGGAAAAGTCCACAGTGGTGCACTTTCAGTGACCATTTAAAGATTTAGTTTATGATGAGGTTAGACAGAGAACATGGTTCTATTGAGAGAGATATTCAAAATGGCGGCACTCAATCTGGCTTTTCTTAATCAGCCGCCATGTTCCTGACTAGCCTAGGCCTGCGGCCAGGAGCGGCTGTGGCTGAACTGCCACTGCTCAGCTCGGGCTGTCCGCTCAATCAGTCAGAGACACCAGCCCTGCCACCCATGAGATGCCAGCGTGGGAGATGGCTCTGCCAATCTACCACGCTGTCTCCACAAGGCTTGGCTGAGCCCAGACTATCCCGTCATCCACGTGGACTCGGTACGAATGCGACTCTGATGCTTAGATTATCCAAAGGCTTTATGAGTTTGATAATGCTCAATAACAAGATGCCCACACAATCAGAGGTGTAACCCAATACCCAACCTAGACATACCAACTACCTTTGACTGCTACAGACATGTGCACATCTGCTTCCATGTTCCTCTCTCTCTCTCTCTCTCTCTCTCTCTCTCTCTCTCTCTCTCTCTCTCTCTCTCTCTCTCTCTCTCTCCTCTAGCTTCTCTTCATTCTCCTCTTCCTCTCCTTACTTCTCCTCTTCCTCCCCTTACTCTTCCCACCTTAGCTCTTCCTACATGGTTCAGCTTGACCAAGAGTCTTTGTTATATTATGTATACCGTAGGTTTTATTCCGTCTTGTCTTCTCAGCAGCAGACAGTGCATTTCTGCACTGAGGCAGGATCTTTCTTACTGTGTCTGATGCTGCACTGTGAACTGCAGGCTAGCTGACCCATGAGCTTCTGGAGATTCTCCTGTCTTTGCCTCTTATCTCACTGTAAGATGCTAAAACTACAGGCAGGTTTTAGCTACATCCTACACTTTAACAAAGGCTCAGGGGAACAAATTCAGGATATCCAGCTTGTGTGGCAAGTCCTTTTCCCATCTGAGCCATGTCCCTGATCTTTGTTTAACCATTTTAAATACTGTATATGAGTTGTGTGAAATATCAGTTTCATTGTGATGTCATGTATAAGTAAGGACAGTGTAACTGCATCTCCAAATGTTTGTTAATTATTAAAAACAGTGTTCTGCTATTTAAGGTAACAACCTCATTCTCCAGCTCTGTAAAGACTTTAATAAGCACAGTTAGTTTTTTAACTAAGTCTCCTTTTCCTGTGATTCATCATCTTAAGATTTCAGCAGAGAATATTAGGTTATTTCGAGTTTATCTCGCATGCATAGCGGATATTTAAACTTGAGCTGTTTCATTATACATTTAGTTAAAGTGCTTAAGCGACTGTCGGGTGCATCCTTGGATGGCTTGCCTGTGGCTCTCCCTGGCCTCTCTGGTTCCTACTGCTGTCATTCCACAGTGTTTATTAGCCCTGAAGTGGGAGATGAGAGAAGAAGGCATCCAAGGCTGTGTACTGTGTCTTTGTTAAAAATATTATTAATATGATACTTTACATGAGATTTTCAGTGTGTTATATTGAGGTTAAAATCTATCGATTCCTCTAATGACTAAGACCATTCTGTGTTCTGAGTAACATGCTGTGCTTGAGAGTTGGGCAAACGCTTGCTCATCCTTTGGAGCCAGCTGGTGTAGAGGACACCTATGAGGTATTCTATGAATGACTTGGGACTATTGGTCTGATGTCACTTGTGAACAGAGAGAATACGAATTACCATGGCCAGTCCTTACAAGGCACACTTCTGGGCTTTACCAGTTCCTTGTGGGCTCCTTTGCCATCTTCATTTTTTGATCAAACGGTATGATTTGTACCGTGGCTACCAGCCCGTTGACTTTACTTACATTGCAATCAAGTCAGGAGATGCAGAGTCTGTGGAAGAGCCCAGAGAGGTCATCTCCTTCAGATGGATGAACAGAACATAAGGGAACCACCTGTAAATGTTGAGGATTTCAGGTACCCAGTAGGATGCGTGATTGGGAGGGTGAGATGAGCCTGAGGCTCAACTCTGTGTTGCTGATAGCTTCATAGTCAGATTTTTTGTTTGTTTGTTTGTTTGTTTGTTTGAGACAAGGTTTCTCTGTGTAGCCCTGGCTGTCCTGGAATTCACTCTGTAGACCAGGCTGGCCTCGAACTCAGAAATCCGCCTGCCTCTGCCTCCCAAGTGTTGGGATTAAAGGCATGCGCCATCACTGCCTGGCTCAGATGTTTTTTCATATTCAGGAATCATACTTATTTTTGAAACAGGGTCTCACTTTGCAGTACTGTCTGGCCCAGGACTCACAATTTAGAATAGATTGGTCGCAAAGTCCCAGAGATCCACCTGCCTCTGGCTCTCAAATGCTTAAGGTGCATTCCGCTAAATTTATTATTAGTTAATTTTCTACTCTGATGTAAAAATGGGCTTGTGAAATAATTTGAGTTCTTGACAATCTTTTTGATAAAAGTATACTTTAAAAAATTCCTTGATTATTACATACATACACACACACACACACACACACACACACACACACACACAAATAAATCAGAAGTATTTTGATCTTATCCAGCCCAAGTACTTTCCTTTAACTCCCCCAACCCAGGACCTATCTTCCCATCTCCCTCTTGACTTGATGGCCTTTAAAAAAATCATTATTGTTATTAAAAACCCCCTGAGTCCATGTGTGAATAGGTATGGTGCATCTACTGGGATGTAGGTGAACTACCAGAGACTGTATCCCCAAAGAAAGCGACCCTTCTTCTGTCAGGAGCCATTGACTGTCAGTAGAGCTTCAGCTAAGAGTGGTGTCTTGGAAGCTCCTCCCCCATCCATGCTGGAACTTTTGAGTGGCTTGGTGCTGTGCACTGCTGTGTGCATCAGGAACTCGGTGCAGACTGTATTTGGGTGGGATGCATGACTCTTATTAATGGTTCAAACATTCAGGCTTTGTGGCGCTTCTATTTCTTGGCTCTTGTGTCAGAATGTGCCTGCCTTTGTGTTTGGTCCCCGGGCATGCAGTCCTGGCAGTGCTTATTAGTCAAGGACAATAGACAGTATCCAGGCAAGGTGAACTGTTTCAATTCAAGAGAAAATGGTTGTGTGAAAATTAGATAAAAGGAGATAATCCGAGATCTAGATTCTTTTTTTAAAAAAATATTTCTTTATTTTATGTACGTGAGTACACGGTAGCTGTCTTCAGACACATCAGAAGGCATTGGATCCCATTACAGATGGTTGTGAGCCACATGGTGATCCACCTCTGGATCAGGAGTCAGTGCTCTTAGCAGCTGAGCCATCTCTCCAGCCCCAGATCTAGATTCTTTATGGAGGCATGGGGATGATTGCCAAGATTCCTTCTTCCATCTTGCATCCCTGATTGCTTCGTGCTACCCCCCAACCTCAGCACCATTCCTGTCTCTCATAGTAACAGATGACAGTATAAGCACTCATCGTGTCAAAAAACCTTGAGAGATAACTGCTTTCTCCTCGATCCTGCCTTCTCTGCCTACACACACCAGCTAACCTGTTCCCTCTGCTACCAAACCCCAGCTCAGTTACATCTACTTTCTTTTCTCTTTCTTTTTATTCTTTTTTTTCTATTTGCTTAACTCATATTTTACTCACTACATCCCAGTCATGCCCCACCCCAGTCTCCTCCCAGTCTCCCATCACAAATCCCTCCCCCCATTACCCCCTTTCCTTCTCATCAAGAAGTTCGGGAAGCCCTCCTTGGGTATCAACCTGGCCTGGGACATGAAGTCCCAGCGGAACTAAGTGCATCCTCTCCCTCTGAGGCCCAACCAGTCAGTGCCCCTAGGGAAGAGGGATCTAATGGCAGACAGCAGTGTCAGATACAGGACCCGCTCCAGTTGTTAGGGGACCCACATGAAGACCAAGCTGCACCCCTGCTGCATATATGTAGGGAGCCTAGGTCCATTCCCAGCATGCTCTTTGGTGGTGGCCCCGTGAGCCCAGGTTAGTTGACTCTGTAAATTCTCCTGTGGTATCTTTGATCCTTCCAACTCACTCAACCCTATCCCCCACTCTTTCACAGGTCTCTGTCAGCGGGGCCACTGTCTGCTGTAAGGCAGGCCATTGTCTCTCATCTGAATGCCTCTTAACCTTCTTCTGCTCTTTACCTAGACCTGCTGTCTAACTCCTCTCCACAAAGCCATGTCCCTCTCTCTGTCCCTTTCTCTCTAGGACCCCATTGTGCCCACCTCCCTCTGGATTTTCATCTCATCTTGATCTAGCTTCTACACCCAGTCCCTCTGATTGCTAGGCAGGCTTTTGTCTACGCAAACACACTGAACTACTTCCTACCTTAGGGTCTTAGGACAACCACCCCTTCTCTTTCAATAGTGGCTCTGTGTCATTCTGAAAGCCTCATGTCCCACATCACATCCCTTTCTTTCATTCCTTCTGGAGCTCTGATCTGACCACTCACCCACCCAGCCTGGGCCAGCCCCGCCAAGTCTATGTTCATAGCATCACAAGGTGCATCCTCCGCTGTGGTCCTGAGCCTTCTTTGTGTCCTGACGTCACCTAGTGCTTCTTTCTAGAACATAAATGCTATATGGATGCCAGAGACCTGTAGAACAGAGTGCTACAGATGCAGGGACCTGCCTGCCCATCTTAGCCACCTTATTTCCACAGCAACAACCAGCAGGAGATTTTGCACTCAGTGCATGGCATGGCCGTCCAGTCGACAGTTTGCCATGTGCGTGGTCTTAGCAAGTGATTGCAGCGATTAAAAAAATGTAAAGTGTGCAGAGGGGCATTTAGCTAGCGGTTGCTTCAGCTATGATAGTGTGCTTTCTTTCTTTCCAGCGAGCTCATGGCTGATCCAGTACTTCTTGTAGCAAGCTAGAAATGAGGAGGAGGCAGGTGTCACGTCCTTTGACAGATTAAGAAACTGACACTCAGATGAAATACTTTGTGCAGATTCATAGTCAAGTGGGTGACACGTAAGAAACCACAGAGGCCTTTTTTCTTGAACTATAACATTCTGTAAAGTAGAGCTAGTTTTTCTCCTTCCCCCACCCCCGGGCTATATTGCTGCACCATTGAAGAGAAAAGGAACTAGAAGAACAATAAAAAAAACCAAAATCAGATGAATAACAATGTTAAAGAAACATAAGCATCAGTGATTATGTGTCCAGAGTTCATATATTTATGGTTCATAATTCATTAGTAGCTAGGGAAGTATATGTTGACTTTCACATAAATTCTTTTAAAGATTTGAATTACTTATATTTTATATTTATTAGTATATTATAACCGATAGATAATTTAAGTACCGTAGTGTTTTTTTTTTTTTTGAATTGGGAAAATATCTCTAATATATTCCAAGTGTTTTCTGGCCAATCTGCTTTTGAATATAGATTTTATTTGTCAAACATACAAAGGTATCTACACCAGGGGTAATAAATGTTACATGAGCTTTTGGGTCTCCAGATATCACCTCTTTGACTCTCTGTTGCTATGGAGTTTCATTTGTATTCCAGGGAGCCTGGGTTGCCATAGAGAACGTGTGGTTGTAGAGCAGTTGCCATGGCAACAATCCACCATTACGTATCTTGCAGCATCTTGGCTAGCTGGAGGTGACAGAGGACGCAAATGGTATTTATTCAGGCTCCCGATAACGAAAATTAAAACAAACAGCAGCCTGATTACTGCCGTCGGATATTTAAAAGATGATGCTCACTATCCTTTATTCAAATAAATTAAGCAACACCAGAAGGATGCTCTGTAAATAGCTCTGCATTAGCAGCCATTGAACCGGGTCTCTAGAGATCATCAAATTTTTCATTGCTGTAATTACTTCGCATGTATATAAACAGCTCTATGTGAGATGAGGGATGGTTGTTTTGTTTGTTTGTTTGTTTGTTTGTTTGTTTGTTTTAACCGTCTCCTTCATGACCTTGAATGATACAGCTCAGGTATAAGGGACGACACAAAGAGAAGGAAGACCGTTTTTTGTCTTTGAAGTAGAACTCAGAAATAAAGAAGGGAAAGGAAGCCACCTGGTGACTCGTTCAACGTAGGTTTTCAAAACGAAGAGAAAAAAAAAAGCAAGGGAGCTATTTTTACTAAGAGAGCAAGCCCTGAGGTTAAAGAGAAATCCTAACCTGCTATTTGAAAACGGTTTTTTTGATGCATTCAATGCTGTTGGGTTCATCTTGGAATTCTTGCCCCATTAGATGTTCAGGGCAGGTTAGGCAGCTGTCTGCTAACAACCATCCTTAATGTTACTGTATCAGAGTGACACCCGTTGTGTGCCTCCGGGGGTTCGTAAAGAAAGCATTGTGAGAACAATTCGTGGGATCAGATCTCCTGAGAGGAAAGATTTTGAAGGGAGATGTGTGTGTTTTAGGGTTTCTGTATCTGGTTCTGTGATGTGTTAATTTTTCTCTCCTAACATTGAGCCTTCCTCTGAAGTTGTGAGGACAGCTGACCTGGAGACTGACTGCCTTTTTTGTCCCTCAAAGCCATGTGAAGAGGCCGGGACTTTTCAGCTGTCTTTCTTGGATGCTTGTGTTTTCTTCTGGGCCACATTAAAAAAAAAAAAAAAAAGATTCCCTTTCTCAGAAGAGCTGTGCTGAGCACAGACTCACCGGGTCATGGCTGGGTACTTCAGAGACTGGGGAGCAGCTGCGTTGCTCTTGGATAACCCCAAGGGACCCGAGAGAAAAATGTAAAAGCCAATAATACATTACCAAATGCAGCTCGCACGGAAGAGGAGTGTTTAGAACAACTTGAGTGTTTTAAAAGCTGATTTCTGGTAAGTGGAGAGGTGCTTCAGTGGTTAAGAGCTCCGGCTGTTTTCCATGAAGGCCCAGGTCAGGTTCCCAGAACCCACATGGTGTCTCCCAACTATTTATAATAGTTCCAGGTGATCTGGTACCTTCTTCTGGTTTCTTTGGGTACTGTACAGACATGGCACATAGCTATACATGCATGCAAACACCTCCACACACAAAGGAAAATAAAACATAAAGCTGACTTTTATTTAAATCATGATGCTATGATATCAAGTCCATTGCTCTTTGCAAGGCGGAGCTTCAAGTAAAATCAACAGTAAATTAACCTTAATTGTCATCGGTTGGATTTCTCAATAGCGTTCAGGTTTCCATGGCATTGACATATGGTCCCTCCGGTTTCATACATAAAAGATTAGCAATGTAGTTGGCAGTATCAAGCTATGATAGATTATTGGATTTAGCATCAAACTCTTCATTTAGTACACCCAAGGGTCTATTATCCAGGACATGATTAGAATATCATGTGTGTATTTTCTCTGCCGCAGAATGTCTGAGAGCCAAGGATGAGGTAGTGTTTCTGCACGAATCATGCAGTGTGAGGTCAAGTGGGTGTGAGTTCATATTGGCTGCATTGCCTCGGGCAACTTAACTAACCTCTCTGTGTCTCCATTTCCTTATTTGCACAATAGTGACAGTTACTATGTCCCATGTATAAGAGTAACAGTTACTATGTCCCACATGGTACAATAGTAACAGTTACTATGTCCTACCAGATTATAAGGATTGCATTACACTCTGTGGGTCTGGCCTGATACATAGAATGTACTACTTTAATTAGAGGGGAAAGAAATAGAGTTCCAGGTCAGAGGCATCCAGTGAATATGACTGGTTACAGGGCAATTTCTGGTCCAAACTGAAGACGGATAACTTCAAAGTAGTCAGATAATTAATGTCCAAAGTAGCAAACATGTTTAATATGTTTTTGGTCAGATTTAAAATTGCACATAAGACATTGATTAGCATACTGGTCTTTTGTACTGTATCCCAGAGGCCCCATTAACTCCTGAGGTTTCCCAATACCGGCTTAATCTTTCTGACTGTCAATCCTGGAGTGGGAGTTTCCGGCAGCGGACTACAGATGAAGTTTTATGAATAACAAGAAGTAATGAGATGAAATGGGATTGACTTCGATGGTTCTTGACCCTCATTACCTTGCTTTATATGTCCTTGATATATTTAATCTTTAATAGATCAGTTAAATAGAAGAAGGCTTATTTGTAGGAGCTATGATTTCACATGTACTTGCTGGCTAGAATTTCCTTCGGTGGTCATACATGGGCCATGGTGAGTGAGATGCTGGATACCTCTGCAGGTCCAAGTCTGAGTGAGGATCAACGTCTCTTGGTTCTTGTCTGGCATGGCCTGAGGCTATAGGATGGCCCTTAGCCTGTTTCTCAGTATCTCCGCTTCTGCCATCTTTCTTTAAATATGGTCAATGCAAAGCTGCTGTTCTCTATACACCTGTCTTTTGTAGGTGTGTGTGTGTGTGTGTGTGTGTTTGTGTTGGTGTGTTTATGTAGGTGTATGTATGTCTGTATGTCTGTAAGTATTGTGGTATGTATGTCTGTATGTCTGTAGGTGTAGTTGTGTGTATGTTTGTATCTGTAGGTGTGTGTGTAGGTGTATGTATGTCTGTAGATGTGTGTGCAAGTATATATATGTTTGTAGGTGTGTATAGGTGTATATATATCTGTAGTGTGTGCATGTAGGTGTATGTATGTCTATAGTGTGTGCGTAGGTGTACATATGTCTATAGATGTGTGTGTGTAGGTGGATGTATGCCTTTAGGTGTGTGTAGGTGTGTGTGTAGATGTATGTATGTCTGTAGATGTGTGTGTGTGTGTGTGT